>NC_090931.1:32295962-32600814 GCF_040938575.1 Ambystoma mexicanum
TTAGTGTTGACATTCATTGTCATAGTGAGCGACATCCATAGTGAGGGACATCCATTGCCATAGTGAGTGACATCCCTAGAGAGGGACATCCATAGTGAGGGACATCCATTGTCCTAGTGAGTGACATCCATAGTGAGTGACATCCATAGTGAGGGACATCCATTGTCATAGTGAGTGACATCCCTAGAGAGGGACATCCATAGTGAGGGACATCCATTGTCCTAGTGAGTGACATCCATATTGAGTGACATCCATAGTGAGGGACATCCATTGTCATAGTGAGTGACATCCCTAGAGAGGGACATCCATAGTGAGGGACATCCATTGTCATAGTGAGTGACACCCATAGTGAGGGACATCCATTGTCATAGTGAGTGACATCCCTAGAGAGGAACATCCATAGTGAGGGACATCCATTGTCCTAGTGAGTGAAATCCATAGTGAGTGACATCCATAGTGAGGGACATCCATTGTCATAGTGAGTGACATCCCTAGAGAGGGACATCCATAGTAAGGGACATCCATTGTCCTAGTGAGTGACATCCATAGTGAGTGACATCCATAGTGAGGGACATCCATTGTCATAGTGAGTGACATCCCTAGAGAGGGACATCCATAGTGAGTGACATCCATTGTCCTAGTGAGTGACATCCATAGTAAGTGACATCCATAGTGAGGGGCATCCATTGTCATAGTGGGTGACATACATAGTGAGTGACATCCTTAGAGAGGGACATCCATAGTGAGGGACATCCATTGTCCTAGTGAGTGACATCCATAGTGAGTGACATCCATAGTGAGGGACATCCATTGTCATAGTGGGTGACATCCATAGTGAGGGACATCCATTGTCCTAGTGAGTGACATCCATAGTGAGGGAATCCATTGCCCACCTGGCCTCCTGGGATCCAGCTCTTGGCATATGAGTGTTGCCCATTCTTGTAGCCAATTCCCTAATAAAGACAGTGAACTATAGGAGATGGTCTTGGCATCTTCCAGGGTCCGAGGTGGCCCCTTCTTTAGAGGGTCCTGTGCTGGTTTCTCTGTTGTGATCTAGTGGGTTTTTCAGGTTTTATGAGATTTTCTGACGAGTAGATGATCTTCTGTGGGGAGGTGGCTGGGTGTGACTTCCATTGACTGGTTGGCAGGTTGGCAGGAATAATAAGGAGGGTTCCGCTGGCGTTTCCAGTTCAAGGGCGGCACAAACTGAATGTCCAGACTGTCAGAGCTTTCAGAGCGAACATCCCAAAACTGGAAATTGTTACAAAGAGGGGACTTGCAGCCTGCAATGCAGCCAATCTGGCACCCCAACACTGATGCGCCTCCAACTCCCTCAGGGTCAGTCGCTTTTCCAAACAACGAGTTGGTGGTAGATCTCTTTCTTTGGCTGGGGCCTCCTTCTGGAACAGCCTCTCTGCCTCCCTGAAACTTGAGGAGAGCCACCTCCGGTTCCAGAAGGAAGCACCTCAAGACCTTCCTCTTTGCCTCTGCTTTCTCTCCTCCTCTCCCCTGCTGAACTTCTGGCTGTAACTGAGACTACACTGTCACCTGGCTACCCTCTGATCTCGGGCCCAGGTCCCATCCCGCGCCAGCCGCACACCTCCACTGCTTCCCCGGCAACCACCGCACTTGGGTACTGTTTTCTGTATCCCTGCAGTCCCCTACCAGCCCTTGCCACCTGATGTCTGCCCTTACCCTTGCCCTTGCCACCAGCTGGCCGCACCTTTTATTTATTGTCTTTATTTTTACCGTTGATCCCATGTAATGCACTGCCCCCTCCCCTTCCCCTCTGTACTTTTCCCCTTCCCCCTTCCCCTGCACGTGCGCGATCTCAATGTCACCAGGCCTAGTAGGATCATTGTCTGTCCTCCCCTCTGTTCCCCCCTCCCTTGCCTCGTCGCGCCTTGAAACACTTGTGTATCGGCGCGTTATAAATGCCATATCATATCATATCTGGGGAGACCACTTTCCCCGTCTTTGTAAATGGTGTCCCTTGTTTTGCAAACAGTCTGTTCGATGTGATGAAGGCCTCGTGCAGATGGAGGTGGAGAGCCCGCGGGCAGCACCCAAGACCCACTCAATCGCGTCTGATTGTAAGAACATGACACATGGGCATGTTCAGTGATAATTCCTCTTCATGTCGCGCGGAGGTGTATGTCAGAAGGAAGGTGGGGGGTGTGGTAAATGCTGGGTGCACCGCCCTGCAGGCCTGAGCCTCTGATGCGCTGGGCTGTGTTTATTTATTTATTTATACATACATTTATAGCAGCGCACAAAGCCCTCAGGCATCTAGGCGCTAGTTACATATGGTGCAGGTCAAAACTGGTTGGTTACAGACAATTTGGGTAGATCACCAGCGCAAGGCTATCAGTCCAAACCGGTAGTCGCGGGCGTTGATTGTGAAATGTGCCCGCCCAAACCCTGGCTGGGTTTTCATGCCAGAGGTGGAGGCTCACACACTCCACAAACCTGCCCTATCTCCAATCTCTTATCACATTTGAGAAACGGACCTATCCCCTCCCGCTCTCCCCAATTGATGGTCCTCTCTGATTCTATCGTCTCATTTCCTTCCCCAACAGCCACCACCCACTCCCCAAACCTCCCCTTCCTTTCCACAGAGTACGAGCGTGGGGCACCCGGGCAGGGCCGCAATATGCCACCTTTCATACACGGCGGTGCGCTGTCAGACCGCTATGTGGTGATAGCACAATTATCAAGTATTGGCGCCTAGAAGCTATTCAGTGTTACAGGGTGCAAATACAGCAGGTAAACATGATGGCATCTGGACTCAGTGCCCAGGGGGTGCCGGTGCGCTGGCGCCCCCCTGCGTGCTGCTGCTTTCTCTTACAGTCCCAGCGGCGACCTCAGTGGCAGGGGTGATCTGGTGCGCAGGTCATCACCTGAGTGTTATGTCATTTCAGATTCCTGGATCCTGACTGGAGGGGGGCAAACCTAGCGCTGGTGCGGTGAAGGGGGCGACATTGGACTCCCGTTTTGGGGAGAAATAACGTTGTGGCCTTTTTTTGGTTTGGTCGCACTGATGTTTTCCTCATTTAGGCGGTAGCAATCTTTCGGAGAACTGTACTTGGAGGACATTTTTCTGCCAAAAGAGAATGGGCTGAGGGCAAATGCCAACGTGGGCATTTTGGCCAGTGCCGCGGGAAGGGGCAGCAATGGAGCCCGATCAGGCACGGGGGATTAATCCTGAGGGTCAGGGCACTGCAACACACCAACACACAACTTTAGGCTGCAGAAATATCCAAACGGAGAAATGGGGGGGGGCAGCCTTGGCGCCCCTCCTTCACTGACAAGCAGCACACTAATGCTGACATCAGCAGGGTGTCAGCAGAGGCAGGGACATAAGCACGGGCAGGAAACATAGGGACAAAAGGGGAAAGAAGGCCACACCCTGGTGTGAACGCCTGAATGGCCATGGGCATCAGCTGGCCAGAGGGGCAGGAAGCCCCAGAGAAAATGCATAGCCTCATGGTAGGATAATGGGAATGAAAGGAAGGAGCTGGGAGGAAGCTCAAGTTCTCCTTGGTCCTCCGAACACAGCACCAACAGTCACCCCCTGCCAGGGTCGGACTGGGACAAGAAATAGGCCCGGACAACAAAAAAAAAGTGGCCCACCCCTCGCCTCAAAAAAGTGGCCCACCCCTCGAAAAAGTGGCCCACCCCTCGCCTCAAAAAAAGTTGCCCTCAAACCATCATCCGTGAATCACGTCAATTCATGACTTTTACAGAAAATGCTACATATTGAGGTCCACAGCTCCGAGGCACAGGAGTGGCATGAACCAACCACCCCCACTGCGGTTTTGGGACCTGCTGCAAGTCAATGCTTATACAGGGCTCCGCAACCCCAGCAGGGAAGGAGGGTGGGGGTGACGATGGTTGGATAGATGGGGAGGTGGGTAGGGAAACCGGAATGAGGTTTAGGGAGAGGTCAGAAAATGCTACGTATGGAGGCTTCATGTGTCTGTTACATTACAACACAACTCATAAAATAACATTACTTTGCATACAGTTCTGTGGGCTTGTATGAATTTGTTGCCCTGGTGTAATGGATGTGCCAGTGGTTTTTGCTCTTGGCACCCTATTTTAATTGTGTGCCCCAACAATTCACGTCCAATCACACTCTTCGAAGAACAACTACTGCATCTCACAGAGTAACATCAGACCCCTCCCTCCAGACAGCGCCTCTACAGCCAACTTACACATCACCGCCTATCCCTGGCCCCTTTCGGGATACCAATGCCCCTATGCCCTCGACAAAGACACTGTGGGGTGCTTCCGAACTGCCCACAGTCAGCAACAAAGGCTAGCTATCAACCGGGGTCAGACTGGGCCATGCAATTGTCTCAGGCACCAAAGAAAAAGTGGCCCGCACTTGCAAATGGCTTTTCATTCCTTTTGTGATACTGTTTGAATAGTACCCGGGGGGAGCTTTTTTGATAAAGTGACATGCAAATTGTATATTTTAAAGAATATTTATTCAGCAACACTGGTCAAAACTACTAGTCGCAGTGTGAATTAACTCATCAAACTGGCCCACATGGGCCAATAAGGGTCCCACTTTGGCCAAAAAAAGGTCCCACACCAGCATTTTGTGTTTTTGGTTGGCCCTGGGCCTATTGTCCTACAGGCCAGTCCGAGGCTGCTCCCAGCTCAACTGACTTTTCAGTACTGACACTTTTTCTCTCATCTTTTCCCCCAGTTGCAACCCCTCCCCACAGAAAAAAAGTCATGTTTTACCATGGGCAGGTGAAGTGACCAGTGTGTATGTACTCTCGGCTTTACTACACAATATGTTTTGAGAAAAGTTCACAAAAGACACGCACCACAGTAAATGATGACCAAAGAAAGTGTTAGTTATTAGCAGTAATTAGTGATTGCCAATGATTCCATGCATCTGTATTCATCGAAGCATTTTTCCGAGGCATCACATTAAATATTCTGAAACATGCTCTCAGAGCATGTTTCAGAATATTTAATCTGACGCCTCGGACTCTGCATGAAAGTTGCACAAAAAGTTAAATTTTAAAAACACATACCAGTTAAGATGCACACAAACCCGTTGCTCGCAAACATTGTCAGACAGTTAAGAATTTAAAGAGTGCAACAAGCGGAGAAAGGCTCATCTGTACAAACGCTGTGGGAAAAATAAAGTTGTCCTTTGGATTCTGGGCTTATTTTACGAACTTCAAAGGGAAGTGTTCCTTTTCCAGGTGGCAGGAAGCTTTTGGGCGGGCTGGTGAAAGGATTATAACACGATCTGTCAGGCTGCATGCAAAACTATTTTTTTCCAGTCAGTCTGAGATAAACTGTTCTGTTAAGCAGGAGCGGGCTGCTAGTCTTAAGCCGTAAAAAGGAAACAGGCCTATCAGTGCCTTTAACGTTCACTGATGCACGGGTGAAAGTGCACTCTAAAGTTATAAGCACGCTGATGGCAGGTCAATTGATTGTGACCTAGAATTGTGCTCTGCAGTTAATAATTGCATAGCAGCCCAGACATGTGCTTATCACCTATGTTTACTTTACACGTACGTGTTGCCACGAGAAAACACTTTGGAGCTGGTGGCCGCTTGCCGACGCTAAATGGTAAATGCTTTCCAGCATAGCCTGCAAACAGAGCCAGGTGCGAGATAGCGCCATTGCTCAAATGAGACCATACGTCGCCCGGTGTTACTGTCTAACGTCAAGGCAAGGTCATGTGAAACCGGAGACACTGCAGAAAAAGGCTTCTCTTACTCACGATCGACAAACTGCGTATTAATGTTATACACTTTCAGAATCCCCGCATTTGTATTTCAGATGAACCAAACATTGTAAAACTACAATTTCAATAGGAAACGTGCCCTGTAATACGTTCAATACCGTGTCTGCATTCCCAACTTTAGGATTTCATAATAAATGCAAGATAACATTAGGCCATCTGAAACATGTATTGTGATCATTTGAAGGATATTAATTTAACATTTACAAAACGGCACAGGAAGATTTTTCTATTCACGTATCACTGTAGGAGTATCTCAGTACAGCCTCTGTCCTTGTGAACTCGAAACAAAACACGCTAAGCAGTAGGCAGTGGTGGTACTCACAGAACTTCACAAGCAGGTACTTGTTTTCTTTCAGGGCCCTCGCAAAGTTTTCACTCGTCAACCCGAGGACACCGGCCTCCTCTTTGATTTTGGGCGCTTTGCTTTTCTTGACCCTTGCAGGCTTTGGTGCCTGCCATCAAAGACCCATCCTGCACTGTAAAAAAAAGAGCCACTGGGAGCAAGGCGGCACTCGCAGTTCACGCGGCCCACCCCCACCCACACCCACAACAATTTGTTTTGGAGAGAGAGAGCGCTCTGCCTGAGCTGGGCTCAGGCTGCCTCCTGACTGGCGCCACGCCGGCCTGCCGGGCCCGGCAGGTGGCTGGAGCACTGACAGCAGAGAGCCTCATTCATCACAGAAAGTTAACACTTAATTGTTAACTTTCTTTGATGAGTGCATTCTCTATCTCCGCAGCAAGCCGTGATTAAGGGCAGCTGCAGAGGGGAGTGCCGGTGCCGAAAAAACACTTCCGGTGTCGGGGACCGGCAACCACCGGCACAAATTAAGCACTGAGGCCGGGCCCGGGGGCCTGCCAATAAAAAAAAAAAAAAAATTTGAATTTTTTTTTTTTTTTTTTTACAAAAAAAAAACGGCCCAGAGGTGGCTGCCGGAAAACCGGCCCCAGGGGACCCCAAAGTCGTTCGGCCACGGGCCGAAAGACCGAAAGGGCCAGTCCGACCCTGCCCCCTGCACACAGGAGACTTTTTCCTTCCCCAATTCGACCCACCCAGAAAAGAAAAGAAGGGAGAAAATGGCAGAGCGACGAACGGGGCCCACAAAGTCGTGAAACATTGAAAACGCTAGCCAGGGCAAGAGGTCAGCCGGCACTGGCCTCCACGGATTATGAAACATTGAAAACGCTAGCCAGGGCAAGAGGGCGGCTGGGTCTGGCCTCCACGGATTATGAAACATTGAAAACGCTAGCCAGGGCAAATGGGCGGCTGGCTCTGGCCTCCACGGATTATGAAACATTGAAAACGCTAGCCAGGGCAAGAGGGCGGCCGGTTCTGGCCTCCACGGATTATGAAACATTGAAAACGCTAGCCAGGGCAAATGGGCGGCTGGCTCTGGCCTCCACGGATTATGAAACATTGAAAACGCTAGCCAGGGCAAGAGGGCGGCCGGCTCTGGCCTCCACGGATTATGAAACATTGAAAACGCTAGCCAAGGCAAGAGGACGGCTGGCTCTGGCCTCCACGGATTATGAAACATTGAAAACGCTAGCCAGGGCAAGAGGTCGGCTTGCTCTGGCCTCCACGGATTATGAAACATTGACAACGCATGGCCAGGGCAAGAAGTCAGTCGTCTCTGGCCTCTGGATTATGAAACATTGACAACGCTAGCCAGGGCAAGAGGGCAGCCGGCTCTGGCCTCCACAGATTATGAAACATTGACAACGCTAGCTAGGGCAAGAGGGCGGCCGGCTCTGGCCTCCACGGATTATGAAACATTGAAAACGCTAGCCAGGGCAAGAGGGCGGCCGGCTCTGGCCTCCACGGATTATGAAACATTGACAACGCTAGCCAGGGCAAGAGGTCGGCTGGCTCTGGCCTCCACGGATCATGTAATATTGCAAACGCTAGCCAGGACAAGAGCGCGGCCGGCTCTGGCCTCCACGGATTATGAAACATTGACAACGCTAGCCAGGGCAAGAGGTCGGCTGGCTCTGGCCTCCATGGATCATGTAATATTGCAAACGCTAGCCAGGACAAGAGCGCAGCCGGCTCTGGCCTCCACGGATTATGTAATATTTCAAACGCTAGCCAGGACAAGAGCGCGGCCGGCTCTGGCCTCCACGGATTATGAAACATTGACAACGCATGGCCAGGGCAAGAAGTCAGTCGCCTCTGGCCTCCGGATTATGAAACATTGACAACACTAGCCAGGGCAAGAGGTCGGCCGGCTCTGGCCTCCACGGATTATGAAACATTGACAACGCTAGCCAGGGCAAGAGGGCGGCCGGCTCTGGCCTCCACAGATTATGAAACATTGACAACGCTAGGTAGGGCAAGAGGGCGGCCGGCTTTTGCCTCCACAGATTATGAAACATTGAAAACGCTAGCCAGGGCAAGAGGGCAGTTGGCTCTGGCCTCCACGGATTATGAAACATTGAAAACGCTAGCCAGGGCAAGAGGGCAGCTGGCTCTGGCCTCCGTGGATTATGAAACATTGACAACGTTAGCCAGGGCAAGAGGGTGGCCGGGTCTGACCTCCATGGATTATGAAACATTGACAACGCTAGCCAGGGCAAGAGGGCAGCCGTCCCTGGCCTCCACAGATTATGAGACATTGACACGGATTATGTAACATTGACAACGCTAGCCAGGCCAAGAGGGCGGCCGGCTCTGGCCTCTGCGTATTATGAAATATTGACAACGCTAGCCAGGGCAAGAGGTCAGCCGGCTCTCGCCTCCACAGATTATGAAACATTGAAAACGCTAGCCAGGGAGAGAGGGCAGCTGGCTCTGACCTCCACTGATTATGAAACATTGACAACGCTAGACAGGGCAAGAGGGCAGCCGGGTCTGGCCTCCACGGATTATGAAACATTGAAAACGCCAGCCAGGGCAAGCGGCCAGCTCTGGCCTCCACAGATTATGAGACATTGACACGGATTATGTAACATTGACAACGCTAGCCAGGCCAAGAGGGCGGCCGGCTCTGGCCTCCGCGTATTATGAAATATTGACAACGCTAGCCAGGGCAAGAGGGCAGCTGGCTCTGGCCTCCACTGATTATGAAACATTGACAACGCTAGCCAGGGCAAGAGGGCAGCCGGGTCTGGCCTCCACGGATTATGAAACATTGACAACGCTAGCCAGGGCAAGAGGGCAGCCGGCTCTGACCTCCCCGGATTATGAAACATTGAAAACGCTAGCCTGGCCAAGAGGGCGGCCGGTTCTGACCCTCACGGATTATGAAACATTGAAAACGCAAACCAGGGCAAGAGGGCAGCCGGCTCTGGCCGCCACAGATTGTGAAACATTGAAAACGCTAGCCAGGGCAAGAGAGCAGCCGGCTCTGGCCTCCACAGATTATGAAACATTGACAACGCTAGCCAGGGCAAGAGGGCAGCCGGCTCTGGCCTCCACAGATTATGAAACATTGACAACGCTAGACAGGGCAAGAGGGCAGCCGTCTCTCGCCTCCACGGATTATCAAACATTGACAACACTAGCTGGGGCAAGAGGGCGGCCGGCTCTGACCTCCACGGATTATGAAACATTGAAAAAGCTAGCCTGGGCAAGAGGGCGGCCGGCTCTGGCCTCCACGGATTATGAAACATTGACAATTCTAGCCAGGGCTAGAGGGCAGCCGGGTCTGGCCCCCACTGATTATGAAACATTGACAATGCTAGCCGGGGCAAGAGGGCGGCCGGCTCTGGCCTCCACGGATTATGAAACATTGACAACGCTAGACAGGGCAAGAGGGCAGCCGGCTCTCGCCTCCACGGATTATCAAACATTGACAACACTAGCTGGGGCAAGAGGGCGGCCGGCTCTGACCTCCACGGATTATGAAACATTGAAAAAGCTAGCCTGGGCAAGAGGGCGGCCGGCTCTGGCCTCCACGGATTATGAAACATTGACAACGCTAGCCAGGGCAAGAGGGCAGCCGGCTCTGGCCTCCGGATTATGAAACATTGACAACGCTAGCCAGGGCAAGAGGGTGGCCAGATCTGGCCTCCACAGATTATGAAACATTGACACGGATTATGAAACATTGACAACGTAACTGTAAACAAATGTATTAAGTAGCTGCCCCAGTAACATGAGAGCCGGCCTTCCCATTGCATTTTCTGAGCTAAACACTTTTTAATCAACCCAATGTAATGAGAAAGCATTTTGAAAGGATCTAAGAAAGTATTCTTGCAATGCATCTAAATACGCTTGTAATGTAACTAAGTATTCTTGCAATGTAAATAAATACGCTTGTAAAGTCACTAAATATTCTTACAATGTAACTAAATACGCCTGTAATGCAACTAAGTATTCTCGCAATGTAACTAAGGAGATCCTGCTATGTAACTAACATAGCATCCTTGCAATCAATGTAACTGAGAAAGTATTCTTGTAACAGCGTCACGATGCCCGAGGGCTGCTGTGCGCTTTATAAATGCAAATAAATAAATAACGCTGGCCAATGCAAGAGTGCAGCCGGCTCTGGCCTCCACGGATTATGAAACATTGAAACATTGACACGGATCATGAAACATTGACAACGCTCGCCAGGGCAAGAGGGCAGTCGGCTCTGGCCTCCGCGTTATGAAACATTGAAACATTGACACGGATCATGAAACATTGACAACGCTAGCCAGGGCAAGAAGGCAGCCGGCTCTGGCCTCCACGGATTATGAAACATTGAAAACGCTAGCCAGGGCAAGAGGGCGGCCGACTCTGGCCTCCACGCATTGTGAAACATTTAAAACGCTAGCCAGGGCAAGAGGGCAGCCGGCTCTGGCCTCCACAGATTATGAAACATTGACAACCCTAGCCAGGGCAAGAGGGCGGCCGGCTCTGGCCTCCACAGATTATGAAACATTGACAATGCTAGCCACATTGACAACGCTAGCCAGGGCAAGAGATCAGCCAGCTCTGGCCACCACGGATTATGAAACATTGACAACGCTAGCCAGGGCAAGAGGGCAGCCGGCTCTGGCCTCTTGATTATGAAACATTGACAACGCTAGCCAGGGCAAGAGGGCAGCCGGCTCTGGCCTCTTGATTATGAAATATTGACAACGCTAGCCAGGGCAAGAGGGTGGCCAGCTCTGGCCTCCACAGATTATGAAACATTGACAACCCTAGCCGGGGCAAGAGGGCAGCATGCTCTGGCCTCCACGGATTATGAAACATTGACAACGGTGGCCAGGGCAAGAAGTCGGCCGGCTCTGGCCTCCACAGATTATGAAACATTGACAACGCTAGCCACATTGACAATGCTAGCCAGGGCAAGAGATCAGCCAGCTCTGGCCACCACGGATTATGAAACATTGACAACGCTAGCCAGGGCAAGAGGGCAGCCAGCTCTGGCCTCTTGATTATGAAACATTGACAACGCTAGCCAGGGCAAGAGGGCAGCCACCTCTGGCCTCCACGGATTTTGAAACATTGACAACGCTAGCCAGGGCAAGAGGGCAGTCGGCTCTGGCCTCTTGATTATGAAACATTGACAACGCTAGCCAGGGCAAGAGGGTGGCCAGCTCTGGCCTCCACAGATTATGAAACACTGAAACAGATTTTGAAACATTGACAACGCTAGCCAGGGCCAGAGGGCAGCCGCCTCTGGCCTCCATGGATTATGAAACATTGACAACGTAACTGTAAACAAATGTATTAAGTAGCCGCCCCAGTAACATGAGAGCCGGCTTTCCCATTGCATTTTTTGAGCTAAGCACTTTTCAATCTACCCAATGTAATGAGAAAGCATTTTTAAAGGAACTAAGAAACTATTCTTGCAATGTATCTAAATACGCCTGTAATGTAACTAAGCATTCTTGCAAGGTAACTAAGGAGATCCTGCTATGTAACTAACATAGCATCCTTGCAATCAATGTAACTGAGAAAGTATTCTTGTAACAGCGTCACAATGACCCTAGGGCTGCTGTGTGCTTTATAAATGCAAATAAATAAATAAAAAACACTGGCCAGGGCAAGAGGGCAGCCGGCTCTGGCCTCCACGGATTGTGAAACATTAAAACATTGACACGGATCATGAAACATTGACAACGCTAGCCAGGGCAAGAGGGCGTCGGCTCTGGCCTCCGTGTTATGAAACACTGACAACGCTAGCCAGGGCAAGAGGGCAGCTGGGTCTGGCCTCCACAGATTATGAAACATTGAAAACGCTAGCCAGGGCAAGAGGGAGGCCGGCTATGGCCTCCACGGATTGTGAAACATTGAAAACGGTAGCCAGGGCAAGAGGGCAGATTATGAAACATTGACAACACTAGCCAGGGCAAGAGGGTGGCCGGCTCTGGCCTCCACGGATTATGAAACTTTGACACGGATTATGAAACATTGACAACACTAGCCAGGGCAAGAGGCCGGCCCCTTCTGGCCCCCACAGATTATGAAAAATGGACAACGCTAGCCAGCGCTAGAGGTCAGCTGGCTCTGGCCTCCACGTATTATGAAAAATTGACCATGCTAGTCAGGGCAAGAGGTCAGCCGGCTCTGGCCTCCACGGATTATGAAAGATTCACAATGCTAGCCAGGTCAAGAGGGCAGCCGGCTCTGGCCTCCACGGATTATGAAACATTGACCACGCTAGCCAGGGCAAGAGGTCAACCGGCTCTGACCTCCACGGATTGTTAGGGAGAATTCTCCTTCTAGGGCTAATTCCCCTCACCTACTGAGTCCCCCAGCAGCTTTGCTGGATTTCTGGAGTTTATTTTTCCACCTGGTATGAGTGTACATCTTTTTTTTCACTCTTACATGTGTTTTGGCCTATGTGTTTTTACTCATTGTGTGATCTTGGGCACTGGAGCACACCACTCCAGGTGCCCCTGTTCTTGTATGGGTTACACAGCACCTTTAGTGTAGTAACCCAGGGTTGTCTTTTAGACTTCCCTCTGACTCCACTTCGCTGGGGCTGACTACTGTCCCCCAGAGAAAGGTAAAGTTGCCATTTACTTTACATAGTCATTTTTACCACAGACGCAGTACACCCCATCTTACATGGAGTACTGGAAAGGGCTAATCTGCACCCCTTTTCTGTCTGTACATCTCTGATCATTGTTTTGCTCTTTTAACATTTAGACTTGGCTGGTGGCAGTGGTATCTACCCTAACTTTTCTACGGCGATTATATTAGATGAACGTGATGTGTTCTTGGCTATTATATTAGCCTCGAACATAAACCCGCTTGACCAAATCGTCTTTCTTTTGGCTCCGGTTGGGTTTATTCGCCATTTCTTTTTGTTAAAGTCCTTCTTGTGTTTTACTTTGCGCGGCAAACTAGGTTCGCCTTCTTTGTTCACTGTGTTTTGGCAGGCTTCTGCGGAGAAGCCCTCCTCTTAGCGCCTGGGTGTCTAGGTGGGCTGAATGTGAGGGAGGGGTGCAGTCACCCCCTGCACAGGGTATCCTAGGAAACCCAAGTCGCACTTTGCCATGATTGGCTGAGGTAGTTGTCCCGGCTGGACAACCCCCCTGCTGCGTGATTGAGAGCCAGGCTGTGTGAATGGGAGTTTTGCGCATAAAAGGCAGGTCTCTTGGGCTAGAAGTCAGAGTCGCCTCTAGAACTACAAGGAACCGAAGAGAAGCGGAGAGAACGACGGCTGCTGCAACTATCCCGTCCCGGTGAAGCCCTGCTGCAGCCCTGAGCTATCTACCCTTCAACGACTAAGAGAAGATCCAGTCCGGAGTCTTCTTCCCTTGAGCCTGGTGGGGATAACCAGCTCATCTTCTTCAGTCAGTGATCTCCGCCGTGGTCGAAATCTCTGCACACTGCTGTAGTGGTCCGGATAGCCACCTGCCGAGCCTCTCCTGTTTTTAAGGAGCGCACCTTTTTCGTTGTCGCTGCTGCCGGCTTCATCCCTGTGTGGTGCAGACCCCCTTCAGACGTCCTCCTTCACAACGAAGCTCCAGGAATCGTGGATCTGCGGGAAACCAACAGGAACAACTGCCAGGGTTCCAGCTGCATTGTGAGAATAAGGTACTGTGCTCTGCTCGAGGAAACTGGGTGAATCCCTTTTTTTCATCCTCAAGGCACGCCCTTGTCTTCCCTCCTTCTTATAACGTTTGCTTCCGAACATTGACAATATCAAAGTACTCTTGGCTACACTGAATCTTGAACTGTCTAACGGTGTGATCTTCGGCAACAGGTCTTCGGTGTCACTTAACCCTGGCTCTGACCCTTTAACTTTTGAACTCCTGTTTCTGAGTGTTAGTCGTTGCTGTCTGCCTAACCTAAAAATTGCCTGTGATTTCTGCTCCAACTCCCTCTGGGTATCTCAGGTGCTAAGTGTGTTTTTGCCCCGGTAGCATTTCATGTCACAGATACGCGTTTATTGAGTAGACCGAACTGTCAAAAAGTGATCGCAACCGTATCCGCGGTATCTTGTTTTGTTCATAACACCGGTTCATTCAAACACAGGGTACTTACCTTGAGACTTACTGTAAAAAGTGAATTGGTTAGTTGTAGTATATTTAACGTGTGGTTTTGTTTAAAGTTTAATAGAGGTTTTCTGTTGATAACTGATGGTTTAAAAATAAATGTACTTATATTTTTTACCTGAAACCCTGAGTCAGTGTTTGCTTGAGCTTCAGTAATTGTGGTCCCTTTGTGTAATCTCTGCTACTGCTCATATACTCTTGAGATAAGCCTGGCTGCTCCGCTACTGCTACCACTATAACTTAGTAGTACGGGCTTGTACCAAAGGTAAAACGTGTATTGCCACCTGTGGTCTTAATTCTGTGTAGTGGTCCCTAAGGGCACTGCACAGGATTCTGCCTAACACTGGTGTACAGCGGTGGGATTTGGAAGTAGGGTGATTACACTTAGAATACTGCTGTTGCTTGGGTTCAACTAACCACAAGGCTAACACCACTAATTCTATTTAACTGAGAAATCATTTCAAATATGGAAAACTACACTGAAGTGAGTCTGTTACTCTATACTGCTGAGGTTCTTAGAACCATGTGTAGAGATAATAATCTCTCTGGTAAAGGAAACAAATCTGAACTGGTTGCAAAGTTAATGGGAAAATGTCTGGAGAGTGGGTCAGAAGGACCTACCACTCCAGCAAATGTGGATTTTAAAGTTTCTGATTCTGAGAGTGTTAAATTAGAAGAAGTAGAAGAGTCCTTGCTAGGAACCCCTACAACTCCTTTGCCTGCTCAGAATGCACAACCTCTGTCCACAGGGACCCCCACAGGTCCTACACTTACTCCTGAATTTATTGCACTTGAGAAAATGAGACTTGAATTAGAAGTGAAATGTATTGATGCACACACTGCCATGAAACATCAAGAGTTAAGGTTCAGAGAAATGGAGCTGAATCATGAACTAGAAATGAAGAAACTGTCTCTAGAAAATGCTTCTCTCCCAGAGTCTTCTAGGTCTTCCAGCCCTAAGAGACCCCGTATGCCAAAGGAAATGATTGGTATGTATGAGACTAAACTTGATGTTTTGGATTGGTTAGCACTGTTTGAGTACAATCATGGGATTCAAGGTATCTCAGGGAATCAGTTGATTCCTTGGCTTTTCTCAAAGGCTTCCCCCTGTTGCAAGTGATGCTGTAATGGAGTTGGGGGAGGAGGATAAGCAGGATTATGAGTGTGTGAAACTAGCATTAATAGCTAGGATTGGAAAGACCCCTTCCCAGTATCTTAAGAGGTTTAGACCCCCCAAAAAGCATGATGGTACCCCTTGGGCTACCTGGGTGTGTGAATGTTTGAAAAACTTAGATGGTTGGGTTAAGGGTTACAAAGTGAACACTTATGAAGGTTTGAGGAATCTTGTAATGTTGGAGTCTATTTTTGATGCCTGCTCTCCTGAGCTTAGACAGCACTTGGCTGATTCAAAGGAGATAGATCCTAAGAAGTTAGCTAAGGCTGCTGACTTGTGGGTTGCCAACAGGGCTACTCACAAGGATTCTGGGGCAACTAAGAAGAAGGAAGAGGGAAAGCAGTCCAAGAAAGACAACAAGGAGAATTCCAATAATTCCAATCCAAAAGAGGGCCCTAAACATAACAAGGGTAAGCCACAAGGTAAACCGAATCAGGCTAGTGTCCCACCTGGTTCCACACCAGTTGGTGGTCAGAGCAAGCCCCCATTCCAGAGAGCATTTGAGAAATGCTTTGTGGATTGCCTAGCCATGTGAAAGGAGATCCCAAGTGTAAGGGTAAACCTTCAGGGATCAACACTGTCTCCTTAGCCTTCTCCCAGGTGGATGAAGTACCTATGACCAGTGGAAACTTTCAGCTACTAGCTGATGAGCCCATGAGAGTCTCAGCTAGTGTTTCTTTAGTGTCCTTGGGTCTTTGGGAACAACAGACCTTAGATGTCTACAACTCAATCCCAGATAATACTAAAGAATATTACAAATATAGTGTTCTTGTGAATGGTCAGTAGACACCTGCCATCAGAGACACTGGAGCCAGCATAATTGTGGTTGATGAATGTTTTTTCAAGGTGGAGGATGCTGCTAAGGCACCCAAACACCTAACCAAGTTAGCTGGAGGCCCTGTGCAAAAGGTTCCCCAGTTACCAGCTCTCATCCAGTGTAATGACATGGCTGTCAGGATACCTTTAGGTGTGCAAAATAACGTACCTGGGAGGGTCCTGTTGGGTAATGACCTTAAAACTCTTGGAGTTGTGTCTAGTACCACAGGCCCCCCAGTAGGAGGAAGCAGGAGCTCACAGGGTCTGCAAGGGAGAGAACCTTAAGAGGCTCTCCTGGGGACATGATAGAGGACGCTATCACCCCAAATCCACAGGACTTACTTACTGCCATTGCAGGGCAAGAAAAGACAAAAGGAAAATCTAAGTCTGCCAGCAAGCAACCAGCAAGCACTCCTGTGCCCAGGAGGACATCTCAGAGACTGTCCAAAGTCACACCTGTGACTCCAAGACAAGCTGAGGCTGAGTGTGAGGTTCAACCCTGTATGTTCAAACTAGATACTGAGGAATCAGATCTAGAAGAGGATCTTACCTTGGTAGGAGATCTTGACCCTGTTGACCATCCTGAGCTGCAGTCTTTACTGGCAGAAGGTGGACCCAACAGGGAGGATTTCAGCAAGGGACAAAGAGAGTGTCCTACCTTGGAAGGTCTTTGCCAACAGGCCACTTCTCAGCTCAATGGGACTGAGCCTGGGAAGTATAGGTTGCACTGGGAAGATGGCCTCTTCTACAGTGAACCAACTGAGTCAACCCCTGGAGACTACAAAAGACTGGTAGTACCTCTAGTGAACCGACTCCAGTTTCTGCAGTTAGCCCATGAGGTACCTTTGGCTTGTCACTTAAGTTTTAAGAAGACCAAGGAAAGGTTATCTCTGCACTTCTACCGGCCTAAGATGGGTACAGAAGTAGACAAATTCTGAAAAAGCTGCCACACTTGCCAAACCTCTGGCAAGAGTGGATTCAAGAATGTGGCACCCTTAGTGCCTCTCCCAGTGGTGGGAGTTCCTTTTGAGAGGGTGGAGATTGACATTGTTGGTCCTCTTGACCCTCCCACATCTTCAGGCAACAGGTTTATCCTGTTTGTAGTGGACCATGCCACTAGATTACCTGAAGCCATACCTATGAGGACTGTTACGGCTCCGGTTGTGGCTAAGGCCCTACTTGGTATTTTTACCAGAGTAGGTTTTCTTAAGGAGGTGATATCTGACAGGGGATCAAATTTTATGTACCACTACATGCAAACCATGTGGAAAACCTGTGGAGTTACCTACAAGTTCTCAACTGCCTACCACCCCAAACCAATGGGCTGGTAGAGAGGTTTAACAGAACTATGAAGAGCATGATAGGTGCTTTAGAAGAACCCCTTAAGAGAAAGTGGGACCTTCTACTGCCATGCCTTCTCTTTGCTTATTGTTTGTTTGTTTATTTGTTTGTTTGTTTATTATTTATAGCGCGCACCAAACCCGAGGGTAACCGGGCGCGTTGTTCAAGGATACTTTAAACTTTACAGGTTACGCATGCTTACAAATGGTGGTTATACATAGTAGAAATTACATAATGCAGGACAATAGGGAGAGTATACATTGTGCATAATATAAACATATAACATAATATATACAGGAAATATAGTATATAGGAAATATAGTAGAAATTACATAATGCAGGACAATAGGGAGAGTATACATTGTGCATAATATAAACATATAACATAATATATACAGGAAATATGCAGTAGGAAGATAGAGAGTATTTAGTTATGTACATAGTACGACTGTAGGACAGTAGTTATATTAGTGTAGGGCGGGATTATCGGTCATTTTCTTTGATCCAGTTGATACAGTTGGATCTGAAGAGGGCGTAGGATTGGGTAGATCTCAGGCCGGGCGGGAGGGAGTTCCAAAGCTGGGCAGCTTTGACCGGGAAGCTATTTCCTCCGGCCGTACTTAGTTTGAATGGGGGGATCACTAACTGGTTAGAGTATGCTTCTCTAGTGGGTCTAGTGGAGATTTTTCTGTTGAATCTGGCGGCTAGGTATTTGGGTGCTAGATGGTTGATACTTTTGAAAGTTAGAGAAGCTGTCTTGAGTTTGATTTTGTCCACTGTGGAGAGCCAGTTGGATTGTCTTCTAGCTTCTGAAATATGCTCCCTTCTTGGAATTCCTAAGGCTGCTCTAAGAGCATTGTTCTGTAGTGTTTGAATTTTTTGCAACGTATGTTTATTGGCTCCTAAGTATAGTGCGTTGCAATAGTCCAATTTCGACAGCACTAATGCTCGAGCAAGGGTTAGGCAGTTGGCAGTGGATAGGTATGGTTTTGCGGCTCTAATCAGCTTGCAGGTATATGCGGTGCTGGATGCCATTGCGTTCACCTGTTTGGTTAGGGAGAGGTGGGAATCAAGGTAAAACCCTAATGTTTTTACTTCTTTTGCCACCTTGATAATATTGCCGTCTATGATGAAGGAGGAGTATTCTTCTTTTAATCTATTGATGTTTTGTTTGTTCCCCAGTATGATAAGTTCAGTTTTGTCATCATTCAGGCATAGCCCGTGGGTGGCCATCCATGCCTGAATGATGAGATAAATCTTGTTCACCAAGGCCAAATCTTGTTCATAATCCCCTGAAAGTGGTATGAGAATCTGAGT
Source organism: Ambystoma mexicanum (assembly GCF_040938575.1). Lineage (NCBI taxonomy): Eukaryota > Metazoa > Chordata > Amphibia > Caudata > Ambystomatidae > Ambystoma > Ambystoma mexicanum. The sequence goes on from NC_090931.1 coordinate 32,314,829, forward strand.
GTCATCCGCATAGTTAGTGTAGGTAACACCCAGATCATCTAGATCATCGAACAATGGCTTCGTGAAGATGTTGTACATAGTGGGGGAGACACAAGAACCTTGTGGGACTCCACATGTGATGGATACAGGGTCGGCAGCAGCAGAAGTAGAGAAGACTCTCATAGTTCTACCGGTTAGGAATGATTTGATCCATGCGATGGCATGTGTGGAGAAATGGGCAGCTGTTTCTAGGTGTGTGCAGAGCACATCATGATCCACCAGGTCGAAGGCTGCAGAGAGGTCCAGTAAGAGGAGTAGGGCCATCTTTCCAGAGTCTCTCAGCTCATCAACCTGAGTTTTAAGATCGATGAGCGCGGTTTCAGTTCCGTGCTGGGGTCTGAAGCCTGATTGTCTTGTGCCTAAAAGGTGGTGCAGCTCCAGATGTTTTTGGATCTGTAGGTAGGCTACCCTGTCTAGGATTTTTAATAGGAAGGGTACCGTTGTGATAGGCCTGTAGTTGGTCGGGATGGATGGGTCCAGTGTTTGTTTTTTTAGGAGGGGGAGGACCCAGGATTGCTTGAGGTTATCTGGTATTGTGCCTGAAGCAAAGGAGGCATTAATAAGCTTAGAAATGAATGGGGAGAGGTCTCTGGCCGCTTCCTTTATTAGTTGGGCTGGGCATAGGTCGCCTCGGCAATTGGATGGCTTGAGTGAGAGTATTATCTTTTCAGTCTCGAGTATAGTTACTTTCGAGAAGTTAAATTTATAGTCTAGTTTAGTGCTGGTTGGAGGTTTGCCTCTTGGGTTAGTTGAGGGTGGGATATTCTGTTTCTTTATCTCAATTTTTGTTTGGAGTGTGGCAATTTTGTCATTTAGCGCTTGTTGGATGTTCGAGCACCATATTTTATTTTTGTCGCAATTATCTTGGACAGGAATGGGGTTTTCTAATTCCTTTAGTATAAGGAATAGTTCTTTCGTTCCAGATTTGGCCTGCAGTATTCTGTTGTTGAAGTTTTCTCTTTTTGCTTTCTTTATTTCATTTTTGTAGATCTTAGAGGCATTGATGAGTGTAATTTTGTTTGTCTCTGTTGGGGTTAGTCGCCAAGCAGATTCGCATTTACGTTTTTCAAGTCTTAGAGATTTAAGGTGAGGAGTAAACCAGGTGTTTAGGTGAGCTCTAGGCTTGCTCTTTCTCAGTTTCAGTGGGGCAATAGTATCTAGAGCTGTAGCCATAGAAGAGTTGAATTCATTTACTAGTGATGAGGTGTCCAATGAGTCAGGTTGAGAGTTTAATCTAGGGAGGATGAGTGGTAGCAGTTTTTCTGTAGTTATAAGTTTTTTGTTTCTAGTTGGCAAGGGGGGAGCCAGAGCATTTTCAATAGGTAGGGCCAAGTTAACATTTAGGAGGAAAGTTATCAGTGCATGATCAGTCCAGATTTGTGGGGTGATGTCGACAATCGTTGTATTGCAGTTATAGTCAGCAACCCAGTCAAGTATACGGCCTTTTTCGTGTGTGGGTTGTAGGATTTTTTGGGAGAAGCCTAGTTCTGAGATGACATTAGTGATATTAGTTGCTTGCAGGTCTTTAGGGTCATTGTAGCCTAGGTTTAGGTCTCCCAGAAGGATAGCTTGGGATGAAGTTTTTAGGTTGTTTGAGAGGATTGTGGAAATGTCCTCCTCGAACGTGCCAATAGGGCCAGGTGGTCTATAGATAAGGTGAATAGTAATAGTTTGAGAGGGAGATGCGAGGAGTTTAGCAGTTAATGATTCGCAGGAGTTAGTTGTTGAACTTGAGTCAATTTTTAGGGTGAGATTATTTTTAGCAATAATAGCTAGGCCACCTCCTCGAGAGTTGACTCTGTCTTCTCTAAGTATGGTGTAATTATGGGGTAAGGCAAGCATTAGGGCAGGTCCTGCAGCTTTGTGCAGCCAAGTTTCTGTTATGGCGAAGATGTCATAGTCTCCTATTTGAATGAGATCCGCAATTTCAGTAGCGTGTGCTATTAGTGACCTGGCATTAATAAGGGCGCACTTCAGTTGGATGTTCGGCTTTACTGTGGCCTGGGTGGTATTGCTTTTCTTTTTTGGTATGCTATTGTTGGTGTTGGGCTGCTTATTTAGGCGGTTGTTGCGATGGAGGTCAATTTTTACAGGGGGAGTGTTTCGGATGTTAGCGTTACTTCTATTGCAAGAGGTATTGAGTCTGGCTAATGGTTCGTAAATTTTAGGTAGTCTCGAGCGTAGTTTTGCGTTTCTATTTGCGATGTCACAGGGAAGGTGTGTTAGTGATTGGTGGGTAATAAGTGAGTGTGAAAGTTGATGGCTGGGCTCTAGGGGGGGAGTTAAGAGTCCTTCATCTACAGGCGGTATGCCCTGTAGTGTGGGCCTCGGATAGTGGTTTACTTTAGGCATTGTGGTCCAAAGGGCTGACAGGTAAATAAAAGTTAGTATCATTGTGGCCTGGTTTTAGGCTGTTGGTTTGCAAGAGTCAGGTATCTCTAGGCTAGATGGAGCAATCATATGTAGGCTAAATACAGTCAGGGACAGGCAATGTAGTCTGGGGCGACCATAGGGCACAGCACAGTTCAAAAGTAGTCTGGGGCGACCATAAGGCACAACACAGATCAAATGTGGACTGGGGCGCCCATAAGGCACAACATAGTTCAATGTGGTCAGGGGCGACCATAGGGCACAACACAGTTCAAATGTGGTCAGGGGCGACCATAAGGCACAACACAGTTCAAATGTGGTCAGGGGCGACCATAAGGCACAACACAGTTCAAATGTGGTCAGGGGCGACCATAAGGCACAACACAGTTCAAATGTGGTCAGGGGCGACCATAAGGCACAACACAGTTCAAATGTGGTCTGGGGCGACCATAGGGCACAACACAGTTCAAATGTGGACTGGGGCGACCATAAGGCACAACACGGTTCAAATGTGGTCAGGGGCGACCATAAGGCACAACACAGTTCAAATGTGGTCAGGGGCGACCATAAGGCACAACACAGTTCAAATGTGGTCAGGGGCGACCATAAGGCACAACACAGTTCAAATGTGGTCAAGGGCGACCATAAGGCACAACACAGTTCAAATGTGGTCAGGGGCGACCATAAGGCACAACACAGTTCAAATGTGGTCAGGGGCGACCATAAGGCACAACACAGTTCAAATGTGGTCAGGGGCGACCATAAGGCACAACACAGTTCAAATGTGGTCAGGGGCGACCATAAGGCACAACACAGTTCAAATGTGGTCAGGGGCGACCATAAGGCACAACACAGTTCAAATGTGGTCAGGGGCGACCATGAGGCACAACACAGTTCAAATGTGGTCTGGGGCGACCATAAGGCACAACACACCTCATATACGATACGGTTGTGTGTTGGATGGAGTGCGTCAAAGTATTTGAGTACGTGGCTATATGTGGAGGGTAAGAGGGTGGCAAGGTGGGTGCAGAGTAAGGCAATAGGCATGAGAGTGATACAGAGGCTGAGGGGCATGCATGTGTACGTTGCCTAGGCCTTTATGGGGCAACTCGGAGCACTTGTGTGCCTTTATACCAAATGAAGCAAAATTGAGTCTGGCAGACCAACACAAAAACAGAGTTAGAAAGTAGCGCAATGTGGCCGCGCTTACCAGGTATTTGTTCCCGGAAGGTTTCCAGGCCAGGTCCGCTGCTTCTGCCGTGTCGTGAGCACCTACTTAGCCGCTGCGTTCCCCAGTGTAAGCCAATGTATTGACATGGGCATCAGAGGTTCGTGAGTGAATAGTAGGGGAACTCGCCACGCGCCGTTAGCGGCGAACAGGGGCAAACAGGGCCTTAGAGTGGCCTTTGAGTGTGGCCGGCTCTTCCGCCTGCCGGCGGATGTTCGGTGCTAAGAAGCACGGTTGCTTAGCAACCAGGATGCCGAGCCTCGCTCTGGCGCCGCATCGCGCCCGACATTTTGTTTTGATTTTTTTTTTCTTTTTTTTTTTTTTCAAATTTCGGCGTGTTGCTGGAGCGCACCCCGGGCCGCTTCTGGGTAAGTGGTGGCCAGTAGGGAGGTGAAAAGTTCCTCTGGGAGGGGGGGGCAGCACAAAGGTGCTGGTAGGGGCTCGTGGGGGCCTGGATGCACAGCTGTCCTCTACGTGCCTCGTAGCACGGTGCTGCAGCTCTGATGAGCTGATCCTGGCCAGTGGAAGGTGGGGGCTCCTGCCCGCGCCACCTGGCTGAAGAAGACTGGATGCAGAGGGGCAAACAGGGCCTTAGAGTGGCCTTTGAGTGTGGCCGGCTCTTCCGCCTGCCGGCGGATGTTCGGTGCTAAGAAGCACGGTTGCTTAGCAACCAGGATGCCGAGGCGCCGCATCGCGCCCGACATTTTGTTTTGATTTTTTTTTTTCTTTTTTTTTTTTTTCAAATTTCGGCGTGTTGCTGGAGCGCACCCCGGGCCGCTTCTGGGTAAGTGGTGGCCAGTAGGGAGGTGAAAAGTTCCTCTGGGAGGGGGGGGCAGCACAAAGGTGCTGGTAGGGGCTCGTGGGGGCCTGGATGCACAGCTGTCCTCTACGTGCCTCGTAGCACGGTGCTGCAGCTCTGATGAGCTGATCCTGGCCAGTGGAAGGTGGGGGCTCCTGCCCGCGCCACCTGGCTGAAGAAGACTGGATGCAGAGGGGCAAACAGGGCCTTAGAGTGGCCTTTGAGTGTGGCCGGCTCTTCCGCCTGCCGGCGGATGTTCGGTGCTAAGAAGCACGGTTGCTTAGCAACCAGGATGCCGAGCCTCGCTCTGGCGCCGCATCGAGAAGTCCCTCAGGAGGGAGTAGGATTTAGTCATTTCGAACTTCTCTATGGCCATCCAGTCAGAGGTCCATTGGCCCTGATTAAGGAGGGGTTGGAGAGTGCTCCTTCCCCCAAGCCAGTCCGAGTGACTGACTATGTGATAGGTCTCCGGAGGAGAATGTCACACATGATGCCAGAGGCAAGTGATAACTTGAGGGCTGGTCAAGCTCTGGTCAAGCATTGGCATGACCAGAAGGCTAACATGGTTGAGTTTACTCAAGACCAGCTTGTTCTTGTTATGGTCCCCACAAGGCAGAGGGCCTTGCAGGACAAATGGATAGGACCTTTCAAGGTTGTGGGTAAACCTGTAGAGGTGAACTATCTGGTGGATTTAGGCAACCCTAAGGAGGCTCCCAGAGTCTTTCACACCAACCGTTTAAAGGCTTATGTCTCTAGACCTGACATAGGAGCTCTGCTTCTAGCTTCAGCTCAAGAGGAGGAGGAGAGTGAACCTCTGCCTGACCTCCTCAGAGGCTTACCTTTAGATGAGCAAGTGGAAGGAGTCAATCTCTCTTCCAGTCTCACATCTGACCAGCAGGATGAGTGCAAGTTACTGTTAAATCAGTTTGCCTCCCTGTTCTCACTTTCACCCGGCTTGACCCCTTGGGGCCAGCATGACATACACACTGGTGACTGTTTACCTGTCAAAAGCAGGGGGTACAGAATGTCAGACAATATCAGATCCACATAAGGAATGAGATCAACAAGATGCTTGAACTCGGGGTTATAGAGCCCTCTACTAGCCCATGGTCTAGCCCAGTTGTGCTTGTACCAAAGGCAGGATTCAAGAAGTTGAGATTCTGTGTGGACTATAGAGCTCTAAACGCAGTCACCACGACTGATGTCCATCCTTTACCTAGGACAGATGAGCTGGTGGACAAACTTGGTGCAGCCAAGTACCTCAGCACATTTGACCTAACATCAGGCTATTGGCAAATAGCCCTGACAGACCATGCCAAGAAGAAAACTGCATTCTCCACTCCAGCTGGCCTTTACCACTTCAAGGTGATGCATTTTGGATTAAAGAATACACCTGCTACATTTCAGAGGATGGTCAATCATGTTCTGAACGGGATGGAGGACTTCTGCATGGCATACTTGGATGACATTGCAGTGTTCAGCCCTACATGGAAAGAACATGATGAACAACCAGGTTATGTATTGCAGGCCCTGGAACAGCCCATCTGACCATAAAGGCAAGCAAATGTCAAATTGGTCAGAGTTCAGTGGTCTACCTTGGACATGAGGTAGGAGGAGGTGAAATAAGGCCATTGCCTAGCAAAGTACAAGCTGTACAAAACTGGGCCACCCCTACTACTGAAACCCAAGTAAGAGCCTTCTTAGGTCTTACTGGGTACTATAGGAACTTCATAGAGAACTATGGGACCATAGCTTCTCCCTTGAATGTCATCTCCTCTCCAACATTTCCTAAAAAGGTCAGGTGGAATGAGGAGTGCAATCAAGACTTTGAAGGTCTGAAGAAAGCCTTTTGTCAAGTTCCAGTCCTAAGAGCTCCCGACTACCACCAACCCTTCATTGTACAAACTGATGCTTCTAATGTAGGTATAGGTGCAGTCCTTAGTCAACTGGATGAGAAAGGTAGGGAACAACCCATTTGTTTCATCAGCAGGAAGTTAAAGGATCCTGAGACAAGGTGGGCAACAATAGAAAGAGAATGCTTTGCTATTGTGTGGTCACTGAAGAGGTTTAGACCATACTTGTATGGATCTACCTTCATCATTCAGACTCACCACCAACCCTTGAGGTGGCTAATGCAAATGAAAGGGGAACGCCCAAAATTACTCAGATGGTCAATCTGCCTGCAAGGATTTGATTTTTCCATTAAGCACAGAGCAGGAAGTCACCACCAAAATGCTGATGGTCTCTCTAGGATGTTTGTAACCGACTAGAGGTATGAAATCCATCTAGGAGTGGATTCAATCCTCCTGTCCCTTATTCTGCGGGGGGCGATTGTTAGGGAGAATTCTCCTTCTAGGGCTAATTTCCCTCACCTAGTGAGTCCCCCAGCAGCTTTACTGGATTTCTGGAGTTTATATTTTCCACCTGGTAAGAGTGTACATCCCTTTTCCACTCTTACATGTGTTTTGGCCTACGTGTTTTTACTCACTGTGTGATCTTGTGCACTGGAGCACACCACTCCAGGTGCCCCTGTTCTTGTATGGGTTACACAGCACCTTTAGTGCAGTAACCCAGGGTTGTCTTTAAGACTACCCTCTGACTCCACTTCGCTGGGGCTGACTACTGTCCCCCAGAGAAAGGTAAAGTTGCCATTTACTTTACATAGTCATTTTTACCACAGACGCAGTACACCCCATCTTACATAGAGTACTGGAAAGGGCTAATCTGTACCCCTTTTCTGTCTGTACCTCACTGAGCATTGTTTCACTCTTTTAACATTTAGACTTGGCTGGTGGCAGTGGTATCTACCCTAACTTTTCTACCGCGATTATATTAGATGAACGTGGTACTGTTCTTGGCTATTATATTAGTCTCGAACATAAACCCACTTGACCAAATCGTCTTTCTTTTGGCTCCGGTTGGGTTTATTCGCCATTTCTTTTTGTTAAAGTCCTTCTTGTGTTTTACTTTACGCGGCAAACTAGGTTTGCCTTCTTTGTTCACCGTCTTTTGGCGGGCTTCTGCAGAGAAGTCCTCCTCTTGGCGCCTGGGTGTCTAGGTGGGCTGAATGTGAGCGAGGGGTGTAGTCACTCCCTGCACAGGGTATCCTAGGAAACCCAAGTCGCACTTTGCCATGATTGGCTAAGGTGGTTTTCCCGGCTGGACAACCCCCCTGCTGCGTGAGTGACAGCCAGGCTCTGTGAATGGGGGTTTTGCGCATAAAAGGCAGGTCTCTTGGGCTAGAAGTCAGAGTCGCCTCTGGAACTACAAGGAACCGAAGAGAAACGGAGAGAACGACAGCTGCTGCAACTACCCCGCCCCGGTGAAGCCCTACTGCAGTCCTGAGCTATCTACCCTTCGACGACTATGAGGAGATCCAGTCCGGAGTCTTCTTCCCTTGAGCCTGGTGGGGATAACCAGCTCATATTCTGCAGCCAGAGATCTCTGCAATGGTCAAAATCGCTGCACACAGCTGTAGTGGTCCGGATAGCCACCTGCCGAGCCTCTCCTGGTCTTTTTAAGGAGCACACCTTTTATTCGTTGTCGCTGCTGCGGCTTCATCCCTGTGCGGTGCAGACCCCCTTCAGACGTCCTCCTTCACAACGAAGCTCCAGGAATCGTGGGTCTGCGGGAAACCAACAGGAACAACTGCCAGGGCACCATCTGCATCGTTGGAATAAGGTACTGTGTTCTGCTCGAGGAAACTGGGTGAATCCCTTTTCTTCATCTTCAAGGCTCGCCCTTGTCTTCCCTCCTTCTTATAACTTTTGCTTCCGAACATTGACAATATCAAAGTACTCTTGGCTACACTGAATCTTGAACTGTGTGATCTTCGGCAACAGGTCTTCGGTGTCACTTAACCCTGGCTCCGACCCTTTGACTTTTGAACTCCTGTCTCTGAGTGTTTCTCGATGCTGTCTGCCTAACCTAAATATTGCCTGTGATTTTTGCCTCCAACTCCCTCTGGGTATATCAGGTGCTAAGTGTGTTTTTGCCCCGGTAGCATTTCATGTCATGGATACGAGTTTATTGAGTAGACCGAACTGTTAAAAAGTGATCGCAACCGTATCTGCGGTATCTTGTTTTGTTCATAATACCAGTTCATTCAAACACAGGGTACTTACCTTGAGACTTACTGTATAAAGTGAATTGGTTAGTTGTAGTATATTTAACATGTGGTTTTGTTTAAAGTTTAATAAAGGTGTTGTGTTGATAACTGATGGTTTAAAAATTAATGTACTTATAATTTTTACCTGAAACCTTGAGTCAGTGTTTGCTTGAGTCACAGTAATCGTGGTCCCTTTGTGTAATCTCTGCTACTGCTCATATACTCTTGAGATAAGCCTGGCTGCTCCGCTACTGCTACCACTATAACTTAGTAGTACGGGCTTGCACCAAAGGTAAAACTTGTATTGCCACCTGTGGTCTTAATTGTGTGTAGTGCTCCCTAAGGGCACTGCATAGGATTCTGCCTAGCACGGATTATGAAACATTGACAACGCTAGCCAGGGCCAGAGGGCAGCCGCCTCTGGCCCCCACATATTATGAAACATTGACAATGTTAGCCAGGGCAAGAGGTCGGCCGGCTCTGGCCTCCACGGATTATGAAACATTAACAACGCTAGCCAGGGCAAGAGGCCAGCCTCCTCTGGCCCCCACATATTATGAAACATTGACAATGTTAGCCAGGGCAAGAGGTCGGCCGGCTCTGGCCTCCATGGATTATGAAACATTGACAACGCCAGCCAGGGCAAGAGGGCAGCTGTCCCTGGCCCCCACATATTATGAAACTTTGACAATGTTAGCCAGGGCAAGAGGTCGGCCGGCTCTGGCCTCCACGGATTATGAAACATTAACAACGCTAGCCAGGGCAAGAGGCCAGCCTCCTCTGGCCCCCACATATTATGAAACATTGACAATGTTAGCCAGGGCAAGAGGTCGGCCGGCTCTGGCCTCCATGGATTATGAAACATTGACAACGCCAGCCAGGGCAAGAGGGCAGCTGTCCCTGGCCTCCACGGATTATGAAACATTGACATGTATTATGAAACATTGACAACGCTAGCCAGGGCAAGAGGCCAGCCTCCTCTGGCCCCCACATATTATGAAACATTGACAATGTTAGCCAGGGCAAGAGGTCGGCCGGCTCTGGCCTCCACGGATTATGAAACATTAACAACGCTAGCCAGGGCAAGAGGGCAGCCGGCTCTGGCCTCCATGGATTATGAAACATTGACAACGCCAGCCAGGGCAAGAAGGAAGCTGTCCCTGGCCTCCACGGATTATGAAACATTGACATGTATTATGAAACATTGACAACGCTAGCCAGGGCAAGAGGTCAGCCGGCTCTGGCCTCCACGGATTATGAAACATTGAAAACGCTAGCCAGGGAGAGAGGGCAGCCAGCTCTGCCCTCCACAGATTATGAAACATTGACAATTCTAGCCAGGGCTAGAGGGCCGCCGGGTCTGGCCCCCACTGATTATGAAACATTGACAATGCTAGCCGGGGCAAGAGGGCAGCCGGCTCTGACCTCCACAGATTATGAAACATTGAAAACACTAGCCTGGGCAAGAGGGCGGCCGGCTCTGGCCTCCACGGATTATGAAACATTGACAATTCTAGCCAGGGCTAGAGGGCAGCCGGGTCTGGCCCCCACTGATTATGAAACATTGACAATGCTAGCCGGGGCAAGAGGGCAGCCGGCTCTGGCCTCCACGGATTATGAAACATTGACAACGTAACTGTAAACAAATGTATTAAGTAGCCGCCCCAGTAACATGAGAGCCGGCTTTCCCATTGCATTTTTTGAGCTAAGCACTTTTCAATCTACCCAATATAATGAGAAAGCATTTTGAAAGGAACTAAGAAAGTATTCTTGCAATGTAACTAAATACGCCTGTAATGTAACTAAGCATTCTTGCAATGTAAATAAATACGCTTGTAAAGCCACTAAATATTCTTACAATGTGACTAAATACGCCTGTAATGCAACTAAGTATTCTTGCAATGTAACTAAGGAGATCCTGCTATGTAACTAACATAGCATCCTTGCAATCAATGTAACTTAGAAAGTATTCTTGTAACAGCGTCACAATGACCCTAGGGCTGCTGTGTGCTTTATAAATGCAAATAAATAAATAAAAAACACTGGCCAGGGCAAGAGGGCAGCCGGCTCTGGCCTCCACAGATTGTGAAACATTGAAACATTGCAAACGGAGAGATGAATGGGCACCACAAAATTCAAAAATTACTCTAAATATTAAAGTCAGTGTAAAAAAGGAGAAGAGTTAAATGTTCAGAATAGTAGTTCTGAAAGAGCTGGCTGTGATAAGTCTGGAGGCACCGTGACTCAAAAAATCCAACACAAGCTAAAGACCAAGTAGCAGTACTAGGTCACACAGCCGCTCTCTTTTGGGCCCAATCTGGGTACGTAGTTATTCAAAGTTCAAAGCAATATAAACAGGTATCAAAAATGTATAATGCTTAATCAAAAAAAATAGATGAGTCTGTTTCATGGTTGAGTATCCAAAATGATTATTTATCCAAAATAAATTCAAAACAAAAAATGTCACTAATGAATTCTTAGTGAGGGAGCAATTGCCACAATCCATACATAATCCAGACTGAAATATGCTAATGCATTTCGGAAATAATTTCCTTCTTCAGGCCAGTCTAGTAATCAGAGTGGATATGTACCAACACATTAACATCAGAATAAGCACATTTGTTGTAAAAAATAAAAGAAAATGTAACATACCTTTCAGCAGTGTTTTCAATAGTTGTTGGATAGAAAAGACAAAATAAGAATACCCTATAAGTGATATGAAATGTAAATCAATAGCAACATAAGGCAATGAAGTTTAGTTTTACCTTATTGGTGTGGCAAATGGTGTAGAACAAAGCGTACGTGCCCACAGAGAGATGGCCCAACAGCAATGTCGTGGATAGCAGGGTTAATATAAAATCCAGTTATGTTCGTAACAAATCGAATCTGGTAATCAAAAAAGAGGGTCAGATCAGATGCCTCGTCATTACTGGCATACACTTGTATTCAATAAGGGCAAAGCGATGAAATATACCTTTAAGCACGCGGAGCGTGCAGATCCTCCTGTGTGTGGCTTCTCTGCAGTAACTCGGACTGCCGTGGTAAGCCGTTGCCGAGCCAACGTGGCAAATCGAATCTAGTAGTCAAAAAAAGAGGATCAAATATTGCTTTGAACTTTGAATAACTACGTACCCAGATTGGGCCCAAAAGAGAGCGGCTGTGAAACATTGAAACATTGACACGGATCATGAAACATTGCCCACGCTAGCCAGGGCAAGAGGGCAATCGGCTCTGGCCTCCACAGATTGTGAAACATTGACCACGTTAGAGAGGTCAAGAGGGCGGCCGGCTCTGGCCTCCACAGATTGTGAAACATTGACAAAGCTAGCCAGGGCAAGCGGTCAGCCGGCTCTGGACTCCACGGATTATGAAACATTGACAAAGCTAGCCAGGGCAAGAGGGCGGCCGGCTCTGGCCTCCACGGATTATGAAACATTGACAACGCTAGCCAGGGCAAGAGGGCGGCCGGCTCTGGCCTCCACGGATTATGAAACATTGACAAAGCTAGCCAGGGCAAGAGGGCGGCCGGCTCTGGCCTCCACGGATTATGAAACATTGACAACGCTGGCCAGGACAAGAGGGCGGCCGGCTCTGGCCTCCACGGATCATGAAACATGGCCAAAATTGACGATTTTGCTCCCCAGAAAAATGGCAACACGGGTGAACTTTGCCCAAAATGTGCCATTTCTTCAAGGAGCGAGTTTCAGCAATTTGCCGTAGCCGAGTCCTGCCTCGTTTGATGATCGGAGTTTTGGGGTAAGGGCTGCGCTGCGCACCTTGCGCAGTTTCATCGCTGTGCATCCAGGTGTCTTTCATCGGCAGTATCGACATCTTTATAACAAACTCATGGCCGGTTCTCGCTGCCACCTTCCACCTAGAATCACCCAACCCAATCGCCACTAACCAACAGTTGGTAAGTAACCCTTTCCACTCTCACAGTCCCATCTCACCCCAGCCTTTATTGTCTGCATTGGTGGCAGAATATTGATCACTTTGCTGCGATATGTGCTTGTAGCCACTAGAAGCACATACTTCCAGGCACACAGGTCAGGCCGTGGAGAGGGGCGGGGCTCAGTGTATAGGGGTGCGGGAGCAGGAAAGCCACCCCCTGGACCCGGGTGAAGGCCAGCTGCCTGCATGGCTCCTGTCTTGAAGGTGCGTCTATGAACCTGGGGGCACTGGCATTTCGCCCTCAGTCTCAGGAAGGGAGTAAGGATACAGGTTTAGGATGTGACCCTCCTCCCGGGCACCGGGTGGGTGGAGGGTCTCCCCATCTTTATCACTGTTTGTGGATTTGGTGGGAGTCTGTGTGCGTGGACAGCAGGAGCGTGATGCTGGGGAGGGGAGGGGGCTAGCTTTGGTCTTCCGCGAGGCGTGGATCTCTGGAAGGTGGCATTACCGGAAATGAGGTGGTAATTGCGGGGGCAAACTGGCACATACTGCATGCAGCATCAAACACAACTTTAAGGGCGATCACACTGGGCGACAGAGAGTCAAACCGATGGGTCCTGCGCCCCTCTTTAAATCCCCGTCCGGGAATTGGCGCAAACTTGCTCTCATTGTGGAGAAATGCGCAGCCATAGTCCAGAGCAAATGTGGGAACCGCCGCTAATGTGGAAACACCCCTTCCACCAGAACCTTCTAGACTGAATCTGTTGGGCTCAACTGGGAACGGGTGCATGCCTGAGTGACGCCCCCCCCCCCCTTCTGTGGCGGCTTCCGGGGCTCGATAAAGCGGGAACCACTGGGATTTAATACCCATTGCTTCTGAGAACCCACCCTTTCTATGAGGGCCTGTGGGGACTCAACCACAGAGATCCACCAGGTAAGCAGAGTGCCAACAAATGGATCCAGTGGGATCAGCTCAGCTGTGGGGGAGCCTACAGACGGTGGCCAAAGGATGTCCCTCACAATGGATGTCACTCACAATGGATGTCACTCACTATGACAGTGGATGTCACTCACTATGACAATGGATGTCCCCCACAATAGATGTCACTCACTATGGATGTCACCCACTATGACAATGGATGTCACTCACTATGACAATGGATGTCCCTCACAATGGATGACACTCACAGTGACAATGGATGTCACTCACTATGGTTTCACTCACTATGGATGTCACCCACGATGACAATGGATGTCACTCACTATGGATGTCACTCACTATGGATGTCACCCACTATGACTATGGATGTCACTCACTATGGATGTCACTCACTATGTGTTACTCACCGAGCCGGAAGGTGTGCGTTACCTCAACCTGGATCGAGATGTAGGATGAGCCGTACACCTCTCCAAAACCCAGTTCCCCTGATTTCAAAGAATCAGGCTTCCTCTTCGAGAGGGGCTCTTTTTCACGATGTACCACTCTGCTATTTATGTAAGAACAGACAGAGTAGTCTATAATGCAAAAGAGTGGGATTGAGAGCACCGCCAGACCAATGCTGCAAGAGATACAGAAAGGTTTTGAGGATTATGCCTAACTTGTTTCTTTTTAATTAATTCTATTAAACACAATAGAACTGCCGGTACCTGAGATAGTGTATGTGAGTAAACCTGAGAGGAAATCCTGGACCAGTTTCAATAAGGAATACAAAATCCAAATGGTGGATGACAACGACAGGAAAAAATAATGAAATGGGAAGGTTAGTATAGGGAGGACAACCCGAACGGCATGAGGGACGCACTAGGGCCGGGTTGGTGCATGTCCTGGAAAGCGTTTGTAAATGCACTTCAGTAGAAAAAAAACAAACAGTCTCTCAGTATGCGAACACAGTTAATCAGATAGTCGGAGCAAAGGCAGTCCTTGATAAGCAACACTGGTAGAAATGGACTTATATTCCAAATAGATGATTCAGATAGAACAGGAAGAAAAGGACCAAGCAGCGTCGCGCTGAAGCAGATCTCAGCAGATCTTGATCATAGAGCCGGAACTCAGATGGAAAGCAGAGGCGTTTGTGCAAGCGTAAGTTGAATGAGAACTGGAGTTCAGTTTTGAGCGGAAGTGAAGAGCCGCAGAGCCCGTAGAACTGAAGGTTGAGCGGGGAGGCTCCTGCGGTTTAACGGCAGTAAAGGAAAACTACCGTGGCAACAAGTCCTTAGGGTAATCCAGATAAGCAGAAACAGAGTACAAAGCCGAGGTTTGGTAGCGAGAGTTCAGAGTCAAAGGTTCACGGAGGGTAATCCGAGGAAGGCAAACAGTGCCGTAGGCGGGCTACGAAAAGGCACGTAGTAACATACAATTAGCAGCAACGAAGCTCCCGCGGCTGAAGGCTTTAAGGAACAAGGGGGCGTGGCTTCCGTGTAAGTGAAGCACGTCCGATCAGCTGACTAGCACGTTTACGTGACCTAAACAGTTTCCAAGGCAAATTGTAACGATGCCAAAACGGATTCCATGGTCGGGAAGTTCTTCGTAAGAAAGCCCTTTCCTGCCGTAGTGTAACAGCATCTGCCTCCAAAAACGCTGGCAACCCCCGGGCGGCATGGAGTTCCCGCATGAGATTGGGGCAATGCAGATTGGACAAAGGCTCCCAAGTACGATCCTCGGGTCCAAACCCCTTCCAGTCCACTAAATAAAGAACAGAACCCCTAAAGATCCTACAGTCAAGGATGCGGGAGACCTCATACTCCTCCTCCCCATCCACCATGATAGGCGCAGGACCTGCAGGCATCCGAGTGGACGGAAGGAATGGCTTTATTAGTGAAACATGAAACACAGGGTGAATACGCCAATTCCTTGGGAGATCCAATTGAACCGCGACAGGATTGATCACAAGGAAAACGCGGAAAGGACCAACAAAGCGTGACAGCAAGGAACGCTTACCCGCAATACGCAGGTTGCGGGAGGACAACCAAACCTTCATACCAGTCCGATAGTCTGGTGCCGGCAGCCGGCGAGCGTCCGCTGCCCTTTTTGCATGCTCCAGAGCCCCGAGTAGATAGCAACGTACACCCTGATGTACTTGGTCTAGGTCTCCCAACGCAGCAGGAGAGGCCTCAGGTAAGGGAAGAGTCAATGGTAAAGACCTCGGGTGTAAACCGTATAATGCACAAAAGGGGGATACCCCCGTGGAAGAATTTAAGGAATTGTTATATGCGAATTCCGTTTGAGGCAGGGCTGTGTAACAGGTCTGTTGGAAATGGAGACAAAGGCAGCGCAAATACTGTTCAATAGTGGAATTAAGTCTTTCAGTTTGGCCATCTGTTTGAGGATGATAGGATGAAGAATACCTGTCATCGATTCCCAAAGAGGTAGTAAGCGCCCTCCAGAATCTTGACGTGAATTGTGTACCCCGATCAGACACAATGATGGAAGGGAGACCAAAATATCTGAAGACATTAGCCATAAACAGTCTGGCAAAACAGGAAGCAGAAGGCAACCCCAAACAAGGTACAAAATGGCGTATTTTTTGAAGTAATCCACGACTACCCATATGGTATCATGTCCCTGTACTTCTGGCAATTCCACAATAAAGTCCATCGATACCATATACCAGGGTTTATGAGGAACCGGTAAAGGCCGCAATAAGCCCACTGGTCTGGAACTGGTGGATTTACACTGGGCACATATAGCACAGGTAGCGATGTAATCTTGCACATCACAAGCCATGTTAGACAACCAAGACCATCGCCGTAGAGATTCCAGTGTTTTCTTTTGACCTGGATGTGCGGCAACCACAGAATCATGTGCCCATTGGAGCGCCAATAAACGAGCCTGACCGGGAGGTATGAAAATACGCCCTTGAATGATGGGTAGACCTTGAGACAAGTCCATATTGAGTTCCTGGACCTCTTTTGGATGTTCAATTGCCCATTGCTCAATGATAGTACGCAAGGAGGGCTGTACCATGCATCCGCAAACAACCTTGTTTGGGAGAAGCATAGGAGGCTCTGTCTTGGATGGGTCACCCTCCGAATGAAGACGTGATAGCGCGTCAGCTGATACCTGAGCCCTGGCAGGACGATAGGTTATATGGAATTGGTATTACGAAAAGAACAAATGCCATCTTGCCTGTCTCGCCGTGAGACACTTCATAGATTTGAAAGCCAAGAGACTTCTGTGATCGGAATACACAGTGACAGGATGACATGCTCCAAGCAAATGATGTCGCCACTCAGCGAAGGCATCCCTGATCGCCAGCAGTTCCCGTTCCGTGATGGAGTAGTTCTTTTCGTATGTTGTTAATTTGCGAGAACAAAAAGGCTACGGGGTGCATTTCCCCAGTATGTGGACATTTTTGGGACAAGACTACTCCTATAGCGGTCCCTGAGGCATCAGCTTCCACATAGAAAGGAAGATCAGGATCATGGTGTTTAAGGACAGGTGCAGAGATGAATCTGATTTTAATTGGTTGAAAGCCTGTTGTGCCGCAGATGACCAAACGTATGGCGTTTTAACAATGGTTAGTGAGGTAAGAGGCGCTGAAAGAGCAGAAAATCCATGAATAAACCGTCTATAAAAGTTGGCAAAACCCAAGAAAGATTGGAGGGATTTAACTGTCTTGGGTGCTGGCCATTCAAGTATGGCCTTCACTTTGGATTTGCTCATACGCAACCCTTGGTTGGTGAGATCGTAACCCAGGAATTCCCCCTCAGAAGTGTGGAATATGCATTTTTCAGCTTTCACAAATGGGTGATTCTCCCTTAGACGTTGGAGTACAGTTTTTATGTGTTGAATGTGTTCAGTAAGGGTGTGTGAATAAATCAATATGTCGTCTAAATATATGACAACATACTGGTCTGAGATGTCATGAAACAAGTCATTCATGAAAGCCTGAAAAGTAGCCGGGGCGTTACAAAGCCCGAAGGGCATCACTAAGTATTCGTACAACCCATATCGTGTCTTGAATGCAGTCTTCCACTCGTCCCCCTCTCTCATGCGCACCAGATTGTATGCTCCTCTGAGGTCCAACTTAGTGAAAATCTGTGAAGACCCCAATTGATCGAGAAGAACAGAAATCAGTGAAAGTGGATATTGATTTTTTATGGTAACTGCATTCAAGGCTCTGTAATCAATGCAGGGACGAAGATCGCCTTCTTTTTTAGGCACAAAGAAGAGAGGGGATGCCGCCGGTGATTTGGACGGTCTAATAAACCCCATAGCAAGTGCTTTATCGAGGTATTCCTTTAGCACAGCATCCTCCTTTAGGGTAAGAGAATACACCCTTCCCACAGGAATCTTTGCCCCGGGCATTAAGTCTATGGGGCAGTCGTAGATCCTATGGGGTGGTAGGGTTTCAGCCATGCCCTTGTCGAACACATCTAGGAAGTCGGCGTAATCTGTAGGAACAGATGGTGAGGCAACAGTAGAAATAGCTCCAATGTGCAGGGAAGAAGATGCAAGAGCATTAATAGGAGTATTCTGAATAATAACATGTAAGGGCGTGCACTGGAGGTTACATACAGTAGAAGAGAACTGTATCTGGTGTGTGACCCAGTCGATAACAGGGTTGTGGAAACGAAGCCATGGAATACCTAGAATGACCCTATAAGCTGGAGCCTTAATAACGTCAAATGTAATGGTCTCAGTATGTCCTTCCTTGGTGCATATGACCATGGGCACCGTCTGATGGGTGTCCATTCCAGAAACAAGGGTAGAACCGTCTACTGAATTGACTGTCTCAGGTTGTTTATTGAGAATCAAAGGGATCCCTGCTACTGAGACGAAACCATGGTCAATGTAGTTGCCTGTGGCTCCTGAATCAGTAACGGCCTGGGCCTCAATGGATGGTCCAGGAGTCAAAGAAAATGTGACAGGAAGATGGATGAGTTGATACAATCCACGACAAGGTGAGTCCTGATTTGGACCTCCTGACATAGGGACTCTGTCTACTGTCGGGATTTGGCGTTTCCCGCCTTTCTTTTGGGTTTCTTTGGACACTCTGGTAAAAGATGGTCAGAGGCACCACAGTACATACACAGATTGTGGGACCTACGATACTCCCGTTGAGCTGGCGTTAAAGGGCTTTTCACAGCACCGATTTGCATGGGTTCAGGGAGAGGCAGAGGTGCAGAGACAGCTTCTGAGGCCGGTAGTATGGGTGTGGCCTTCTTTTCTCCACGTCTTTCTGCCTTTCGGGCGTCGATTTGTAGCACCAAGTCGAGCAACTCCCCGAAAGCTGTAGGCACCACAGGAACAGTGGACAAAATATCCTTAAATTCCTCTGAAAGTCCTTGATAAAACACTGCCACTTTTTTCTCCTCTGGCCAGTCGGTTTCTGCCGCCAGCTGGTTAAACCGGGCGAGATAAACCAACAAGGAAGGCCTTGTCGATGTTTGAGTAGCTCTATATCCGTGGCTTGGGTAGTGTATCTGGTATCAAAAACCTTGCTCATCATGGAAAGAAGAGCATCGCAATTGTACAGTACATGACTATTAGACTCAAGCAGGGGATTTGCCCAGGCTGCGGCAGTACCACCTAAATGAGAAAGAAAAAAAGCCGCTTTGGTGGTGGAAGTGGGAAAGGAGTTAGGACGGCATAGGAAATGCAATTTGCACTGATTAATGAACGTCCTGTATTGTTTGGGATCTCCCAAAAACCTTTCCAGAGGAGTCAATGGGAACTGGGTAGTAAGCAACACAGGAGCGCTTTCTTGAACGGGCGCTGGAAAACCAGACCCAGAAGCCATAGCACCAGCGCCTGCCTGTGCTGCTGGAGTAGTGACGAGAGACTGAATTGCGTCCATGCGTTGGCGCAATGCTTCTTGTGCACTTGTCAGGTCAGTCCGGAGATCAGTAACCATCTGCACAATTTGGTTTAAAGCATCGGTAGTCTCAGTCGACATCTTCATAGGCTGCTAATTCTGTTACCGAGCCAGAAGGTGTGCGTGACCCCAACCTGGATCGAGATGTAGGATGAGCCATAGACGTCTCCAAAACCCAGTTCCCCTGATTTCAAAGAATCAGGCTTCCTCTTCGAGAGGGGCTCTTTTTCACGATGTACCACTCTGCTATTTATGTAGGAGCAGACAGAGTAGTCTATAATGCAAAAGAGCGGGATTGAGAGCACCGCCAGACCAATGCTGCAAGAGACACAGAAAGGTTTTGAGTATTATGCCTAACTTGTTTCTTTTTAATTAATTCTATTAAACACAATAGAACTGCCGGTACCTGAGATAGTGTATGTGAGTAGACCTGAGAGGAAATCCTGGACCAGTTTCAATAAGGAATACAAAATCCAAATGGTGGATGACAACGACAGGAAAAAATAATAAAATGGGAAGGTTAGTATAGGGAGGACAACCCGAATGGCACGAGGGATGCACTAGGGCCGGGTTGGTGCATGTCCTGGAAAGCGTTCGTAAATGCACTTCAGTAGAAAAAAACAAACAGTCTCTCAGTATGCGAACACAGTTAATCAGATAGTCGGAGCAAAGGCAGTCCTTGATAAGCAACACTGGTAGAAATGGATTTATATTCCAAATAGATGATTCAGATAGAACAGGAAGAAAAGGACCAAGCAGCGTCGCGCTGAAGCAGCTCCCAGCAGATCTTGATCGTAGAGCCAGAACTCAGATGGAAAGCAGAGGCGTTCGTGCAAGCGTAAGTTGAATGAGAACTGGAGTTCAGTTTTGAGCGGAAGTGAAGAGCCGCAGAGCCCGTAGAACTGAAGGTTGAGCGGGGAGGCTCCTGCGGTTTAACGGCAGTAAAGGAAAACTACCGTGGCAACAAGTCCTTAGAGTAATCCAGATAAGCAGAAACAGAGTACAAAGCCGAGGTTTGGTAGCGAGAGTTCAGAGTCAAAGGTTCACGGAGGGTAATCCGAGGAAGGCAAACAGTGCCGTAGGCGGGCTACGAAAAGGCACGTAGTAACATACAATTAGCAGCAACGAAGCTCCCGCGGCTGAAGGCTTTAAGGAACAAGGGGGCGTGGCTTCCGTGTAAGTGAAGCACGTCCGATCAGCTGACTAGCACGTTTACGTGACCTAAACAGTTTCCAAGGCATCTTGTAACAATGCCAAAACGGATTCCATGGTCGGGAAGTTCTTCGTAAGAAAGCCCTTTGCTGCCGTAGTGTAACACTGTGACAATGGATGTCCCTCACTATGGATGTCACTCACTATGGATGTCACTCACTATGACAATGGTTGTCCCTCACAATGGATGTCACTCACTGTGACAATGGATGTCACTCACTATGGATGTCACTCACTATGACAATGGATGTCACTCACTATGGATGTCACTCACTATGACAACGGATGTCCCTCAATATGACAACGGATGTCCCTCACAATGGATGCCCCTCACTATGGATGTCACTCACTATGACAACGGATGTCACTCACTATGACAATGGATGGCCCTCAAAATGGATGTCACTCACAGTGATAGTGAATGTCACTCACTTTGGAAGTTACTCACTATGACAATGGATGTCCCTCACAATGGATGTCACTCACTATGGATGTCACTCACTGTGACAATGGATGCACCTACCAATGGATGTCACTCACTATGGATGTCACTCACTATAACAATATGACAATGGATGCCCCTCACAGTAGATGTCACTCACTGTGACAATGGATGTCCCTCACTATGGATGTCACTCACAGTGCAGTCTTCTTCCTTGGGCCGCTTGATGCAGTGCCTGCACGCCGATGCCGGCGCATAGGTCTCATATTAGTGGGGCAGTGTTAATGCCCTCGGACATGGGGAACCCTAAAGCTCCATTATCTGTGATTTGTTTCCACTGCAGAGAGAGGGATTATGGATTTGAAAGAGTGAAATAGCATCTGTCACGAGACGGATCCCAGAAGCTCAGAGTCAGCAGAAGATGCTGGAGGGTGGTGGTGGAGGGGTGGGGGTCTGGAAGTGGCTTTAGACGGCGGCACCTAGCAGACACAAGACAAAGGGGCGGGGAGTCTGTAATAAGGATAGAGAGGAGGGGGTGGGTGGCCAGGGAACACAATGTGGCACAAGAGAACTGGCCGCACAAAGCATGTAACAGGGGAAGATAGGCAGTGGAAGGCAGAGGTCAGCCAGTGAGGCATAAGGAAGCCAGAGGTAGATAGCATGTAACAGGGGCAGACAGGCAGCGGACGGCAGAGGACAGCCAGTGGGGCAAAAGGAAGCCAGAGGTAGATAGCATGTAACAGGGGCAGATAGGCAATGGACGGCAGAGGACAGCCAGTGGGGCATAGGGACGCCCGAGGTAGATTGCATGTAACAGGGGCAGATATGCAGTGGACGGCAGAGGACAGCCAGTGGGGCATAGGGAAGCCAGAGGTTGATAGCATGTAACAGGGGCAGATAGGCAATGGACGGCAGAGGACAGCCAGTGGGGCATAAGGAAGCCAGAGGAGATAGATAGCATGTAACAGGGGCAGATAGGCATTGGAAGGCAGAGGACAGCCAGTGGGGCATAAGGAAGCCAGAGGAGATAGATAGCATGTAACAGGGGCAGATAGGCAAAGGACGGCAGAGGACAGCCAGTGGGGCATAAGGAAGCCAGAGGAGATAGATAGCATGTAACAGGGGCAGATAGGCATTGGAAGGCAGAGGACAGCCAGTGGGGCATAGGGAAGCCAGAGGTAGATATCATGTAACAGGGGCAGATAGGCAGTGGAAGGCAGAGGACAGCCAGTGGGGCAAAAGGAAGCCAGAGGTAGATAGCATGTAAGAGGGGCAAATAGGCAGTGGACGGCAGAATACAGCCAGTGGGGCATAGGGAAGCCAGAGGTAGATAGCATGTAACAGGGGCAGATAGGCAGTGGAAGGCAGAGGACAGCCAGTGAGGCAAAAGGAAGCCAGAGGTAGATAGCATGTAACAGGGGCAGATAGGCAATGGACGGCAGAGGACAGCCAGTGGGGCAGAGGGACGCCCGAGGTAGATTGCATGTAACAGGGGCAGATATGCAGTGGACGGCAGAGGACAGCCAGTGAGGCATAGGGAAGCCAGAGGTTGATAGCATGTAACAGGGGCAGATAGGCAGTGGACAGCAGAGGGAAGCCAGTGGGGCATAGGGAAGCCAGAGGTAGATAGCATGTAACAGGGGCAGATAGGCAGTGGAAGGCAGAGGACAGCCAGTGGGGCAGAGGGAAGCCAGAGGTAGATAGCATGTAACAGGGGAAGATAGGCAATGGAGGACAGAGGACAGCCAGTGGGGCATGGGGAAGCCAGAGGTAGATAGCATGTCACAGGGGCAGATAAGCAGTGGAAGGCAGAGGGCAGCCAGGGAGGAAAAAGGAAGCTAGAGGTACATTGCATGTAACAGGGACAGATAGGCAGTGGACGGCAGAGGGCAGCTAGTGGGGCAAAAGGAAGCCAGAGGCAGATAGCACATAACAGGGACAGATAGGCAGTGGATGGCAGTGGACAGCCAGTGGGGCATAGGGAAGCCAGAGGTTGATAGCATGTAACAGGGACAGATAGGCAGTGGATGGCAGAGGACAGCCAGTGGGGCATAGGGAAGCCAGAGGTTGATAGCATGTAACAGGGGCAGATAGGCAGTGGACGGCAGAAGACAGCCAGTGGGGCATAGGGAAGCCAGAGGTAGATAGCATGTCACAGGGGAAGATAAGCAGTGGAAGGCAGAGGACAGCCAGTGAGGCATAAGGAAGCCAGGGGTAGATAGCATGTAACAGGGGCAGATAGGCAGTGGAAAGCAGAGGGCAGCCAGTGAGGCAAAAGGAAGCTAGAGGTAGATAGCATGTAACAGGGGAAGATAGGCAATGGAGGACAGAGGACAGCCAGTGGGGCATGGGGAAGCCAGAGGTAGATAGCATGTAACAGGGGCAGATAGGCAGTGGAAGGCAGAAGACGGCCCGTGGGGCATAGGGAAGCCAGAGAGCATGTAACAGGGGCAGATAGGCAGTGGAAGGCAGAGGGCAGCCAGTGGGGCATAGGGAAGCCAGAGGTTGATAGCATGTAACAGGGGCAGATAGGCAGTGGAAGGCAGAGAACAGCCAGTGGGGCAAAAGGAAGCCAGACGTAGATAGCATGTAACAGGGGCAGACTGGCAGTGGAAGGCAGAAGACAGCCAGTGGGGCACAGGGAAGCCAGAGGTAGATAGCATGTAACGGGGGCAGATAGGCAGTGGAAGGCAGAAGACAGCCAGTGGGTCATAAGGACGCCAGAGGTAGATAGCATGTAAAAGGGGCAGATAGGCAATGGACGGCAGAGGACAGCCAGTGGGGCATAGGGAAGCCAGAGGTAGATAGCATGTAACAGGGGCAGATAGGCAGTGGACGGCAGAGGGCAGCCAGTGGGGCATAGGGAAGCCAGAGGTAGATAGCATGTAACAGGGGCAGATAGGCAGTGGAAGGCAGAGGACAGCCAGTAGGGCATAGGGAAGCCAGAGGTAGATAGCATGTAACAGGGGCAGATAGGCAGTGGAAGGCAGAGGATAGCCAGTGGGGCATAAGGACGCCAGAGGTATATAGCATATAACAGGGGCAGATAGGCAATGGAAGGCAGAGGACGGCCAGTGGGGCAAAAGGAAGCCAGAGGTAGATAGCATGTCACAGGGGCAGATAGGCAGTGGATGGCAGAGGGCAGCCAGTGGGGCATAGGGAAGCCAGAGGTAGATAGCATGTAACAGGGGCAGATAGGCAGTGGAAGGCAGAGGACAGCCAGTGGGGCATAAGGACGCCAGAGGTAGATAGCATGTAACAGGGGCAGATAGGCAGTGGAAGGCAGAGGACGGCGAGTGGGGCAAAAGGAAGCCAGAGGTAGATAGCATGTCACAGGGGCAGATAGGCAGTGGACGGCAGAGGGCAGCCAGTGGGGCATAGGGAAGCCAGAGGTAGATAGCATGTAACAGGGGCAGATAGGCAGTGGAAGGCAGAGGACAGCCAGTGGGGAATAGGGAAGCCAGAGGTAGATAGCATGTCACAGGGGCAGATAGGCAGTGGACGGTAGAGGACAGCCAGTGGGGCATAGGGACGCCAGAGGTAGATAGCATGTAACAGGGGCAGATAGGCAGTCGAAGGCAGAGGACAGCCAGTGGGGCATAAGGACGTCAGAGGTAGATAGCATGTAACAGGGGCAGATAGGCAGTGGAAGGCAGAGGACAGCCAGTCGGGCATAAGGACGCCAGAGGTAGATAGCATGTAACAGGGGCAGATAGGCAGTCGAAGGCAGAGGACAGCCAGTGGGGCATAAGGACACCAGAGGTAGATATCATGTCACAAGGGCAGATAGACAGTGGACAGCAGAGGACAGCCAGTGGGGCATAGGGAAGCCAGAGGTAGATAGCATGTAACAGGGGCAGATAGGCAGTGGACGGCAGAGGACAGCCAGTGGGGCATAGGGAAGCCAGAGGTAGAAAGCATGTAACAGGGGCAGACAGGCAGTGGAAGGCAGAGGACAGCCAGTCGGGCATAAGGACGCCAGAGGTAGATAGCATGTCACAGGGGCAGATAGGCAGTGGACGGCAGAGGACAGCCAGTGGGGCATAGGGAAGCCAGAGGTAGATAGCATGTAACAGGGGCAGATAGGCAGTGGACGGCAGAGGACAGCCAGTGGGGCATAAGGACGCCAGAGGTAGATAGCATGTAACAGGGGCAGATAGGCAGTGGACGGCAGAGGGCAGCCAGTGGGGCATAGGGAAGCCAGAGGTAGATAGCATGTAACAGGGGCAGATAGGCAGTGGACGGCAGAGGGCAGCCAGTGGGGCACAGGGAAGCCAGAGGTAGATAGCGTGTAACAGGGGCAGATAGGCAGTGGACGGCAGAGGGCAGCCAGTGGGGCATAGGGAAGCCAGAGGTAGATAGCATGTAACAGGGGCAGATAGGCAGTGGACGGCAGAGGGCAGCCAGTGGGGCACAGGGAAGCCAGAGGTAGATAGCGTGTAACAGGGGCAGATAGGCAGTGGACGGCAGAGGACAGCCAGTGGCGCATAGGGAAGCCAGAGGTAGATAGCATGTAACAGGGGCAGAGACAGAGGAACAGGGTGCACAATGTTGCTGGGGTGGAGAGTGTGTGGGGTGGGCAGATAGGGAGAGGTTGGTGGAGAGCACACATGGGAACATAAAACATGAGAATGAGAGAGAGCGCGAGAGAGAAATAGAGAAAGAGAGAGAGTGCATGAGAGAGAAAGAGAGAAGAAGAGTGAGAGAGAGAGGAAGAAAGAGCGAGAGTGACAGAGGAAAAGAGCGAGTGAGAGAGAGAGGGAGAGCAAAAGAGAGAGAGAGAGCGAGAGAAACAAAGAGAGAGTGATAAAGAAATTAACAGCGAGAGAGAAAGAGCAAGAGAAAGAGAGAGAGAGAGTGTGGCAGAGCGAAAGAAACAGAGAGAGAGAGAAACGTTACTTTACTTTAATAATTTACACCGCGCAAACTATGGACCCGTAGGCTTGTAGGCGGTAACAACAAAAAAAGATTGACAAGAAATAGGAAAATAAAATCGGGGCTAGACAGAGGAATTCAGGAGAGAGCGCAGGTTCAGTTAAATAGCAGAGTTTTCAATTTCTTCCTGAAAAGTTCAGTGGACTTTAAGCCCCTGAATTCTGGGGGACGTCCATTCCAAGCTCTTGGCGCCGCATTCTGAAAGGCTCCATTTGTGGCTTTGATGGTGTCACATCTGGGCACGGCCAGCTGATCAGTGTTATTAGACCTAAGGGATCTCACATTGGTCTTTCTTTGAGCAGGTCCTGTACGTAGGAGGGCATCTTGCCCGATCGACATTTGTGTGTAATAAGTAACAGGCCATATAATAGTCTTGACTCAACCGGGAGCCAGTGCAGACCTCGTCTTGCCTCAGAAATATGGTCTCTCCAAGCAGTACCAGTTGCCACTCGTACTGCGCTATTCTGTATTACCATTTGTCGATGACAGTCCCCTTTGTTGATACCATATAGAAGGCTGCAGCAGTAGTCAATTTTAGCACCCACTATAGCCCTTGCAACAGTCTCAGCATTAGGCTGTGTAATAGAAGGACGAAGATGGGCCAAGAGCTTAATATAATAAGCTGAGCATGAGACAAGATTGCTAACATGAGCTTTCATGCTAAGTTGCTGGTCAAGGAAGACGCCCAACGTCTTTTTTGATCACTTTATTTATCATTTGAAAAATGAAACATACAAAGAATAAGGTAACATATACATATCCATTACATCAGAGAATTGCATGTATTTGTCTAAGACATATAGTAGCTAAATAACCAATCCTAAAATAACTAAAATTCACAACCTCAGAATCTTAATGCACTATTACACCCTCGGTTCTACAGTCGAAATTCAAACATCCAACAACAGACAATACAACACCAACAAACTCAACACACAACATCAAGTAGAATCTAAAAAAAAAAACAATTCATCCCATTTAGAAATGACGCATGCAGCTAACAAATATCAGCTTTATAATTCATTGAAGGAACCCCAAATTCTAAGGTAATGCTCCTCTCGCTTCTGTTTCATCTGTATTATTTTCTTATAGTCAGACAAGGTGCGGACATCTAGCAGCCAATCATCCACAGTCGGCTTTTTCCTCGATTTCCAGACTTCTAATATGTGTTTAGCCGCTACTACCAATACCCTGTTTATCCATTCTGTTGTCTCTCTGGCTTTGTCTCCTCTCTCTCGGTTTGATAATGCAATGATCGAGTAAGATGTTTGTGGCAGTGAGTCCCCCAGTATAAGGTCTAATCTATTCAAGATGTCACTCCAATAGGTAGATACCCTTGAGCATGTCCATGGCATATGGAGCAAGGTACCTCCGTTAAGACCACAGCCCCAACCGATATCATTGTCCAACAGTCCTAGCTTGGCCATACGAGCAGGGGTCCAATACAATCTACATAGGATTCTCTGTCTAATATACCTTATTCCAAACCCAGCGTCGTAACCTTCTTTTGGACAACAATTCTTGTGACCTCTATACAAAAGCTCTCATGCACAGGTCTGAGTTTCCTAACCATATTAGGAGTGCCCACGACCAAGAGCTCAGTTTTATCTCTATTCAGGGCCGGGGCATTCTGTACCATCCAATTTTCAATGATATCGGTTACTTTATTAAGGTGGGATTCATCTTTATAATGGGTACCTGTAAGTGGGATGACACACTGAGTGTCATCAGCGTAGTTCCTAAACGCCATCCCATTTTGCTCTAGAAGCGCAAAGAATGGTGCCGTAAAGATGTTACATAAGCAAGGTGGAATACAGCTCCCTGGGGTACAACAAATTCCAAAACTGTGGGGGAGCTTCCGCCTCACCACTATAGACCCTACATTCCCAATTACTCAAGAATGAAGAAATCCATTGGGCTGCCTCGTTTGAAAAGTTGGCCATGTCCTTCAACCTGGAGTTCGGGATGGCATGATCCACAAGGTCGAAGGTGTCGACAAATCCAAGAGCATCAGGAGAGATGACATACCATTGTCCCAACGATCCAATAATCTGGACTTCAGTTCCAACAAGGCGGTTTCGATCCCAAATCCCTGCCTAAACCCTGATTGATATTTAGTAAGCATAGGATGAGCATTAGGATGAGCAGAGATTTGGATCCAAGATCTTAAGCAGGAAAGGGGTATTTGT
This sequence comes from Ambystoma mexicanum, assembly GCF_040938575.1. Classification (NCBI taxonomy): domain Eukaryota; kingdom Metazoa; phylum Chordata; class Amphibia; order Caudata; family Ambystomatidae; genus Ambystoma; species Ambystoma mexicanum. The sequence continues at coordinate 32,342,860 of NC_090931.1, forward strand.
GATGGGTCTATAGTTTAGCCGGATATCATCCGGTAAACCTGTGTTTTTAAGATAGGCGTTATCCGTTCCTTTTTAAGCACCAAGGGCACTGAATTTTCTTGGAAAAAGGCATTTACAAAATTGCAAATAGAGTCTAACAGAATGGAAAACAAGATTTAATGACTGCTGAACAGGGATCTCCTTTACAAGAAGTGGTTTTTAGGTGATGTATACTTTTAGCTAATTCAGATACAGTTATGGCCATAAAACTAAAATGAGGAATACAAGGGTTTTTTGTTAAAATAACATTGTCACTAGCTCCCAATAATTTGGATTGATCACCTCTTTTTCGGGCAATATCTAGCTTGATTTTCTTAACTTTGCCCTCCATGGCTTCTTGAATTGAAGAACACCAAGCGGCATCCTTAGTTACAGAGCCTGTGTGCTGAATATATACAGGGTTTCCCGCTCTTTAAGGATTTTAAATAATTCCTTTACTTCAGATTGTGCACTCTGAATTCTGGTGTTAAAGGTTTTTTTGGCTTCAAGTATAGCTAATTTGTATTCTTTAGCTGCCCCTTTGTAGGCTGCCAGAGTCGAAGAGGAATGGTTACATTTCCATGCATAAAAGCACTTCAGAGTGGAGGCTTTAAGTTTCTTTAATTCAGGAGAAAACCAAGTGTTGCTATTACGTGCATCATTCAGAAAATGTCTTTTTAAGAGGTGCCAGGGTGTTCGAAGTATTAATAAAGGAAGATGAGAGAGCATTAGATTACTCTTCAGGTGAGTCTAAGTTAGACAGGTTCTTAATAGATGATCTATGCAAGGGTTCGATGCGCTCCCAAGTAAGATTCCCGAGTAAGATTCCTCTGGTTTCTAGATAAGAACTCTTGCTTGTACAAGCCTCTTATTTTAATTGCAAATTTGGATTGCACCGTAAAATGTACTAAAGAATGGCCTGACCAGGACATGCTAGTACATGAAAATCTTTTGCAATGATGTTAAGAGTAGAGACCCAATCAAGGGTATGCCCCTTGCAGTGGGTGGGTTCATACACCTTCTGTATGAAGCCCAGATTCGAAAATGCACACTCCAGATCTGCGCCTATGCAGTTGGATTCCTGCCCCAGCCAAAGGTTGAAGTCGCCCCCAATACTATAAACCTAGTTTTGGGCTTCCGAAGTGGAAGGATACGGTTAGAGAGAGCAATGGTCAGATCCTCTGTTGCTATTGGGGGTCTATAGAGCCGAAGGAGGCTGATAGTGGACTTGGCATTTAGTCAGATTTTGACAAGTTTAAGCTTTATACCTTCAATAGGTAGACATTTAACTTCCCATATGAGAAGATGCGATTTGAAAATGAACGCATCCCCCCACCACCCCTCTTCCCACAAGCCTATCCTGTCGAAGCATACTATAACTGTCTGTGACAGCCAGACACAAGGAAGGGCCCTATGCCTCGTGGCCCCCGGTCTCTGTAATAGCAAAAATATCAAGTTCCATCTCTACCATGTAAGAAGCAACTTCAACTGCATGTTTGACCAGAGACCTGTTATTTAGCATCTCTATCTTTAATTCAGAAACTGAAGTAATCTTTCAAAGAGAGAGAGAAAAAGAGCGAGAGAGAGAGAGAGAGAAAGAGAGAGCGAGAGAAGGAAGGAGAGAGAGAAAGAGAAGGAGAGAGAGAGAGAAAAGGAGAGAGAGCAACAAAGAGAGAAATAGAGATGGCGAGAAAGAGAGAGAGAAATAAAGAGTAAGAGAAAAGGAGAGGGAGAGTGAGAGAGAAACAGCCAGAGCAGGCAAGAGAGAGAAACAGAGAGAGAGAAAGAACGAGAGAAGGGGGTGAGGAGAAGTGCAAGTGACTCAAAAAGTGCTGCCAAAGGGTGGCTCTTGAATGCAGAGAGAAGGGACCGTATGTTACAGATACAGACCCTTAAGTGCTGAGGGATCCGGGAGGCAGTGCAAGGGCAACTGGACATGCAGGAGCCTGGACCGGAATACAGAGGTGGCCAGGTGAACAGTGCGCAGAGCAGTCGGGCCACTACTATCTGAAACAATTCTAACAGTGTAATATCCCTGGTGATCCCTTCCCACTGCCATGCTGCTGGCCATGGCTGACCGCATCATTCACTCCCCAAAATGGCCCCAAAATCATGTGCACCAGATTAATCAGTGAACAGTTTGAGGCCCTTGCTGCTGTCCAACTCGTCTCTCCAGAGCAATACACCATTAAAGTTCTCACCATTAAGAAGGCATCCCACATCGTGAGGTCCTCCTTGACCTCTCTTGCCAATGGTACATGTTGTGCTGCGTGCTGTAACCCCACTGGGCTCAATACCCCTTGCAAACACCTTCCCCGCCGGGATGACCTTACCTGCAAAATTCAAGTTGCCCACCAGTGACTGAAGCTCCCTCAGGGTGACTTTCTCTTTACCCAACAATCCCTTAATCAGCTGTTTCAGTTTCACTACTTTGTCACTCTGCAGTCTGCCGTCCCCTGCAATTGTGTCAATTTCAATCCCCAGAAAGACAAAGTTGTCACCAGACCGCTGTCTTCCCCCTGGCCAGAGGTATCCCCAACTCCTCCATCAAACCTTGAAATACCCCCATGAGTTCCTTGCATTCGTTCGTCCCCTTTCTGCCAATAAACAAGAAATCATCCAGGTAGTGCAGAACCCCCCCGGCAGTAGACCTTTGTCATAATGCAAGCTCCAAAAAGCGGCTACATTTTTCAAAATAAGCACATGAAATCGCACAACCCATCGGTAAACATTAATCATAGAAATATTCTTTCTGTACCTTGAAACCCAGCAGATGAAGCTTTCCTTGTGTATTGGCAACAGCCAAAATGCCGACTCTATGTCCGCCTTACCCATTAGAGCCCCACCCCTGTTGCTCTCACCATCTCCACATCCTCATCAAATGATGCATAATGCACCCTCCACTGCTCCTCCACTATGCCATCATTCACGGATTCACCCTCGGGAAGGAAAGGTGCTGTATCAGTCTGTACTGCCCCACCTCCTTCTTGGGCACCAAACCCTAAAGGTGACAGCACCAAATTCTCCAGAGGAGGAGAGGAGAAAGGGCCCGCCACCCTTCCCAAGTGCATTTCCTTCCCCACCTTCTGTGCCAGTACCTCCGGCATCGCCAATGTCGACTTCAAATTGCTCGCCTCTCTGGCCCTCGTGGGCCTGGTGAAAGGAATCCCGAACCACACCTAAAACCTTCCCAAACAATTTTTGCATCGCCACTGTCATGATATACATTTAAAAAAGGAATCATGGTCTGCAATCGTACTGATGTGGGTAAGTGATTTTTAATCATGCTTTTCTTTCTCTTTGGGCTTGGCACTGTTCCGCTGTTTCCCTTCCCCGGCTGTGGAGCTGCCCCCCCCCCAAACCTTTGCCCTTTGTGTGCTTGAATCTACAAGCATTGCCGTAAGAGCACTTTCGTTCGGCAAACAACCAGCATTCAGGTTGCTCCCCCTGGAATCTGGAATGGTTGTTCCAGGAGGAGTTCCCTCGAAAAGACCCCCTGCCTCTGTGCGAGTAGGACCCTCTGTTTTTTCCAAACTGTGGCCTCTCCCCCTGCACCTTCTCTCCCAATGCTCTGGCTGGTACCATCTTGTCAATGTACCCGCCCACATCCAACTCGTCCCAGGTCATAGCTGGCTACACCTGCATCTTGAGTCTGAACCCCCTATCATAGTTGAGCCAGGCATCCCCCCCATGCTTTAGATACTGCTCATGAATGTATTGCTCGTACGCGATCATTGCCACCCCATCCTACGGAAACTTCTCTAACATGATGGTAGCATACATTCTAAAAGCCCTCAACCAGTTATGAATAGAGGCATCCACCTTAGGTCTCTCTCTCTCTCCTTCTTTTCCCTCTTCCTCTCGGTCAATTCCCTTAATCCTTCACCCAGTGGTTCCATCCCCACCAGATCCAGAGTTTCCAGGACCTCCTTCTGCCATACCCTCTCCTTGTATGCTAAGGGTATGTGCCATACTAAGGCATTCACTGCCACCCTCGCCGGTGCAAAGCCAGGCATAGCCCTGCCGTATACGTGCCATTGCTCTCCCCTAGGTCCTGCACCTGACTTGTTGCTGGTGTCACCAATGTTGGCCTTCCCTGGCCATCAACCCCTGTCGGGAGGGTCCCAGAGGTAAACGCTTCTACTGTTGACCCTTGACCCCCCCAAGGTGGTCCTACAGGCTGCGTGCCTGTTGCTGGTGTCACCCCCTGTGGCAACTGCCCTGCTCCAACCACCTGGCCTACCCCAGGTGCCGGCACTGCCTGCCCTACAGGTGCTACCCCCTGTCTTGTGGACACGGTACCCCCTTGATGGTGGACCGCCTCAACGTCCCTACCCAGCTGGTTGAATGAATGAATATTATTACATAGCATCTGTCCAGTCGCCACATTTCCCCATGCCTGCATACATTGCATGAACATACCTCTAACCATCTCCAAGGTGGTAGGGCCCTCTGCTGCTACTGCCGGGGGGGCTACAGGTGCGTTGCGGGGGCCTCCCCGGATCCTTGGAGCCTCAGCAGGTACAGGTGCCGGTGCAGCTACACAACCCCCTGCGCCCTCTGTTTTCCCTTAGGGGCTGCTGCTTTGTGTCCCCGGGCAGCTTCCCCCTGCCGCTGGCTGTCCTTGGCTTTCTTAGTCATGACCCTCTTCCTCTTGCTGATTGGCTCTTTTTCCTCAATGTGCTCTTCCATCTCCTCTTCCCCTTCTTCCTGGGAATGTACTTCAACCCAAGCCTCCTCGAGCGCCGTGGGTGGGAACAAAAGCGGAGATTCCGCCCTTTGGCTGCGCCCCGCAACCTCTGCCCCCATTTGGGCTGTGATCTGCTCCGACCAACTTGTGCCATACTTGTCAGCCGCCATTCGAGCCATGGCGAGGAAGGCCTCCAGGTCCTTCTGCTGGCCCTCCAGCCCCTTTCTTTGGCCTTGCGCCTCGATACTTCTTGTTAAGCCCGCTTTGCGCAGCTCAACTGGAATCACCAGTGCTCCTTGCCTGACTTGTGCTGTGCCAGCAGCAGAGCCCGCTTAGCACAGCTCCCACCAAGCCCCTCTGTACCTTAGCCGGCCTATAAAGTGCCCCTGCTAAATGAGCCCGCTTTGTGCAGCTCTGGCTTCTCTTCACTTTTCAAATTGTTCGTTTTTGCCCCGAGTCCTGCTGTCCTCCTTCTGATCGTCTACCGTCTCCTACGGTCCGGGAGCGCCTGACCGCTTACTTCTTTCACTTCCCTTTGCCTTTCACTCTTCAGCAGCCCGGATGTAGCTGTAATTAAAGGCTTTTCCCCTTCCGATGTAGGCCGGGCATGCCAGACCCCTTATCGCTGTCTCCCGGCTTTGTGCTGCCAAGCCTTAGTGATCCGGAAGTCCAAATGTCCCAGCACCCCTGTTATCTCTTACCGACTGCTTGTGAGCCTTCTTTGAAACGTTTTGCGTTCTTCTATGACCGCCGACTGATTTGAACATAGCTCCTCCCTTCCGCATCTTATCTGCACCTTCTAGCTTTTCCTCCTCAGTGCCCGCGGCTCCTGATGCTCTCCGCTGGGATGGCTCCACCGCTGCCATTGCTTCACAGCTTCTCCAGTAGACGCGCCGCTCCTCTCCTAAAAAGCCGCTCCGGCAGCTACTCTCTCTGCACCGTTCGTGTTGCGTCCTGGACCACTAATCCCAGGTCCTCCACTCGCTCCTTACAACGGTGAAGTCCAACGGCACTTTGAGATGAAATCCAATGAAATAAACAAAATCCTTTCTTCGGCGGCGGGCGTCCCGCTGCTGGAAAACTGCAAGTGCGTTCTAGCAGGACGCCTGCCGCTTATATGGGGCTTGCCCCGCCCTTTCCTTTTGTTTGCCCTTCGCAGGCTTTCAAAGCGCTTTGGTGCTCTTTTGGATTCAAAACCTCTCCCCCCACCCCAGAGGGGGGAGGAGGGGAGAGAGAATAGGAGGGAGGCCCCTGCCCCGGTTATTGGGGTGCCTCCTCCATTCTTGGAGTTTTTTCCATCGTCACCTTCATGCTCTGTGTTGCTGGCACAGAGCTGCCTGGGCATTGCGCGATGCAGTGCAATGCCAACACCTTGGCTTGGCCATCGTCGCCCAGGAGACAGGGCACAGATGGAAAATTCCAACCAGGAATTTGGCTCAGCCAATCAGTTCCCCATCTCTCAGGCTTGACATCATGGTACAAGCCTGCATTCCACGCGGAGCATTGGCTGTACCAGCACTCCCCGCACCCCCACCATCTGACATCTTTCTCCCGCCTCACAACACCGCTCCCTTGTTATTCCAAGTAGATGCCCAAAAGTGCCCCTACTCACGTGCGCCCGCTGCTCCTCTTCCGCTTCCTCAGCCCTTCATGGAAATAGAAGACGGGCCTCTCCTTGACCCCCAGGTGCTATTTCAATGGTCTCCATCGTCACTCCGCTGTTTTTCTGAGGAATAACCGGGTCGCACTCTCCGCATAGTGCGTTTCTTCCCCTTTAAAAAAGGGATATTACTTCCTCAGACATTTACTCAGAATGCCAACACCAATCGTGTCTGGATGGCATGTGCTGGCATGAGAGCAGCCCGCTGCCATTGCTAAAGGCTCTCATTTACCTCGGCAACGGGCTGTTACCGCCCAGTACTGCCCTCCATGGAAGGCCTTATTTCCACGTCAGATCTCGCCTTGTACAAACCAACTCCAGACAGTCCCATGTCAGGAAGCGCTCAGAAGTGGCTAATAGGAGACTTCCTAGCACTACACAAAGTTCAGTACCTGAGACTCCACAGGAGGAGTCAAGTCCATAAAATAGATGAACAGGTGGTGATGCCCAAGAAAGCTGCTCTCTAACTGCACGAACCGGTCTACGACTCCTCGCGATTGGTAGGAACTGAACAGAGGCCCCCAATACTGCCAACACCCGGCACAGCACATAGGGGGTCAATCCTTCCAAGGCAAACAGCAAAACACCTAGCTTAGCGATAGGAGGGCTCACACCCGTGTCCACAGTAAACAGAGTCTGCTATGAGGTGGCAGATTGCTAAGAAAAATCATTTATGGAATAAATAACACATAGTCCACGTAGAGTTGCATTCTTTCCCGGCTTAAATATATCCACCCATATTCTATTAAAATGTTTGAATCACTGATATAATCCCTCTAAACATTCAGAACCTCTCCATATTTTAAAACATAGAACAATTCCTAATGGATTTGAAAATAAAGCATATATACAGCAAAGCGTAATGAGGTAATGGAGTGGCCAGTAACGCGCGGCCGGGACAGTCACCACCCTGAGAGATAACACCAGCTTGAATGTGGCATCATTTTTTATATATGAAGTAATCAGAACTATTCTAAGCCCCACATCATGGCACAGTATTACAATCTGACACAAAGTAACAGTTCCACCGGCAGGTTAGGACATCGGCCAGACATGTACTAGCTTCCCTGACTTTGGTTCTTATCTTGCAGTTATTGAGGTCAAAATTCATTCTGATTTCTGATTTTGTGATCTGAAATAGAGAAATAAAAACTAGCTTTTAAGTAGCTGTCTAAATAGTAACTCCTATGTTATTAAATAATATTATTACTTAATAATATTAAGTTATATTAAAAAATAATAGCAAATGCTTGCTTGTTCCAAATGACTACAATAAATAGGCAATCGTCAAAATTCATTAACTGTGTCATTCATAAAGTGAGGAAACGTGTCCTGGTTTCAGTTCATTCCTTATCCCACTATTACCCTCTCTGCTTATCTTTACAAGTAAACCCAAGTGCCTCTCCACTCTTAAAAGAAATATTAAAAATATAATATCAATAAAGAGTGACGTAACATTTCATTTTCACGTCCAGCGTAAAGCTGTTATTTGTCAAATTGTCTTAATGTTCGAGTAGTGTTGAATTCAAGGCTATTCTCATATGTTAATAGTTTAAGTAGTTTGCCTTATCCAGTCTTGGAAAGTCTTTCTAAAAATATCAATAAATGGGTTAAGATACGTGTAAAGGAGTGCATTCCACTCTGGCTTGTAGTTACCACTTCTTAAGTGTATCGCCAGTTCTCCAGTTACATATTAACTGGACACTAAGACATCAGGTATAAATCAAATAACACTGGCACCCATCACCCAGGGAGGGAGGGAACACCTGACTCAATACAGAAGACCCACCACAGCATTCTCTCACTCATACCTCAACATTCCACCTAACATTCACATGACATCACCAAGCACATGACAAGCTACAGCAGACTCAGACAAGCACTTCACAACAATAAGGGGAGCCACAAATGTTTAATTAAGGTGTATGTGACTAATGCCCTAGGGTGTAACTCCCAATATATATTCCCAATTGAAGGGGTGTTAGGAGCTTCTAACCAATTTATTTATATAATAACATTGTTGCCCCCCCCCCTTTTATGTATTGGTAATCTTGCAGCCTTCGGCCTGGGGCACGTTGTTTACTTGGGGGGGACGGAGGTTGAGGTACCGCTCTTATGTGTTTACTGCCTTCGTCGACACGTCGCTTTCAACACTTGCCTCCAGTACTCATTGCCTCAAGCCTCCCGGTTTTACCCCTCCACCACTTTGTAGCCCCTCGTCGAGGTATATCATTGAGTTTTCCTTCGAGGGGGGGGGGGCTCCATTCGGGCATCCCTTCCCCACAATCGGAGTGAGTGTGCTGCGGCTCCACTGGAAAGTGACATTCAATCTAGTTTCCAGACCCACCAACAAATATGCAAATAACCTCTCCCGTCATTATAGCTCATTCGCACCTGCAGAAGGGCGCTCAACCAATCAGGTGGCTGGACGAGCTGGCGAAGATACAGTATGTGCTGCCCGCTATTTCCATCCACCCGCAGCCCTTCCCCGGGTGCTGCCATCTTGTTTTTGGGGAGGCAACAGGGGGCTGGACCAGGCACTGACAGGGAGATTCCTAGCTGTGCCTTGAACAAGCACTGACAGGGAGAACCCTAGCTGTGCCTTGAACAAGCACTGACAGGGAGAACCCTAGCTGTGCCTTGAACAAGCACTGACAGGGAGAACCCTAGCGGTGGCTGGACCAAGCACTGACAGGGAGAACCCTAGCTGTGCCTTGAACAAGCACTGACAGGGAGAACCCTAGCTGTGCCTTGAACAAGCACTGACAGGGAGAACCCTAGCGGTGGCTGGACCAAGCACTGACAGGGAGAACCCTAGCGGTGGCTGGACCAAGCACTGACAGGGAGAATCCTAGCTGTGCCTTCAACAAGCACTGTCAGGGAGAATCCTAGCTGTGCCTTGAACAAGCACTGACAGGGAGAACCCTAGATATGCCTTTAACAAGCACTGACAGGGAGAACCCTAGCTGTGGCTGGACCAAGCACTGACAAGGAGAATTCTAGCTATGCCTGGTCCAAGCACTGACAGGGAGAATCCTAGCTGTGCCTGGATTAAGCACTGACAGGGAGAATTCTAGCTATACCTGGACCAAGCACTGACAGGGAGAACCCTAGCGGTGGCTGGACCAACCACTGACAGGGAGAATCCTAGCTGTGCCTTGAACAAGCACTGACAGGGAGAATTCTAGCTATACCTGGTCCAAGCACGACAGGGAGAACCATAGCTGTGGCTGGACCAAGCACTGACAGGGAGAATTCTAGCTATGCCTGGTCCAAGCACTGACAGGGAGAACCCTAGCTGGGCCTTGAACAAGCACTGACAGGGAGAACCCTAGATGTGCCTTGAACAAGCACTGACAGGGAGAACCCTAGCTGTGCCTTGAACAAGCACTGACAGGGAGAACCCAGGCTGTGCCTTGAACAAGCACTGACAGGGAGAAGCATAGCTATGCCTGGACCAAGCACTGAGAGGGAGAATCCTAGCTGTGCCTGGATTAAGCACTAACAGGAAAAATGCTAGCTATGCCTGGACCAAGCACTGACAGGGAGAATCCTAGCTGTGCCTGGACGAAGAACTGCCAGGGAGAATCCTAGCTGTGCCTGGATCAAACACTGACAGGGAGAATTCTAGCTATACCAGGAGCAAACAGTGACAGAGAGAATTCTAGCTATGCGTGGATCTAGCACTAACAGGGAGACAGGGAGACAGGGAGACACCTAACCATGCCTGAATCAGGCATAGACAGGGAGAATCCTAGCTGTGCCTGGACCAAGCACTGACATGGAGAATCCTAGCTGTGCCTGGATTAAGCACTGACAGGGAGAATCGTAGCTGTGTCTGGATCAAACAGTGACAGAGAGAATTCTAGCTATTCTTGGATCTAGAACTGGCAGGGAGAACCCTAGCCATGCCTGAATCAAGCATAGACAGGGAGAATCCTAGCTGTGCATGGATCAAGCACTGACAGGGAGAATTCTAGCTATGCCTGGTCCAAGCACTGACAGGGAGAATCCTAGCTGTGCCTGGATTAAGCACTGACAGGGAGAATTCTAGCTATACCTGGACCAAGCACTGACAGGGAGAACCCTAGCGGTGGCTGGACCAACCACTGACAGGGAGAATCCTAGCTGTGCCTTGAACAAGCACTGACAGGGAGAATTCTAGCTATACCTGGTCCAAGCACGACAGGGAGAACCATAGCTGTGGCTGGACCAAGCACTGACAGGGAGAATTCTAGCTATGCCTGGTCCAAGCACTGACAGGGAGAACCCTAGCTGTGCCTTGAACAAGCACTGACAGGGAGAACCCTAGATGTGCCTTGAACAAGCACTGACAGGGAGAACCCTAGCTGTGCCTTGAACAAGCACTGACAGGGAGAACCCAGGCTGTGCCTTGAACAAGCACTGACAGGGAGAAGCATAGCTATGCCTGGACCAAGCACTGAGAGGGAGAATCCTAGCTGTGCCTGGATTAAGCACTAACAGGAAAAATGCTAGCTATGCCTGGACCAAGCACTGACAGGGAGAATCCTAGCTGTGCCTGGACGAAGAACTGCCAGGGAGAATCCTAGCTGTGCCTGGATCAAACACTGACAGGGAGAATTCTAGCTATACCAGGAGCAAACAGTGACAGAGAGAATTCTAGCTATGCGTGGATCTAGCACTAACAGGGAGACAGGGAGACAGGGAGACACCTAACCATGCCTGAATCAGGCATAGGCAGGGAGAATCCTAGCTGTGCCTGGACCAAGCACTGACATGGAGAATCCTAGCTGTGCCTGGATTAAGCACTGACAGGGAGAATCGTAGCTGTGTCTGGATCAAACAGTGACAGAGAGAATTCTAGCTATTCTTGGATCTAGAACTGGCAGGGAGAACCCTAGCCATGCCTGAATCAAGCATAGACAGGGAGAATCCTAGCTGTGCGTGGATCAAGCACTGACAGGGAGAATTCTAACTATGCCTGGTTCAAGAACTGACAGGGAGAATTCTATCTATACTTGGATCAAGCACTGACAGGGAGAAGTCTAACAATTCCTGCTTCAAGCACTGCCAGGGAGAGTTCTAGCTATTCTTGGATCAAACACTTACAGGGGTAATCTGAGCTATGACTGGTTCAAGCATTTACAGAGAGTAGCTCTACTGTTTCCCTAGCCACGCCCACAGTTGGTCAGTGATGTACCCTACATTAAAGGTAGGGGCAGCGTGCTTCCAAATCCAGGCTCGGGTTCTTAATTGGGCCACAGTGCCCCAGATGGACGTTAGTCCAGCCTTGGGCCAAGCTATTCCCCTTACCCCTTCAAATGCGGCAACTGAGCCCAACTCAATGATTAAGCTGGCACAATTGAATACCAGACCAGCCGTGAAACATGCCACAGATGTGGCCGACCTATCAATAATCCACAGTTTAGATATGATATGCCTTACTGAAACTTGACTTACTACTGCAACAAACCATGCAGCATTATTGGCAACACCACCAGGGTTTAGAGTTACACAATCAGACCGTAAAGAGGGAAGAGGCTGGAGGAGTGGCTATTATCTCAAGAGACTCCTTCCAACTTCATACCTCTGACACCATTGATCTTCATGGGTGATTGACGAGAATACTACCATTAATATAATAGCCATCTATCGGCCTCCATCTAAGGTGCCGCTATTTGAAGAGCAATGACTTACCTTGCTCAGGGACTTTACTGTGCTCTTAGGAGATTTTAATTCATGGGATGACAATAAAACGGACTCCATTTCAACATTCCTCACCACCTCGCTCAAGGCAAGAGGGTATCATAAACGTATAAAACACCCTACTCATAAGGAAGGGCATACCCTGAACTGGGTTCTTACCCATATCCTCCAGACCTTCTCCATCAATATGATCCCATGCCCATGGTCCAATCACCGTCTGATCTTATTTGACCTTATGCTCCCGGTTCCATATACCAAGGTCTGTACGCAGCCACGAATAGAGATTAATACAAGACATCTCATAAGACTTCCCAGCCTAGCCTTCTCTCACTTCCTTTCTCCTTTACTCTTATCACCTGGTGATTGGACTGATACCAATTTAATGGTGCAGGAATGTACCGACCTGACACAACGTTACCTATAGATGAACCAGCACCGATCACCACCAAGACACTTAAAACAGAAGTTGCCGGAAGATCTTGGTTTTCCACTGACACCTTAGAGCGTAGAGAATTGAAAATATCAACCGAAAGACAATGGAGGAATAACCCCCGCTCCTCCTACCTCAATACCTATTGTCTTGCTGCTGCAAATGACAAAAAAGCGATTCTAGCAGCCAAAGAGTGGAATTGTGAACACAGGATAATTAACTCGAAATCTGACAAGAAAGATTTGTTTTCCATTTTACGAGAACTAGATGGCAGAAAAAGCCTTTTGAAGACGACGTATCTCAGTGACACATGGTGTCAAAACATTCAAGATGGTTTCTCAGCGAAGATGAAGAACCACCAATCAATTATTGGTAATCATAGGCCATCTGCAGTTGACAACCCTATTCATACACTCAATGATGAGGCCTTTAGGACCACCCCAGGCATTCCCGTTCCAGAATTGAGCCTATGCCCCATTACTCAAGAATGGGCTTAAACGGACCATATGTGGTGGTGACACATGTCCTGCAGTTATCATAAGGGACTCCATCTTTTGCCTTTCCCCATTGATAACCAGTATCGTCAACTCTCCTTTTAATATCTCATGTGTCCCTGAAAGTCTAAAAGAGGTATGGATAACCCCCGTCCTGAAAAAAGAACCACTGGACCCAGAGGCCGTTGGCAATTATAGACCCTTTGCCAACTTCCCTTTTTTACTAAAAATCCTTGATAAAGCTGCTTATTTACAACTTCAAGAGCATATTGAAAAAAATAACCTGCTCAGTACCCGACAATCTTTCGTACCATGCATGGCACTGAAACAGAAATGCTCGACCTGTGTGCCAACCTGGTTGAAATTGTTGACAACGGCAGAGTCTCACTTCTCATGTTATTAGACCTTTCCGCAGCGTTCGACTTGGCCGACCACTTCTTATTGCTAGAAAGACTGGGCAACCTCACCCACTGTTCAGAATCTACCATTGCTTGGTTTGCCTCATTCCTAGCCTCTAGAAGGGCCAGAGTTTCCATGGAGGGGCGCTTCAAGGCCGAACCCGAGTTACTGTCATGCGGTGTTCCACAGGGTGCTTGTCTGTCGCCAACCCTATCTAATATATACATGCGCCCCCTCTTGGACCAGCTGGACAGCATGGACGTTACTTATACCAACTACGCCGACAACACTCAGCTGGTCGCCGAGCTTTCGGGAGACTTTGACACTGACTCTGCCCTTATTCATAACATCAATAACATGATTCTCAAGAGTGGATGTCACTCAATTCCTTGGCTTTGAATAAGGAAAAAACAGAGCTGCTGATTGTTGGCTCCAGTCAGCGAATAAAAAAGCTTAACCCCAGATACACTCCTTTTCCATCTCTACGTCATGCCAGTCAGCCCTTCTGTCAAAACCTTAGGAGTCCTTCTTGACACCGGGTTGACCATGAAGCAACATGTTTGGCATGTTTAATCATCTTGTGCCTATGTTCATACATTTCTGCGACAAATCAAACCATATCTATCGTCACAGCATCTTTCCGCCATGGCTTCCGCACTCGTCAACTCATGGTTGCTTTATTTTAACAGTCTCCTTGTAGGTACATCCAAACAAAATCTTAAAAGCCTCCAAACAGCCCAGAATGGTGCGGTCAGAGCTGTCTGTAATCTCGGCCCACGTGATCAGGTAGCCGAATCACGCAGAGCACTACGCTTGCTCCCTGTAGCCATCGCATTTCCCATAAAATAGCCCGACCCACAAAAGCTCGGCCGACGGAGACCCACGGTACCTTATCAACCGGCTGTCCAAGGCCCCTATGAGGCGTAGCCTCCGCTCAAATGGAGCCAACACACTTTTTGTACCCAGAAGCGTTGGTGGCACTTGTTTTTGGGGTCTGTGCCCCAGGTTTCTGGAACTCCTTTCCTGTTCATCTTGGTAACCTCCCAAGTACCGCCTGCTTTAAGAAAGCGCTGAAAACTTACGGGTGTAAATCTAGCGATTAGTCTAGTCTTCCTCCTTCTGGCCCTGGGTTTGACGCCCTCCCCCCTTTAGACCCGTTTTCCTTTTCCTGTGCACTGAGGCCTCCATGCGTTTTGGGCATTACACAATATTTAAATAATAAAACTGCCTCATTTATTGTTGGGGTTTCACATAATCCTGGCATGAGCGTTAAGCACTTGCTCGCCCCAATGCTCTGTGCTGCAGTTTGTGCCTCATGAGCTGGTGAGCGTTCAAAGGGCTGCAGTTTGCAAATCGGAATAAAGAATTAAAAACCCATCCACAGCTTAATCTGCCACCCTCGATTTCACAGGGCCGTGCAAGTGCTCTGTTTCTGGGTCCTAATGCCCGCCTAAGTGTCCATGGAAGTACAACCAGAGCTCCACACGCTGGCAGTGTCAAGGTGTACTCCCCGCTCTGAGCAACCCGCTCCCACTCAAGCCTCAGCACCCAGCCCCGCCAATGATCCCCACTAGGCAATGGGCTCCTATAATGCAGTGCTTGCAACCACTGGCTCTCCACATGTTTTGGACTGTGGCTCCCATGATCCTTCTACATTGACACAGTTGTCAAGGGCTGCTGGGAGTTGCAGTCCAAAGTATCCTGACAAATGTCCCATCTGGTGATAAACATAGCCAATGCAGGAGAAGTGCAGGTAGTGGGCAGTGGCTCGTCCTGTGTGAGCCTTCATAATCTTCAACCAACAGAAGTCCTGCCACTGTGTTTGTTGTTGTGGCTACTGTGTCGCGCTGCAAGCGCTGCCCATTAGCTGAAACTATTGCAATGGGAAGCGAGGACCGCCGAGAGATGTGAGTATGGGCACACAGCTTGAGGGTGTTGTTTGGGTTTTTTCTCATCCGTTGACTCCCCATGCAATGCTAGTCCCCCACCCACAACCTGCCCTTTCCCACGTAAAACGCATCATCCATGGGTCCCTGTGAGTCTAGCGCTGCGCTTTTCTGCAAAGTCTTCTATGAGTTAAAACTTAATTGGCATTTTAAACCAGTTTCTTTTGTAATAAAAAATGGATTCATATAGCAATATCTATGTCCTTGCATCTGTTCATTGCACTGTTTTCTTGCCAAAGTCAAGAGTTTTGGCTGTCGCATGGGCATTAGCTAAGCATTTGCCAGACGCTCACACACGGGTAGTATAGCTCAGCGACAACGCGCTCTTCTTGGAAGCAAGACGAGGCAGAGCAACACAGGTTCGAATCCTGTTCCGCGCTTAGAAACCTCGTCGGTATTAAGCGTGTTATAAATAACCAATTATACAATTATTCCCAGTCTCCATTACCAGCTGTTGCCATTTTACGGCTCCGTAGTACCATTATGTCAGTGCTTTGAAAATACTGATCGCATGCCTACACAAATGCTAGAACTGCTAGTCCTCAGAACAAGACAGACCCTCTTTCACCAGAAAAGCCCTTGCAGGACAAGGCTGCAGTGTTGTGCGACGCGGGCACACAGTAGACGCTGCCCATCGGGACGTAATGCATTGCGCCTAAGTCCACGCATCCAAACCTTTAAGAACCGAGGATCGGACCCCCTGCGGCAAAGCCCTCTCAGGACAAGTCTGCGGTATTGTACAACGCAGGTGTTTGGCGACGATGGGTAGTGGCGCAAAGTGCGAATATGATACACAGCCATCGACCATTAGCGACCGAAAGGTAAGAAAGGTGCGGGAAGTGGAGGCAGCCACTACTGCTCTCTCTTAAACTTCCCTGCCTTTGCACGTACTTCCACCTACCCGTCTGACAAAATGTACTCTGTCCCTGCGCAGCCTTAGGCTCTCCCCTCTAGCAGTTAGCCGTACTTTGTGTCTTGTGTCCTTTCTCTAGGTCCCCTCCAATTGTTGTTAATGTTGTTCTGTGAACTGTGTCCCATTAAGCTCTCTCCCACTTCTCTAGGTCCCCTTTCATCTGTGTTTATTTATTTATTTATGGTTACTGGTGTTCTGGGAACTGTGTCCTATTAGGCTCTCTCCCACTCCCTAGGTCCACACCTAGCTGGGGGTACCACTTTACCGTTGTGTGTCACCTGTCTGCTCCTCCTGTGTGCTCCCTACTGTGTGACCTCCCTCTGCGCGTCCTGCATTAAGCAGTGCTGGGCTGTGCATCTCTCTGTTATCTCTTTCACTCCCTCCTCCTCCTTCTACTTTCCGCTTCACACCCTCTATAGTGCTTTCTGTTTCTCTCATCTTCCCCAAATGCTACTCTCTCTCCTATCCTATCCCTCTCACTAAGTCAGGTAGGAAGATGTTCAAGAGGGACACCCTGGTCTCCAACCCAGGCCTCCCTGTCGCTGATACCTACAACAGTGCTTCCTCCAGACAGACTCTCACCGACATCCTCTTTGTCGTTCCCAGACCAGACCGATGAACCCTCCATATGGTCTCGACTCTCTCTCCTATCTCTTTCTCTCCCATTGATGGTGGCACTCACTGGGAGGTCCTCTTGGCCGCCTTCCACTCCTCCAAGACCACCATGAATGTCTATCTGAATAGCACCGTCTTGGTCCAGGGCCCTCAGCCCCATCTCCTCCTTTTCAATAGATCTCCCGCGTCTTATCAACTTCCTTCCTACTCCTGCTGCTCCTACCAGCACCTCTCAAGCTCCTCCACCACCTCCTTCTTCAGGCAGCTCTCTGGCACCTTCCCACTCCTCTCTGGCTCCTATGCCACCACCTGCTACCACCTCTGCCCACCCTTGGGCCCCTCTATCACTTCCGCTGGGCGTACTTCAAGCCTGTACCCCACCCGGAAGTCTTTCAGATGCGGCAACCTGCTCTACGTCGCTACTCTCAACTCTCGCTCTGCTGTCAAACACTCTTCTGACATCTGCCACCTCCTTGAAGAACTTGACCTGGATGTCCTCGCTCTCACCAAGACATGGTTCACGCCCACTCTGTCACAAGGTTGGACACTCTCCTCCTGGATGGCTACAAGATCCTCTTTGTACCCAAAACCAACTGACCCAGAGGTGGAGTAGCTCTGGTCTTTCTGGAGTGGGTCCTTGCTTCTGTCATTCCAATGCAGCACTCCTCCTCCTTTGAATGCCAGGTTTGCAGGCTCTCTATCTCTCCCGGCCTCTCTCTGATTGTGGCCACCATCTACAGGCCACCTGGCCAGTTTGCCCTCTTCCTCTCTGAGTGGGCTGACCTCTCCTCTCTTTGCCTCTACCTCTCAGCTACACCTACTCAGAGACCTCAACATCCACCTGGATGTTTCTAATTCTTCCTCTGTGCTCTTCTCCAACCTCTGCTACACTCTCTCTCTTTCCATTCTACCCTCTTGCCCGACACACTCTGCCAGACATACTTTGGATGTTCTCATCACCTCAGACATCCTACTCTCTATCCCTTTCACCACTCCTCTCTCCTGGACTGACCACTTTCTACTCTGCTCTCATCTGAAATTCTCTGTCCCTCAGGCAAAGCCTCCCCAGCACTGCCACCTACCTTCTCAGTCATTTGGCCCATGAAGCGTGTGTCAGTGGATGCCTTTGCCGCTACTTTCTCTTCTCCTCCGATGCCTGCAGCTGACTCACACTCTGACACAGCCCTCTCTAACCTGCATCATTCTATCGCAAACAATCTGGATGTCATTGCCCCTGTCATGAGAATCTGTCTAAAAACTACCCCCAGGTGCATCTTTTGGTATCACTCCGACCTCGCCGCCCTGAAACGCAAGTGCACAATGGCTGAGAGGAAGTATAGGGCTTCAGGCGCATCCTCTGACAAACTGGCCTACCGCCTGCTCCAAAAACAATACAGATTCTCTGTCCTGTCCAAGAAGAGAGTCCACATCCAAACCTGCATCTATGTGTCTTCTAATAACACAGCCACACTATTTAAACTCTGCAAAGAGTTGGCCAATTCTTCTGCAGTCTCCACCTCTCCTGTTCCCTCCCAGGCCCTCTGTATGGCTCTGGCTTCTCACTTCACCAGTAAAACTCTGGACACCCTGAATACAACTTGGCACTCTTGGTGTTCTTTCTTTGCACCTTAACAAGGGAAGATTCAACCTCTGCATGCTCGCTCCTTTCCAGAATAGATAGCTGACCTTGGTTGCTTCAGTCTTGACTCTAGGCCAGACAACCGCACCATGCAGCTCCGTGAGCCTATTATTCTTGATGCAACACAGTGTTCCATTCCCGCTTCATGGTTGGATATGTAATTCTGGTGTTGAAGATATTGAAAAAAGATTAAAGCTGAAAATATCTCTCGAGCTGCCGGTCCAAATGGGCTTAGCAATAGTACTCTGATATCATACTGACACAATCCATCCCGTGTTCCTGGAGGATTTCTTATATTATCCCTATATATAAAAAAGGGGATAGAAGAAGCCCTCATAACTATCGTCCGATTTCTATAATGGACGCGGATTCCAAAATATTTGCGGGAATAGTTTTAAGGAAAATTGAGGAATGTGCGGAAACGAGCTATATTCTTTGCTCTCAACAGTTTAGTTTCCATAGAAAGGGTATGGGCACAGAAATAGGTGGCCTATATTTACCCCCCTCTTGGAGAAAGCGCGTAAGAAAGCAGCGAGTCCTATATATTTAGCCTCGATTGACCTTTCTCTCGCTTTCAACAAAGTTGATCGGGTAAACTTGTGGTCAAAGCTAGTCTTAATGGGGATTGCATCGGGACTTTTGACTATACTCATATACATGCATGAAGACTCTGCCATACAGATCCGTTTAAATCTGTCAGGTGACCTTTCACGGTTAATACAAACTGGCAATGGGTTGAGACAAGGGTGTTTATTTGCCACAACATTATTCAATCTATATATATCGGACGCCAATGGACCTTTAACAGTAGCATCCTTAGTTTCTCCAAGGATAGAGGGGGTAAAATATCTTGGACCGCATATGCTGATGATATCCTCCTAATAGATGCTACTCCAGTAGGTCTCCAGCGTAAACTGGCGGCTTTGTCGCATTATGTGGGAAAAAACGGTCTTGTCATTAATGATAAGAAATCGGTTGTAATTATTCTTAAAAACAAGAAAAAGACTTCTGGCTTCAAATGGAAGATAAACTGCTGCATTTTACTCATGTTCAGATCGCTCTTCTATTTAGGCTTTTCGATCTTTAGTGGATCAATGACCCATATGTATTGGAACTACTATCTAGACAAAGCAGATAAATTGTTCAAATGAAAAAGGTTGCTACTAAATACTGCAAATATTCTGTGACTCCGTTAATTAGGTTTTACAACCTTAAAGTTCTCCCTAAACTGCTATATGGCTTTGAAAATTTGCCTTTCTCAACTCATCGATTGGCTGCTAAATTGGTGTCAAAAATATGGCGGAAAATACTGCATTATTTACCGAAGGGGGTTCCAATGTCTGTGATTCGTTTTGAGTTGTGCCTCCTTTCCTTGGATAGTAAAATATGTTGGAAAACACTGATTGTAGCAAAAGATAATACCTTGTACGCACTTATGGGTAGTAGACTAAGAACGGGATCTACGACATCTAAATGGTTGTTGAATTTACAAATAGACTGTACTATCTTGACTCTATCTGTCTTACCATCAATACTTTGATATGCAACCCTATGAGGGTTAAGGATAAACTCCAATCTTTGGACTGGATAACATCCATGGAAACGATTGGGTCATCCAGGATATATAATCAGATTGTATATGAGGGTAAGAAAATTGCAACTCCAGAGTCATACTTAGTTAAGTTTCCAGATCCTAGAAGGAGGATTGCATATCTGAGATTTCGTTTTAATGTCCTGTCGACAGGGGAAATTCTAGAAATTCGCTCAGGTACCTCACTGAGACTTCCCTGTCGTTTTTAGCCATAGTATCGAAACATGTGAGTCATTGAAGCACTTACTATTGAAGTGTCAGGTGCTAACCCCCCAACGCCTAGCAGCATTTGTTAAATTTGTTCACAATCCGTCAAGGGTTGATGTCGAAGACCCCTGGTGGAATATGCTATATGGCAAATTGAATGCATTGAAATTGGCCGTAGTAAAATTCTTGCATGAAGTCTGTAATCTGCCTCCGGACAGTTAGCACCAATAATGGTATGTTAAATGTAAATGGATTCAACGAAGGTCCTGTGTTTAATGTGCTTTTTTTTTGTTTCTTTTATGAGGTATTTATAAATTCATGATAATATGGTCTAGGTTTAATCATTTGAGGAGGTGCCATACAAACTGACTGTAAAATTGTTTTTAATCGCCTGTTTTTAATTAATCTGAGAATGTTTATCTTCTTTTGTATAAAAAATTATTTTGTGTTTTCTTTTGTAAAGGTTTATAGTGTATAAACCAAACGTAAAATAAAAAAATAATGATTCCCTCTTCATGGGCAATGGCTTACTAAATTAATGATACCAATGTCCAGTTTCTGTACAATGGCGGCTTCACCTGCATTCTATTCACTACACATAGCTGGCTTCTATGACGACTTAATCTACCTTGCATTTCAGCGTCTGTACATTTATTGAACGGTTGTTTTTCTGCAGCACTTTGTGCACTTGTAATCTTCCTCTTTTATATTTGAAAGTTCACTTGAATCTTTACTTCGTCATTAGGTTCTTTAGGATCTATACTTCATCTTCAGCCAGTATCTTGGGACATTGTGCATACTTTCTATTACGTCACTAGCTCCTTTTCTTTGCTCTTTCTTGTATTGATATGAAATGATATGATATGGAATTTATAACACGCCTATAAACAAGTGTTTCAAGGCGCGACAAGGCAAGGGAGGGGAACAAAAGGAGGACAGACAATGATCCTACTAGGCCAGGTGTCATTCGGACCACGCAAGTGCATGGGAGGGGGGCAGGGACATTGCAGTACATGGGAAAAGATAACAATAATTAACGGCCAGTTTGTGGCAGTGCATGGGTAAGTGCAGACATCAGGTGTCAAAGGCTGGTAGGGGGTACTGTAGGGATACAGAAACAGTTCCCAAGTGTGGGGTTGCCAGGTGGACAGTGCAGGTGTGTGACACTGGCTACTAACAAGGGTCAGACCTTGGCCGGAGATCAGAGGCCAGTGCAGTTCCGGTTACAGTCAGGAGGTCAGCAGAGGAGAGGAGGAGAAAAAGCAGAAGAAAGAGAAAGGTTTTGAGGTGCTTCCGGAACAGGAGATGGTTCTCCTCAAGTTTAAGGGAGGCAGGGAGGCTGTTCCAGAGGGAGACGTCAGCCGAAGAAAGAGATCTACCACCAACTCGTTGCTTGGAGAAGCGACTGACCCTGAGGGAGTTGGAGGCGGATGAGCGGAGAGCTCGAGAAGGAAGACATTTAGGGAGAGAGAGTGGAAGGCCTTGTGGACGATGCAGAGGGTTTCGAACTTAATCCTCGCAGCCACTGGGAGCCAGTGCAGAGATTTCAGTCTTGGAGAGATACGATCCCTGGGCTTGAAGCCAAGGACAAGTCTCGCAGTCCTCTTTTGGATGAGTTGCATAGAGTAGAGGCAGGCAGATTTAGAAAGAGGCTGTTGCAGAAGTCCCACCTAGAGAGAACCAGTGCTCTGGAGACAGCGAGCTTCTGGGGGAAGGAGAGGAAGGACGAATACTTCTGAGGAGGTGCAGCTGGTAGTGTGACTTCTTAGAGACGTCAGAGATCTGAGGAGAGAAGGAGAGTGTGGAGTCGAAGATGACACTGAGGTTTTTTGCCTTGCAGGTGGGAGCAGGAAGAGGGCACAGAGAGGCCGGCCAGAGAGTGACAGGAAAGGAGGGAGGTTCCTCCTGTAGGTTATTATCACTTCAGGGGTACGTTCGATAAGGTTCTCTCAATGGGCACCTTCTTCTAAACACTTGCAGCGGTATTGGCACAACAGCTGGTGTCAAACACGGCACGGTCTCATGTCTCCAATATAGGGGAGGATGTGGGGGGGTCTCCTGCAGAGGTATGCAGCTGCTCCTCTACTATTCGGTTCCAACCCTGGCATTTGAACAATATAGTAAACATTTGCAGTGATTACGTGGCCCCACATGCTCTGCCCATCACATGCGTGTTTCTGGAATCAGGTCTCATTTGATTCCTGCACCCCTTAATGTTATTTGTACAGGTGGTAAAACAGCTCAGATTCCCATACACATATCTGTGCACTACCTCAACTTCATGACTTAAATCCCAGCTGGACCGACTAGGGCCTTCTTCATTTCCAGGTGATTATATTAAGTTATTCTGACAAATCAACTTCCGGGGCACCAGTGGTCTGGGATGAAAATCGTTTCTAAACCATCAATCAGCCCCACACCCCTAGTGCACCAGAAGGGATCTGAACAGATTGGGATAACAAGCAAATTATAAACCTCCTTGTCCAATTTTGGCAAAGTGGACGGAACAGCAGGCGTATCTCTGCAAGGTTGTGGATCGCTAGTTAATTGCAACACAGCGAAGATACAATTATTACCCAATGATTAAAGGAACTGTCCAGTCAAGGTTGTATAAAAAATATCTACTTTATTATTATCACAACAGACAGTTCTAGCACACTACGAAATACAACACACCATGTAAAGGAATGCAGAGGACAGACAGTTTCAAAGAAGGAAAAGGGATGTACTGTGGACACTGGCAGGACAGTAGTCGGTATGGTTTATAATCAGAACAGTTTAAGGTTACTTGACTTCAGCTCAAAGGAAGCACTGGGTCTTTATATGTCTCTTGGGGCCTTCCTGGTAAGACCAGGGGGACAGAACCACAATGTACCTTGTGCTGCAGGTGTTCTTGGTGCTCGACAGGGTCCAGTTGGCTTCAGGACGCTTTGCAGGCTTCTGTGATAGATTTCAAGATGGGAGTTAGCTGGGGGTTTCAGGCGGCAAGCCGGTTTGTGAGCGAAGCTGGACGAACGGCTGCAGGCTGGCCTACACAGCGGCTCTGGATCAGGAATCTTTGTCCCAGTGCTGATTGGCAGTTCTGAATCACTGGTCGAGTCTACTCGAATGTCTTTTAATGACAGCGGCATGATAACGGGCAGCTTTGCAGTCGGTTGCAGCTCGAGGAAGCCAACTTGCTCAAAAAAGCTCCTTTAAGGTGGAAAGCGTAGATGCTCGTCAAGGAACTTCTCCCAGCTTCTTCAATGGGCTTGTGTCATCCTTTAAGGTGGATGGCTCAAAGTTGAGGAGTGTGTTGCAGGCAGCTGCCTTGTCCTTGGTTGTAGGGTCAGAGACCTTCTGGCACTTCCTATCCAGGAAGCTTGCTTCAGAGCCTAGCAGGGCACGCTGTGTGCTGCTGGGTACTGGTTCTGGAGCTGCTGGAGGGTCCTCTGGATTCGGTACCTCCCTCTGTTCCTTGGGAGATGTCTAGGGGAGAAATTGTACTTCCTTCTTTGGTAATCCTGGCCTTCCTTCACTGGCAGAAGATGTAAAGCAGACAGTACCTTCGGCCAGGGCCCAAGATTGAGTTCTTCTTTGTTACTTCTAGTGATGTCTTCAAATTATCTACAAAAGAGGGCCTTGTTCCTCTTTTAAAGCCAAGTGGGCTACATTAGGCTACAGTGGGCTACAGTGATTGGTGTAGGCTTTAGATCCCTACCAACAATCTCCTGTATGCATGAATTCATAACCACAGTGCTTTGCAACAGGAAAGGTAAAGGGGTGAAAACATGTGATACTAAGTCCCACCTATCATCATGTCTGTTGCTGAGCAAAGAGTCTCTCTGGTTAATGGATCTCTATGTGGTTCCTGATTAAAGCGGCAGGTCTCCTTTGAAGCTGTGGAAAGACCAGACTCTCAGGCTCCTGCAAACCACATTCTTGTACCTTATGGATGGGGTCTCCCTGCGGGGTGGACTGCTGTAAATATGCAGGCCCCAACATGACAGTTCACTGTCATTGATACTGAAGGCAGGAGCTGGCTTTAGGTTGACACAGTTACATATGAAAGGTTGTTGGGGTTTCCTGCCACCTTTGTTCACCTGTGCGACCAGGCCCCATGTGGGCCTGTTTGAAATAGACTTTATTTGTATGTTAATCCCTGACACCAGCTGCAGGGTCTAACAAAAAAGCAGGGCGGATACAAGGAGCCTTTGTTAGTTAATCAGGCTGGACATGGCAGGGGGAAGCTTGGACCTCCCCCTTGCTGGAGAGGACTTATTGTACTCCTGGCTGTCTCATTTCAATTAAATATGACAGGGCAGACTGTGCCTGCAGGCTGTGTCCACCTAGAGTACACAGGTCTATGCCTTTGTTGTGGTTTGATCCTAGAAAAATGTGTATGGATTAGCCCCACACATTTTCCTGAGGTTGGTCTGCCATCATTCCATTTATTTAAAAATGTCAAAGAAAAACCTAGGCGAGCGCACACCCACCATGCGGATAGTCGAATTCCTCACAGTCGTTGAGTTGAACCCTGGTGATAGCTATTGTGTTACAGCTCTTAGAACCTGGACGAGTCAGTCATGAGGTGCTCTGTAAAACCACAATGCGAGCAGTATTATTCTGGCGCGTGACTCCACATGGGTTTATGTCTGATTGGAACCCACTTTCCCTGTGTCCCTGGAATTACAGCCAGGCCAGAGAGGCCCTTCTGAGGATAGTAAGAAAGGGTTTAAATCTGACATGGGCAGTACTCAGAGGAGGGAGCTTGGACCAGGGAGCACTCTCGTCTTGGCATTTCCTCGACTCCAAGTCCTTGGCAGTAAAGTGACCTACACCTCGCTGGAAGAATAACATGAATATTTAAATAATGCCATTTACAGTGTTGAATTAGAATTCTGCTCTTCCAGGTGGGGATGGCCTTTGAGACATGAAACTTAAAGTGTGCCTTTAACGTGCTGTGAATTCAACAGATGTCGCACAGCAGTCAACAACAAACACATAGTCACAACACAAACAACCTCACAAAGGCACACTCACAAAACACACAGGAACCCATACACATTACCACAGGCTCACCCAGATAAGCAGCAAGCACTGACCAAGCCAACAGTTTTGGCTTTTGTGAAGGCATATGTGATAAAACGACTACTGCCTTGTAGGAGTACAGAGGGCAGTACTGGCTAAACTACCTACTCAGCCCCACACTACTACTAAACTAGCAGTGATCCCAATCATAAAAGTAAAACAGACACAGCCCAATGGGTATAGCTCCTACACCTTGTGAGGTAGCGCAGGCCAAGTGCAGGCTGTACATGTAAGGAGAGGCGTGAGCTGGTAACAGTCGCAACTCAAATAAAAATAGTGCAAAGACTCTAAAATAAAAGAATGTCCAATCAAAGATCTACCAAAAACATAGACTTTTAATTTACCAATAAAAATACAATCAACTAAGTGGAAAACTCTAGAAGTAAGCACCATGTAAAGGAAAACACGGAGAATTTAGGCTTTTGTAGAAGGGCGCCGTGTGTAGATGAGCAGAGGGGCACAGCCCATAGATGGGCAACAATGTCACTCTTCAAGGTTGGTTCTCTGAAGAAAAAAGTAGAGAGGGGGTCTTAAAAATCACTATTTATTTACTTATTGTGTGATATAGTTTCAAAGACATAACTAAAAGAAGCACACATCAGTACAAACAGAAATTGTCGATAAAACACGTTAATATCATAACTCAAATTGCAATACACCATAATCCATAATAAGACAACATGGTAAAAACAGAGCAAAACACAAAACATAGCAGAAATATGTTTCAGTCATTAAATAAAAGCCTCAATTAATATTCATAACAGAAGAACAGATACGCAATGAGTATTGAGATATTAATATTTTTTTAAAAATCTGAAATTAGTAAAATCTCAACTTTCTCCATACACTTCTCACACCGAAACCCACACAACCACTTCTC
This sequence comes from Ambystoma mexicanum, assembly GCF_040938575.1. Lineage (NCBI taxonomy): Eukaryota > Metazoa > Chordata > Amphibia > Caudata > Ambystomatidae > Ambystoma > Ambystoma mexicanum. The sequence goes on from NC_090931.1 coordinate 32,369,100, forward strand.
CACACAGCAACCCGCACGCACTTCACCACACCGCAACAACAAACAACACATAACGCTATCTCAACAGCACATGGGGACTCGCACCGATCCGATAACCGCACTCAAGCTCAGCGCACAGTGAAAACCGAACTGCAGCTGCCAAAAGGACATCACAGCTCTCACTATCCTACTCCCGCTACGCCCTACTAACCCCTCCCCTGCCCTGCCCTCCCTTTCCAGGTCTGCCAGAGCACCTGGGGACCCCTTCCGGTGCTGACGGTCTGCGGTACAAATACCTTTAACATAACAGAACATATCTTAAAACTCGATCAGTGCCTAATTTTCAGTAAAATCGTGTCTACACATTCCATGACTGCAATACGAAGTTCATCTGATGGTGCTGATAAGGCACAGTACCACGTCCATTACCAAGATGCAGTACCGGCTTTAACGTGTAGAACATAGCTACGCGGAGAGGTATGAGAGTGGAGAATATTCTAGAAACACATGTTTTAGAGACTCATTTGCTGCGGTGCAAAAGCGACACATGCCATCTACAGTCTAGCACCCAACTCGTCATTGGTAGGTAAGAGATTGAGTTGTACTCTGAGTAGGACTTCTCGGCTTTTTCTGGACACATACAGAAAATGATCGGAGAATGATTGGAGCCCTTTAAAAATCTGTTTTTTTCGCTTTTAGAGGAGACTCTACTAATACTGTCTCAGACAAATCACTATGGTTCCAAAACGTGGACCAGGGAAGCAGGGTCTCTTCATAGTCCCTTTATTCTTGTCTTGTGGGTGCTCGATAGTGTTGAACCAGGCTTCTTGACACTTCAACTGCAGTTAAGCTGATATTGAGAAGTTTCGAGTCGATACAGTGAGTGTCACGTTGGTTGTATATTGCGGGCTTCTGAAGGGTCAAGTCAGCGTTTGAGATGGTGAGATGGTTTCTACCAATGGTTCGGGCAGCAGTCGAGTTATCGGCGAGATGATAGCTTCTGCTGGGTCGAGTTAATTTTTGCGACAGTGAGTTCGAGGGCTTCCAGCAGGTCGACTCGGAGCTCAAATCGCTTTCTCCCACTAAGGTTGCGGATGCAATCGGGTTGCTCAAGAGGGACCGTGGCACTGGGTTGAGCTGTTGTCTGAAAGGCTCTACATTTATGCATTTTTAAGTTTGCGATGGTTGCCAAAAGCAGCACTGCAGGTCCTGTGGTGGCTCAAAGGAATCAAGCATGGTCAATCGAGCTCAGAGTCTGTCGAGGTGGGGAAACAGCTGCTTTTGGACTTCTGAGTTGCTGGCATCCCAATTCCAGGGCTCCAGAGCAAGGTGAATCCTTTTGTTCTGTACTCGCACCCCAGGGAGCTTGGCTGGCACCTACAGAGGCTTGTTCACCTCCAGTTAATATACAGAAGCCTGGTTCCAGTGCAGCCTAGAGTGAGCCCTTGGTTCACAGCAGTTCACCCCCAGTGTTCCCTGGGGATGGGGAGTGGACAGAGCTCCCCTCTGCCATGGATGCCTTCTGTCTTCACCTCTATGAACGAGGACGTCAGAGGCGTGGACAGGGTGGGGACTGAGCAGGCAAATGCCCACTCAGCATCCCTGTGTGGTCATTTACAGATGTTAATGCACTGCGGTGGGCCCAACTACATTAGCGTCAGGCCCGGCTTGTTAAACAATCCTGGCTACGCCCCTGGAGGACTTTGAAGTAGCCACTACCCCCAACAGCGGACCAATGCATCTTCCTTGTCCTTGTAAGAGTCCAAATATGAATGAGTCAATGAGGGGCTGCCCCTCTCCTTAAAAAGGCAAAATGTCACAGGAAACCGGTGCAAAGCAAGCTTGCTGTAAGGGGTTCACTCCAGGTTGTTGGAACAAGTGCCCTTTACTTTACGACAATACACCCAGAGTACCTTGCCTGTAGGAAATGGAGGCAGGAAAAGGAAGTTAGCCCCAGCAGAAACCAAGATGGGGGGACCCTCTCTCAGCCAAATTCTTCTTTCTCTGCCCTCTTTCCATAGCTGCTGACCTCAAAGGGGTACAGTGTTCTGCACCCTGATGTGAGAGTGGCTTTGTTATGCCAGTTCTGCCTTTGAGGCCCTGGTTCCCAGGATAAGACTTGGGAGACATTCCTATGCCAGGGGGAGAAGCTCTTATCCTTCCTGCAAGATAATAATAGAGGCAGCATCCAAGCCATTGGGCCTCATTACGAGTCCGGCAGTAACCCTGCCGGTACTACCGACGGGTTGCCGCCAGACTCGTAATATTTTACTGGCACCTGACTTCCCGATGCCACTGGGAGATTACAACTCTTGCGGCCTGGGAAGTCAGGCGCTGGTAAAATGTCCCAGGACTCTATGGGAGCGTGGACTCGGAAGCACCAGCACCATTGTTAATGGTGCCAGTGCTTCCTTGAGGAGTGTGCCTAACGTGGCGGCTGCACCCGGCAGGATCAGACCTGTCGGAAACACCATCACCCTTGTTTCCGGACCGGCAAACTCATAATGAGGCCCATTGTTCCACAAGGCTGTAGTGGAGACAGTCAGAACAGATGCTAATCCATATCAGTCCTGTCATAACTGGGCCCGTCTCACAGAACTTACTCTAGTGTGCTTCCAAACTGTTGTGGCTTCATACGTGTGTGAGCCTGACAGCCACCAGCCCAGCCCAGGCATGGCTTAGATGCCACCAGACTGACTAGATTACACCTTACTTATTGAGACCCGAGGTGCAGAAAGTTAAAAGGCTACTTCTGCATATAGGAATTGCATGTCTGGGCGGCTGTCAGGATTACATGTGTGACTTCTTTACCTGCTCTGCCCACTGCAGAGCAGGTGCTGTAGATGTCAGCAGACTGGTTAAAGCAAAGACACATGTGTGCACTATCATCTTGGCATGGAGCACTTATGATATGGGCATTTTCCCGGTACTGTCATAATGATAGTATCTGGCCGTAATATGGCAACAGCTGATAAATGGTGCCAGTCCCTATGAATAAAATGGCAGTGCCTGACAAATGCCTATCTAAACCTCTACAAAAGCCAAAACTGTTTTATTTCTTTACAATGCTTGCTCTTATGAATTCAGTGTAAGGAACCGATGCAAGAACACCCATTTTGTTATAATTTCAGCAGCGGAAGATACACTTGGTTAAGACATTTGTATTGCACCAGAAGTTTATTTACAGATGCAAATCAGCCATTACCTTTCAAATATAATATTGTCACCGGTAAGTTAAAAATGATCCCAAGGGTATGTGAAATCAATAAATGGGGGGAAATAGTCAAATAACACCCTCAGGCTGTGTATCCCTCCTCCCATCCCACCTCCCCCTATCTTCACTTCCCTTGCCAATAGATCTGGACTAAAGGCAACACTCACAGCACCACCTGTGAGGAATTCGACCATCCCCATTGTGGATGTGCACTCGCCTGTTTTTTAATTTTAAAAAAAAGAAATTGGAAGATTGTAGATCAACCTCTGGAAAATATGTGGGGCTAATCCACACACATTTTCCTATGCTCACTGCAGGACATACACATAGACCCGTGTACTCTGGGGGTACACAGCCTACAGGCGCAGTCCCCCTGTGTTATTTAGTTGGGATATGACAGCAGGATTACACCATGTCATCTCAGAAGGGGGAGGGCAAAATCTTACCTCTGCCATGGCCAGCTTAATTACCTAATAAGGGCTCCATGGATCCGCCCACTCTGTTTGTTTATCTCTGCTGCTGGTGGCAGCTTTGCATACTAATCAGACTTTAATTCAAACAGGCCCACATGGGGCCTGGCTGCAGAGGCTAACAAAGGAGACAGGAAACCCCAGAAACCTTTGATGTGCATCTGTGTCAACCTGAAGCCAGCTCCCATCTTTCAATATTCAGGGCAGTGAACTGTCATGTCTGGGACATCTGTTTACAGTAGTCATCCCCACAGGGGCACCCCATTTAGCAGGTTCAAGAATGCTGTTTGCAGAAGCAGAAAGTCTGGTCTCGTTGCAGCTTCCTGGGTGTCCTACTGCTTTAATCAGGCACCACAGAGAGCTTCATTAACCAGAGACCCTTTGATCCACAACAGACAGGAAGATGGGTGGAACTTAGATTTACATGTTTTCATCCCTTTACCTTTTCTGTTGCAAAGCACTCTGGTTATGACCTCATGCATACTGGCAATTGGTGATGGGGAACCATGATTGGTTCATTAAGGAAGGCTTAGCCTACACCAATCACTGGGGCCCATTTGGCTTTAAAAGAGGGCTGAGCACCTCTTTTGGCTGATCATCTGAAGACTTCACAAGGAGTAACACAAAGAACTCAGCATTGGACACTGGCTGAAGGTAGAGTCTTCCTCACAGCTTCCGTCAGAGAAGGAAGGACAGGATTTCTAAAGAGGGAAGCAAGATCCCTCCCCTTAACATCTCCCAGGGAACAGAGGGAGATACTGAATCCAGAGGAAGCTCCAGCAGCTACAGAACCAGTACCCAGCCAACACACAGCATTCCCTGCTAGGCTCTGCAGCAAGCTTCCTAAGTGGGAAGAGCCAGAGAGTCTCTGAACGAAACCAAGGACAAGGCAGCTGCCTGCAACATTCTCCTCAGCTTTGGGCCATCCGCCTAAAAGGAAGACACAAGCCCAGTGAAGAAGCTAGGAAGAGTGCATCAGCAAGAATCTACTGACGTCCACCTTAAAGGGCCCATATCCAAGCCTGCATCTCTGGGACCACCAACAACACGGCTGAACACTTCAAAATCTGTTAGGAACTCGCCAATCCTACTTCAGTCGACACCACTCCTCTTCCATCCCAGGCCCTCTGTACTGCACTGGCCTACCATTTCACAACCCAAACCCAGGACATCCTGTCCTCACTCTCCTCTACCCTGCTCCCTACTCTCCAACCTGCTCTCAAGCCTTTCTTGGCCCACCTTTTTCGCTACCCTATACTCCCCTCCTTCTCACCCATAGCACCAGATGAGTTCTCTATAGCTGTCAGCTCTATGAAAGTTTCCCCCAAACAGGTGCTCCCCTGCTCTTCCAGAACTATCAAGGACACCATCTCCATTCTTGCTCCTGCCTTGTCTGATTTCTATAACCATTCCTTTGCCACTGGCTCTGTCCCACTTTCCCTCAAGCACTCCTTCATGCACCCTCTCCACAAAAAGCCATCCGCAGAGCCCTCCTGCCTGGCTAACTACCACACAATCTCCACTACCCCCTTCCTGGGCAAACTCTTTGAGAAGTTGCCCATCTCCCAACTGACCCACCACACTGAATCTGTTGGTTGTCTCTGTGACCACTGGCTTCAGAGCATCCAGAAGCACAGAAACTTCACTCCTGAACACCAGTGAAGTCCTGCTCTCAAACCTTGATTCTAACTCCCCCTCTGTCCGCATCCTCCTTGATCTCTCCTATGCCTTTGACATGGTGTCATGACCCCTGCCCCTGGCCTGGGCAGTCAGTCCATCTGGGCTGCATCACGGCCCTCCATCATGGCCTCAAAGGTCCTATCCTGTCCCCCAAGACTCTCTTGAAGTCAGTCCTGGCGCTTTTGGCGCCAGGCTCATATGGGAAATAAGAGAACTGGAACTCACAATAGCATTTTACACAACATGGATGCCCCGGCATGGCTCAGTTCCAGAACTGAGCCATGCGGTCCAGTATTTTAGGTGTGGTCAGGTCTGGAGGCACCTGGGATACATGCAGGCTATTTAAGCCACATCCAAGTTGGAGAACACGCTTCGCTTTACTCTGCTACTCGCAGCGTGACGCTCACCACCGTCTGTTGAAATCTTCCTATGCATTCCGGGCCCGATTACCTGCAAGAATAAGAACAAGAACACCGTTAGTATTTGCTTACCTGCTAGTGAGCCCTGCTTCAGTCCTCCGATCCAGAATCCGAACATCCAGCATCTCGGCGCACGCTCGCTCTGTCTTGGAAGCCGCAACCTGGAAGAAAGAGAACAGAGAAGCAGCAGTAGTAAGCGTTTATTCTTCAACATCGAAAAAACAACCAAAAGGAGCACGCTTACCTGAATTTGACTTGCTTTTGGTCCACGTCCATTCCAGGCCATTCAACGACCTGAAAGAAGAAAGAAAAGGCTGATCAACATGCAGAAGTGCTAGAAGGCGATTCGCGCAAGACTTACTCACCGCTCTCCATCTTCTCGGCAACATACAGTCCGGAACATCACGGCGGCCTGCAAGAAAGGGACAAAAACAGGTTAGCACAAGAAAGGCACATAGCGCCGCGCTTTTCACTTAGCATCTCGTGCACAGCCCAGACAGCACGGCATCATCAGAACTCCTTCTGCACCTACAAAAGAAGGAAAGACATTAATAGGGGCAATTGCAATAATAAAGGACAAACTGCCAAAACAGCAGACTTACCTGACGAACGGAGCCGCAGCAGGTCTGGACTCTGAGGGGGCGGCACAAGTGAAGCAACTAGGCTGCGATGCGCCAATCCACAACGCACCCCTGCACAGAACAGCAGGACGGAGAGCGCACCTTAGCCAAAAGCAAGGTGAGGAGAGCACTAAGGGGTTGTCCACAAGGGAGGTGGGCTCAGGGCTAGAAGTGACAATAAAGCTAAATCCAAACTCCTGTGTTTTCAGACCGGGTTCTCAGCCGAACAAGAGTCCAAGGGAGTGGGTCCAAGGTCAGAAGCAGTCCAACCAGACTGGGTGGCATCCCCGTGGATACCAGGTGTGCGTTATAGAACGCAAAGCCTCACAAACCATAATCCACCTGGGCGTCATGGAAACCTCGGAAACCGACCAGTTAGCTCAGATGTTGGGGCAGTTACACGCTGAGGTGCATTCAGCCAGGCAGAAGACCAACGCTTTCCAGAGGGAATTGATATTGGCTAAGGAATGCACTGACGATTTAAGTAGACAACTCCTCCAATCACAGGCCGGACAAGCCCCATTGCCTGGGAACGTTTCATTGATGTCAGCCCCACCGATCAATCTGGTACAGATCACTCTTCCAGGAACAGTTCCTTTAGCCCCACCGGAACGTTTCACGGGGGATCCTAGGAAGTATGCAACCTTCATGAACCAGTGTCGCCTCCATTTTATTTGCAGACCTGGAGCCTTTCCTAATGATCAGTCACGGGTTGCCTTTGTGTTGTCTTATTTGAGTGGCAGTGCTGCAGACTGGTCTGTACCTTTCGTTAGTCAGGACGACCCACTGCTACGTGACTTCGGGGGCTTCTAGCAGGAGATGGAAAAGCGCTTCGCCCGTCATACTTGTGGACAGGCACAGGACAATGAACTCTTGTCCCTCCGTCAAGGAAACCAAGACTTACTAACATACATAGCGACCTTCAACAGGCTCGTGGTCGAAGCAGGGTGGCTGGAGGAGAAGAGAACCATGCTATTTCACTGGGGCCTACGGGGGAGCTAAAGGACGTACTTTCTCAAGTGGTGGATCAACCAAAAGACTGTGCAGAGTTTATCAACCTTGTGGTTCAACTTGATCACAGGTTGCAAGACCGAAGAGCAGATCGGAGAAAACCAGACACTCGCCCTATGTTCGTGTGGTCTAAAGACCATGTTCCACGGGTTGCAGACAGTTCGGTGGAACCAATGCAACTGGGAGGGGTAAGACCCCCTTTAACCAAAGCTGAAAGAGACAAGAGAAGGGAACAGCAGCTATGCCTATACTGCGGAAAAAAGCCAGTCATTTCCCCAAAGAGTGTCCAGCAAAGCCACCAAGGAGAACCGTAGGAGCCCCGGATAAGTAAAACATGAATGAAGAGTCAGAAAACTACCAAGCCCGGCAAATGTAGGGGTCCATTTGTTGAGCGAAGAAAGTCAACTACAGACCTCCCATTTTGCGTTGCCCGTGATCCTAATCAACCGCCACCAGCTGTCTAGGATACATACTGTAGAAGCATACATCTACAGTGGAGCAGTTGGGAATTATATGGACCAGGATCTTGCAGCAAAGATGGGGCTCTCTCTGTGCCCAAAGTCGACCACTGAGACTGTGACCACTGTTGATGGTAAAGAAATCACTTCCCTTCCAGTATCCAAATGCACAACAGTTCTAACCCTTCTATGTCAGGATGGCCACCGGGAATCTATTGCTTTCGATCTCATCAAAGCACCTCAGTTCTGCTTGATCCTAGGGATGTCGTGGTTGGTCACACACAATCCGCATATTGATTGGCGTGCCAGGGAGTTGGCATTTTCTAAAGGCTGTGCTCGCACTTGCTATTACGAAGGAAGGAAGTCAACGAATACAAGCCCATCTGTCCATGGAACAGCAGCAATAGCCCTGGGTGTGATTGGTACCCTGCCAAGTGAATACCAGGACTTTCAAGATGTGTTCCAAAAAGAACAAGCTAACACCTTGCCACCAGACAGACCCTATGATTGCCAGATCGATCTGGTACATGGTGCACAAATCCCTTGTGGTCGTATCTGTGCGCTTACAGAACCAGAGAATCAACATTTGAAGTCCTGCTTAGACCAGTACCTGGCTAATGGTTTTATCCGCCCTTCGAAGTCACCAGCGGCATCTCCCCTATTCTTTGTGCCGAAGAAGGAAGGGGATTTGAGGACATGCATTGACTATCACACACCGAACCAAATCACAGTTAAAAATCGTTATCCCCTGCCACTTATTCCAGAATTGTTAGATCAAGTCAAAGATGCCCAAATCTACACGAAATTGGACCTTAGAGGAGCATACCATCTTGTCTGAATTAAAAAGGGGGAATGAATGGAAGACCGCGTTTCGCACTAAATATGGCCTATATGAATACCAAGTAATGCCATTTGGCCTTTGCAATGCCCCCGCGGCATTTCAGTATTTCATGAACAATGTCCTGAGAGAGTTGATTGATGTCTGCGCCCTGGTATATATAGACGATATCCTAGTATACTCAGCCTCAAAACAGGACCACGTCAAGCATGTTCGTTCCGTCCATACAAAGCTCCGCCAACACCACCTCTTTGCCAAACTCGAAAAATGCTCATTTCACGTCACCGATGTAGAGTTCCTCGGCTTCATCCTCACTCCAAAGGGAATCCGAATGGATGTGCACAAGGTTGACACCATCTTAAACTGGCCAGCCCCAAGTTCATTCAAAGGGATCCAGACCATGTTTGGCTTTGCAAACTTTTACCGCCGATTTATTCCGGGATTTTCTCAAATAGTGCATCCAATCACATCTTTATTGAGGAAGTGCAGCAAGAAATTCCAGTGGACGGAAGAGGCAGAAAAGGCCTTCCAAGAAGTCAAAGTGAGATTTACTTCCGCCCTGATCTTACAACACCCTTGCCCAGATCTTCCGTATGTGGTTGAAACGGATGCCTCCAGCATGGCGATGGGTGCTGTCCTCTCGCAAAGGGACCAACAAACCGGCCAGTTACATCCTGTAGCCTTCTGGTCGAGTAATTTTTCACCGCCTGAACTCAATTATGCTATCAGGGACAAGGAGCTCCTAGCCATCAAATCAGCCTTCAAGGCCTGGCGACACTATCTTCTAGGTGCCAGGCACACTATCACCGTGATAACAGACCACCGAAATCTACAATATCTAAAAACTGCGAAGGCTCAATCCTCAGGACAGTTACGTTGGGCCCTTTTCTTTGCGGGGTATGATTATGTGATCACGCTTCGATCCAGGGTCAAAAACGGAACAGCTGATGCCCTTTCCCGCATGGGTACTGATGAGCAGGTATACACGACCCCTGATCCCATGGCTATCATCCCGAATGACAAGCTCCTGGGCATTACAACCACGATAACTCAGGACGAGTTGCTGCAAGTGATCCGACACGTGATGACTCCCGAGTTGTTACAAGAATGGAATTTGCGGGGAAAACACTATGCAATCAAGGACCGACTACCATATTTCAGGAACCATCTATTCTTGCACAAGAAAGAGCTTCAGGAGCAGTTCATCTCAGGGTATCATGACTCCCTAATTGAGGGCCACCACATGATTGCTAAGACTCTAGCCAAGGTAAAGCGAAGCTACTAGTGGCCTACATGGCGTAAGGATGTCATTCAATTCATCATCTCTTGCGGCGTATGTGCACAAAATAAATCGTCAAAGCAGAAACCAGCTGGACTCCTCAGACCACTGGAAATTCCGCTGGCACCCTGGCATACACTATCTCTTGACTTTATCACAGACCTACCGTCCAGTCAAGGATACAATACCATTCTAGTGGTCGTGGACTTGCTTTCTAAAATGGCCCACTTCCTGCTGTTTAAAGGTCTCCCAAATGCATCTAGCCTGGCGAAGGTATTCCTCGAACAGATTACAATGTCACACCAGCATTAACGACAGCCCTTAGCAAAGGACTGTCCTTTTGTCCTACATATCAAGGAGACTACTTTCAGACTCAACTTGACCTTTTTCGATTCTGTAGGAAATTGAAACTCAAAAAATTCTTTGAGGAAATCACCATAAGAAAAAAGCAAGAAGTGACACCATCCCCATCTACACTTAGTGAAAAAATGGTGGAGGACACAGTTAATTTGCTAAATATTGAGGAAGATCAATCTTATACGAAAGATGTATTTTTGGAGGAACTAGGTATACTAACAGACCTTTCAGAAGAAACAAAATTCAAAACGGAAATCCACATTTATTCCAACTTTTCCTTCAGATAATGTGATTGAAGTTTCCAAAAAACAGTGAGTAACAAATTGCGGAAGGATTATCTCAACAACAACTACACAAAAACAAATAACAACTTAACCAAGGAAGTAAGATTTGCCTTAAGAAATCTGGCAAAAGATACATCAGTGATAACAAAGGCAGCAGATAAAGGTGGTAAAATGTTCTATTCAATAGAACAGACTATATCAGGGAAGGATTGAAGCATCTTAACATGAAGGAATGTTATGAAGTATTAACCCATAACCCTCTACCAGAGTTAGAATTTGAGTGGAATGATAAAATCAAAATTTGGTTTGACCAAAATCTTCTAACTGAAAAAGAATACCAATGCCTTCTTTGCAAAAACACTATACTTGGAACAATGTACTTCTTGCCAAAAGTGCACAAAACATATAAAGACTTCCCAGCTCTGCGACCAATAATAAATGGGATTGGCCCAATAACAGAAAACATCTCACAATACATTGATGCCCATCTCCAACCACTGACAGCAAATCTTTCCTTTTTTGTTAAAGACTCTAAACACATAATCCAGCAACTAAACCAAATACCGTGGGATAACAATTACCTATTTGTCAAACTGGATGTAGTTCAATTATATACGAGCATCAAGCACAATAAAGGTCTGGAAAGTATGATGTATTTTTTGAAAACAAGATCAGTCTCCTTCCTACAGCAAAACTTAATGATCACAGAAATGTTACATTTTTGTCTTTATCATAACATCTTCATCTTTGACAATACTCTGTACAAACAATTGCAGGGGACTGCTATGGCGTCTAAATTTGCCCCTTCTTATGCCAACTTACTTATGGGACTATTTGAGGTACAACATGCTTGGAAACACCCCAGCTTTTCTAACAATATACGTTTCGGGGGTCGCTTTATTGATGATATTTTAATAATTTGGGAAGGAGATCTTCAGCAACTTGAAATGTATGTTAAGCATTTGAACAACAATACATTCAACCTATCATTTACAAAAACAGCCAGTCCAACCAACATTGAATTTTTGGATCTAGAACTGTTTGTGGAGGATGACCAGATCCAATCTAAATTATTTACAAAACCATCAGCTGGAAACAGTCTCCTTTTTGCTTCATCCTATCACCCAAGACACACTATTTACAATATTTCTTATGGGGAGATCTTAAGGACTAAAAGGAATTGCAGCACAGAACTGACCTTCCAAGAAAACCTGAAAAAAACAGTTTCAAAATTTAAACAGAGAGGATATGGATCCAACAATATCAAAATTGCTATCAATAAAGCCAAAAAAATCTCAAGAGAATCACTATTAATTGACAAACCTAAGATTGGATCACCGGAACACAAGATTCAGTTCATCACAACATACAGCACTGAAGCTAAGAAAATAAAACGTAGACTATCAGAATATTGGAACATTTTACTCACAGATCCAAGCCTGCAAAAGCATCTAGATATCTCACCAAGTATTTGCTTTTGGAGGGCGCCCACAATCAGGAACTTCGATTCCTAACATTAAAAAAGCGTTTTTTCAAACCTCAATCAGGGGTACACATAAATGTGGACACTGTAAGTTATGTCCACTCATGTACCAAGGAAAGAAAGAAATCAATCCACCGAATGGCAAAACTAAGCAAATAAATCAATTGATCAATTGTAACTCAACTTTTGTGATATATGGAATCGAATGCATTTGTAAAAAAAAACTCTACATTGGGAGTACAATAAGAAAATTGAAGGTGAGAATTTTTGAACATATCAGAGCCATCAAACACTAGGACCTTAGATCACCCTTGTCTGTCGATATTATAAATGAGCATCCACACTTTGAAGCCTCATCATTAAAAATGTTTGGTTTGGAGAAAATGTCCTCCCCCCGAGGGGAGGTTACAAAGTGGAACTATTACATAAACAAGAGAGTAAATGTATTTGTATATTGGATGTATGTGCCTCTGGATTGAATTGCGATTCAGAAATGTATAACTGGTTATAAACATTGTTTGTATGTTTTATATGATGCAATAATTTATGCAAGTCAGTATATATATAACATGTAATATGTACAAGGTAACTCTTTGTTTTCATTTCTGCTTTTCTCTCCACATTTTACATATTAATTATTTTGGACATATTTTTTGTCCTTTAAGGCCAGTAATTATATTAATGATCCTTGATCTCTTTATAGACCAGACAGCTCGAATAACTAAAAACGTACAGTTTAAACAACAGATTATACTGGATGGAGCCTTGAAATAGAATCTGCGAACTAAATAGCTAGAAAAACTTAAAACTTACAATCGAAACAACAAATTTTACTGGAAGGAACCTTAAAATATAATCTGCAAACTACATAGTGCAGCAACTGGCACGACGTTACTTAGGGATCCTTATTGCTCCAAAATGGCCACCGGGAGCGTAGGAAACGTGCCGGCGTGATGACATCATCGCGTCACGCAAATATAACATTGCGCGCGGCATGGTGACATCATCGCGCCGGCCAGCACGCAATAAATAGTGCATTTCAGCAATGTAACATTGCGAAAGCAGCCGAGGACAGTGGAGCGGCTTATTAAGGCCATTTTCTACGTTTTTGAAGAGAGAGCACACTAAAACAAAGGTAAGGTTAAACTGGACCACAATACATTTACTTTTTTAACAATAACTTCTAAAACCATGGTTTACCGATATAAGTTTTCTCCTCAAACCAAAGTGGGGGGCCATTTTTCAAAGCACCACAAACTAAACGAAAACATTTTTCTTTCCTTTTCCTTTTCTTTTTCTCTTCCCTACAGTCATAAGAATAAGATTTTCCAATGAAGTTTAATTTATCAGAAGTGACCAATTTAGAAACTCTTGGATAAGGATACTGGTTCAAGAAAATTAAATGTAAACATCCATACTAAGTGGGTGAGTCAGCATATTTTAAAATAATTTGAGTAACCAAAGGAAGAAGCAATTTTGTTTTCACTAACTTTATTAAAAAAAAGATAAGGGAAACATGAATTTTATATTTGTTTCCTTCTTTTTCTTTCCTTTTCTCTTCTTTTTCCTACAGACCAATGTCATTTCCTTTTCTCCTGATGAACCATTGCAACTGGCAATGGGGAAACACGTGTTGAGAATATAAACACAATTTGACTTTGGAAAAAGAGGTTTATGAGAAAATAAACACAATTTTGACTTTGGAAATATAGGTTTATAATTTGAGAAAATAACATAATTCGATTCTGGATAAAGAGGTTTAAGCTATAATTTGACCTGTGTGAAAGAAAAAATGAACACAATTTGATTCTGAAAAAAGAGTTAAAAGCTACAATTGAATAAGTGTGAAGATAACACTATGCCAATAAAAATGATTTGACTCACCGAACAGCAATTTCTCATTTGATGATTTAAGGAGCTGGCGCATTGGAGTGACATTTCTCAGATATCAAAGTAAGCAAAGAAGAATACGACTCACACTGTAAATTGACAAAGAAGTTAAGGTCTAATTTATGCTAAATTTACCAAACCAATGTATGTTCTGCTCCTAAAGAGTCAGAAAATAGGAAAGTACCAAGAAGAACAACTGGAGCGAAACTGACCATAAATTTTAATGAAACAAAAAGGAAATTGGTTAAAATGTCCAATGTACAATAAAAATGAAAGAAAATAGTTCTAAACAATACAATAAGGATTTGTACATAGATTGTTCAGATACATAAACAGTGAATTAAACAAAATTGTCAAAGTAGATGGTTAAAACATACTAAGAGAGAGATTTGTTCAAAGCATGGACAAAAATCACATTTAGCATACAAATTGCAAAATTAGACTTAGTATTTAGTATTTGCACAGTATTATTCAGACTGTCTTTTATCAAAAGTTCCTATCCTTTGTGTGTATTCATGATCAAGGTATGATCATGTTTTGTGGAGCTGCCCTTTCATATATCAATCATTTAATGCATTCCTCGAACACATCGTGCGACTTCATGGATTCCCGTCAGTGCTGATCTCTGATCAAGGTACCCAATTCGTATCCAACTTCTGGAGAAAATGCTGTTCAATGGATCAAATCGACATCCGACTATCCACTAGCCGCCACTCCCAAACAGATGGCCAAACAGAGAGAACGAATCAAACGCTTGAAGAGTACCTGTGCTGTATGTTACATCAAGTGGAAGGGAATTGGAAAGACTTGCTGTGGATCGCCGAGTATGCTTATAATAATTCCCTGCACAGCAGTATGGGACAGACCCCATTTTACACAATATATGGCAGACATCCGCGCACTTCCGAACTGGACATCCCCACGACTCTGGAAATGCTGGCCATTAAAACCTTGCACACCATCATTTCTCAGGCCTTCACAAGAGCTGTCGAACATCTACGTCAAGCCAAAGACCTCCAAAAGAAATACGCAGACCAGCGTCGTGAAAGGGCTCCCGACTACCAGGTGGGAGATGAAGTTTGGTTAACATCAAAACACGTGCCTATAAAAGGAACCCGGACATTTCGGCCACGATATTTAGGATCTCTCACCATCAAGTCCATTATAAACCCAGCTGCAGTTAAACTGGCTTTGCCTGCCAACATGCATATTCAACCTGTGTTCCATGTGTCTCTCTTGAAACCAGTTCAACCTGGAACCCGGATAACCATACCACCTGAACCAGTGATGGTCGATGGAAAACCAGAGTTTGTGCTCAAGAACATCCTGGACTCAAAGTACGCCGGAGCGAAGCTATACTATCCAGTGGACGGGAAGGGGTATGGTCCGCAGGACAGAACATGGGAACTGTGTGACTATATCCATGTACCACATTTTATACAGCGTTTCCATCGTGATTATCTCACCAAGCCAGGACCAGACAGGAGAACCACCCTGAGAGGGGCACTGGGGGGGAGTGCTGTCATGACCCCTGCCTCTGACCTTGGCAATCAGGCCATCTGGGCTGCACCACGGTCCTCCATCATGGCTCCAAGGGCCCCATCATGTCCCCCAAGACTCTCTTGGAGTCAGTCGGCGCCAGGCTCATATGGAAAGGCAGAGAACTGGAACTCACAATAGCATTTTTACAACATGGATGCCCCGGCATGGCTCAGTTTCAGAACTGAGCCATGCAGTCTTGCATTTTAGGTGTGGTCAGGCCTGGAGGCACCTGGGATACATGCAGGCTATTTAAGCCACACCCAAGTTGGAGAACACGCTTCGCGTTACTCTGCTACTTGCAGCGTGACGCTCACCACCGTCTGTTGAAATCTTCCTCTGCATTCCGGGCCCGATTACCTGCAAGAATAAGAACAAGAACACTGTTAGTATTCGCTTACCTGCTAGTGAGCCCTGCTTCAGTCCTCCGCTCCAGGATCTGAACATCCAGCATCTCGGCGCAGACTCGCTCTGTCTTGGAAGCCGCAACCTGGAAGAAAGAGGACAGAGAAGCAACATTAGTAAGCGTTTATTCTTCAACATCGAAAAAACAACCAAAAGGCACACGCTTACCTGAATTTGACTTGCTTTTTGGTCTACGTCCATTCCGGGCCATCCAACGACCTGCAAGAAGAAAGAAAAGGCTGATCAACACGCAGAAGTGCTAGAAGGCGATTCGCACAAGACTTACTCACCGCTCTCCATCTTCTCGGCAACATACAGTCCGAAACATCACGGCGGCCTGCAAGAAAGGGACAAAAACAGGTTAGCACAAGAAAGGCACATAGCGCCGCACTCCGCGCTTTTCACTTACCATCTCGTGCACAGCGCAGACAGCACGGCATCATCAGAACTCCTTCTGCACCTACAAAAGAAGGAAAGACATTAATAGGGGCAATTGCAATAATAAAGGACAAACTGCCAAAACAGCAGACTTAGCTGACGAACGGAGTCGCAGCAGGTCTGGACTCTGAGAGGGCGGCACAAGTGAAGCAACTAGGCTGCGACGCGCCCATCCACAATGCACCCCTGCACAGAATAGCAGGACGGAGAGCGCAGCATACCAAACAAGGTGAGGAGAACACTAAGGGGTAGTTGGGTCCACAAGGGAGGTGGGCTCAGGGCTAGAAGAGACAATAAAGCTAAACCCAAACTCCTGTGTTTTCAGAACGGGTTCTCAGCCGAACAAGAGTCCAAGGGAGTGAGTCCAAGGTCGGAAGCAGTCCAGCCAGACTGGGTGGAATCCCTGTGGATACCAGGTGAGCGTTGCACATGGTCAATCATGCCACCCTCTCAAAGTTGCTCCACGACACCCTTGCTATCACTGACCTTGCACTGGATTGGTTGACTTCCTTCCTTTCTAATCAACCTTCACAGGTGCAACTGTCCTTCACCTCTTACTCTACCTGCGGTGTCCCTCTATCCTGTCGCCCTGGCTCTTCAACATCTACCTTTCCCCTTTGGCCCACTTGATTTCCTTCTTATCTACACATTTCCAGTGTTATGCTGATGACACTCAGCTCTCCATCAAGCTCCCCCCTCTACCTCCTCCTCCTCTCTCCTTCCGGACTGTCTGACTGCTATTCAGGCATGGTGCTCGGCTAACGATCTCTGTCTTAATGCCAATAAAACTGATATACTTCTCATTGGGACCCCTTCTCCCTGCTTCCCTCCCACTCTCTAGCTGCCCTCCCTGGGTCCCCTCCCCTCACCATATTGTGAGGCTTAAAACCTTTGGGTCATCTTGGACTCCTCTCTCTCCTTCTCCCCTCACATCACGTACCTTGCCAAGAAAGCCCTCTTTCAGCTGCACCTCCTCAGATGCATTCTCCAGTTCCTTACCTTCCCCCAGAAACTCAATGTCTCCAGAACTCTGGTCTTTTCTAGGCTGGACTATTGCAACAGCCTCTTCCTCAATCTGCCTAACTCTTCCCTTGGCCCCCTTCAACTTATTCAGAATAGGACTGCAAGACTTATCCTTGGCCTCAAGCCCAGGGACCGCATCTCTCCAGCCCTAAAATCTCTCCACTGGCTCCCGGTGGCGGCAAGGATCAAATTCAAGACCTGCTGCATCATCCACAAGGCAGCTAGAGCCCTTCGATCCTCTAGCTCCAACGTTCTGCAGATCAGACGCGTCGCCAAGCAGAGAGTGGAGGGTAGATCTCTCTCCTCTGCAGGTGCTTACCTATGGAATGGCCTCCCTGCTCTTCTCATACTTGAGCCGTCCCTCCTTAAATTCAGGAATCTTCTCAAGACTCTTCTCTTCTCTACCTCCTTCCCGCTCCCATACTAAATCCCCCTCCTGCTACGGGAGTGGTGGCCGGATGCGCTTATGAGTCACACAGTGTAGCAGGCCCTTCCTGACCAGTCTCCACCAGCACCCCCTAACCAGCACTGTCCTCCCAAGTCTGTTCCCTGACCAGCCTGGTGGGATGGGCACCTCCCCCTGAGTCTGGTCGACCCCCCTCTCTCTGCACTTAGACGGGGGCCCTCCCCTGTCCCCCCCTTGGGACGGACCCTTCCCCCTGCATTGTATTCCTGTGTATTATGCCCCTCTCCTCCACCACTCCTCTACACCTCAGCATGTCTTCCTGCACTTGCACGATATGAATGTCACACGGTCTAGTAGAACTGTTACTGATATTTGTTTTACATTTTTTTATTTAAAATGTTTTAGTTTATTTCTAAACTTTTCATTTGGATACGTTACATCATTTACATATTCATATTGAAACAGTTAGAGTCGGGTCCAATCGGTTCCATCCTATGGTTTTGTTTCTTCCTTTATGATTGTTCTCCAGTATTGGATGATCGTGTATATCATTTTGTTGTTATGAGGATCTGGTCCCATCGATCTTTTACATCCAACTTTGTCGTGAGAATCAAATACATTTTTCTATGGGCATTTCTTTGTTGTGTCAGTTCGTTACATTCCATTATTAGGTGAAAAAGAGATTCAACCTGCTCTTGATCTTTACAAAATCTCCAATACGCCTGTACACTCAGTACTTGCTTTATTTTTGCCAACCATTCACGTGTTGCCAGTAGGTTCAGGCGTAAGCGCAAAATAGATCTCGTTACTGTTGTTTTATATACCCTGCCCTCCCCCTTGTTGCCTTGTGGCACCTAGAAAACTTTTTGTTGTACAGTGCGCCTCAATAATTAAATAAATAAAAAGGACATTTTCGAACCAGTCGAGCCCCTTTAGCTGCAACCGACTGCACCGCTGACTGTTGTTACGCCGCAGTTGCTAAAGCAACCCGAGATGCCTCGACCATTGCTTCAGAAAACACCACTGAGACAACGATTCCTGACCCTGACCCTTTAGACGTCCGTCCAGCCTTGCTTGCCGAACTGCCTGCCGCTTGATACCCGCAGCTGTCTCCCATCTTAAACTCTGTCGCAGAAGCTGCAACGTGCCCTGAAACCGACTCTACACTGTCGAGCACAAGGTACATAGTGGTTCTGTCCCCTTAGTCCTCCTCTAAAGGTCCTCAGTGACATTTTATGACCCATTCCTCCCTTCTTGTTGAAACCAAGTATCCTTGAACTATTCTGATTAATTACTGTACCGACTACCCTCCTGTCAGTGTCTAGAATGCATCCCCTGTCCTTCTTTGAAACTGTTTGTCCTCTGCATTCCTTTACTGGGAGGGTTGTATTTTGTAGTGTGCTAGAACTGTCTGTTGTGATAATAATAAAGTACATATTTTTTATACAACCTTGACTGCACAGTCCCTTTTATCTTTGGGTAATAGTTGTATTTTTGCTGTGTTGCAACTAACCAACGATCCGCAACCTTTTGGAGATAAGCCTGCCGTTCCTTCCACGTTACCAAAATTGGACAAGGAGGTCTCATAATTCACTTGTATTCCAATCTGTTCGGATGCCTTCTGGTGTACTAGAGCTGAAGGGGTTGATTGATGGTTTAGAAACCAATATTCATCCCTGGACCGCTGGTGCCCAGGAAGTTGATTTGTCACATTGGTGGCAAGCAGTCGGGTCAGTTGCAGCCTTGCGCACAACTTAGTCACCAACCGATAAAAGTACTAATGCGGGCAACGTTTATTCACTGCTAGGTAATAGTAATAGTCATGGAGCTTGACATGGAGATTATAAAAGGCATGACCAAGGATGTCCTGCACCTCCTATGTCAAGAGAGGGGACTTCACCCACAGCACTAACGTTAATAAACCTGAGTTGCTGACCAGCTCCAAGCTTGGATAGAAGCGAGGCGGTTGGGGAGTAGATCCCAGGGGACAGGCCAGGCCCCATGTACCCGAACGGACAAGACCTTCCGGGGTGGGGGGGGGTAAATGACGAGGATGACTGCATGAGCAGCTTTTCTCGCCAATCATCCCACCGGAAGTGTTGTTTCTCAAGACTCAAGAGTGACAGTGAGGACAGGGGCTAGTGAGGAATCCCACAGGTCCCAGGCCTCAGCACAGTCTATAAGTGGCCGAGCAATTGTTCAGGCACTTAATGAAGTAGCGGCTAGAAAGCTCTTGCTCGAGGAGAAGAGACTAGCGCTAGAGGAACAGAAACAGTGGGACATGGTCACCATTAAGCTGCGCAAGTTGGCGCTGGAAGAGCAGAACGAGACCAACAGGTCCGCCTCTAGCGAGAAGAGCAGTAGTGGCTCAAACCAGAGTGCCTGGGATAAGCCCTGACGGCACATCCCGAAAGATTTATTACAGGCTTATGAAGCGGGGAAGGATATTTTCAACTGGTTTGAAGTGCTCAAGATGGCATTCCAGCTGCAGGAGATGGATGAGGTTCTGTGGGAAGCAGCCCTGATGAGTTTCTTACAGACACCAGGGACTGATGCAATTCTTCTGGAGTGCCTCTGGAGTGCTTCCAGAGTGCGTGTTGGAAGGAACAATGTGGCTGGTAGCCCGTGGTCCAGTTCCACAGACTACTCAGTCACCTACTCCTGCGGGAGAGGGTCTAGTAGCCACTGAGGACCCTACTTTGGCAGCAGGGTCTCCGTGACTTCAGAGTTGCCTGGTTCAGCACAGGAACTGGAGGTGGAGGAGCAGGTGGGCACAGATCTGAAGGGCCTGCTCAAGTTGGATGAGTTTGAATCATCTGGGGGCCCAGATCAGACTGACTTCTACACAGCCCGAAAAGAGTGCCCCACTGTGGCGGGTCTGCGGAAGCAGGCGGAGGAGCAGGCTATGGGCAAGGCCCGTGGACTGTTCAAAGTGTACTGGGAGGAAGGACTCCTTTAAACTGAGCCAAAAAACTCTGAGTGCGAGAGCACCAGAAGGTTGGTGATTCCCCAGTGGCACAGTAAGTTCCTTTTGAATTTGGCTCAACAGATTCCGTTAACGGGTCACTTTGGAGTGACTAAGACATCGGGCCGGTTGTGTGCACACTTTTACTGGCCGCAGTTCGGCGTAAAATTTAAGGAATATGTCTGGTCCTTCCCGACTTGTCAAGTTTCTGGCAAGTCAGGTGGTGGCACAACGGCCCCCTTAATTCCACTACCTGTGGTTGGTCAGTCTTTTGAGAGAATGGGCATGGACATTGTGGGTCCTTTAGATCCTCAAACCAGCTTAGGGAACCAATATATCTTGGTGGTGGTGGACCACGCCACAAGATACCCTGAGGCTGTCCCTCTGAGGAGCATCAAAGCCCCTGTGGTTGCGAAGGCTCTGATTGGGATATTCTCCTATGTTGGATTCCCCAAGGAAGACGTTTCTGATAGGGGATCAAACTTCATATCAGCATATATGAAGACTATGCGAGAAGAGTGTGGAGTCACCTACCGGTTCTCTACCTCCTTCCATCCACAAACCAATGGGCTTGTTGAGCGGTTCAACAAGACCATGAAAGGCATGATAAGTGACTTGGAAGAGCATCCGAAGCGAAAATGGGATATTCTCCTGCCATGCCTTCTGTTCCAGGGAGGTGCCACAGAACAGAGTAGGGTTTAGCCCCTTTGAGCTTCTGTTTGGACACCCTGTACAAAGTCCTCTCAGTCTACTGAAAGAGGGATGGGAAAGCAAACCCTCATCCCCGTCACGAGATATGGTGGACTATGTAGTCAGCCTTTGGTCTAGAATGGCAAAGTACATGGACAGTCAATGAAGAATTTAAAGGCCAGTCAAGAACTGATGAAGCACTGGCACGACCAGAAGGCCACAGTGACAGTTTATGCTCCAGGCCATTGGGTGTGGATTATGGAGCTCGTCAAACCCAGTGCCCTTCAGGACAAGTGGACTGGACCGTACTGTTGCTGGAAAAGGTCATTGAGGTGAATTATCTCATTGACGTGAAAGGACCTAAACAGATTGCAGGGTCTTTCATGTCAACCGGCTAAAACCCCATTATAACCCGGGATGACTTGGTCATGCGTTAGTGACTGACGGAGAGACTGAGGAGGAGACCGATCCTCTCCCAGACCTCCTGCACAGTGAAGCCACAGATGGGTCAGTTGAAGGGGCCAACCTTGCAACAGACGTGTCAGAACAGCAACTGACTGACTGTCGCCGTTTACTGGGACAGTTTACCAGTCTGTTTTCTCTGACTCCTGGTCGCGCACATTGGTGCACCCATGATGTGGACACTGGAGACAGTAAGCAGGTGAAGAGTAGGATTCACCCGATGTCTGATAAGGTCAGGCACCAATATAGGAGGATGTTTCCAAGATGTTGTCCATAGGAGTGATAGAGCCATCCCACAGCCCCTGGGCTAGCCCCGTGGTACTGGTCCTTAAAAAGGCTGTGGTGGGAAGACTGAAGTTCACTTTTGTGTGGACTACAATGGGCTCAATTCTGTCTGCTCACCCCATTCCTCAGGCTGATGAGCTCATTGACAGGCTCGGCACTGCAAAGTACATGAGTACTTTTGACACCTCACAGCTGAGTATTGACAGGTCAGCTTAACAGATGGAGTGAAAAAGAGGTCAGCATTCGCAAACCTGGAAGGACATTATCAGTTTGTTGTGATGCCTTTTGGATTAAAGAATGCACCTGTCACTTTCCATAGGAAAACTTCAGTGTCGCCTATTTAGACGACATTGCTGTGTCTAGCCACACCTGGGAGAATCATGTATCCCACCTGAAACAAGTGCTTCAGGTGCTGCAGAATGCAGGTCTGTCTATCAAGGCCACAAAGTGCCAGATAGCGCAGGGCACAGTGACTTACCTAGGCCACCTGGTCAGTAGAGGTTAGAAACAACCTCTCGAAGCAAAGGTACAGACTGTGAAGGATTGGGACATCACCACCACACAGACACATGTGAGAGCCTTTCTAGGTCTCACCCACTACTACCGGTCGTTCATCAGAGGGTGTGGGACCATTGCGATGCCCCTGAATGATGTAACGTTGAAAACGATGCCAAAGAAGGTAACTTGGACCCCCGCCTGTCAAACCTCCTTTCAGGATTTAAAGAATGGATTGTGCAGGGCCCCAGTACTGAAAGTGCCAGACTATGGTCAGGAATTCATTATCCAATCAGACGCCTGTGATTTTGGGATTGGCGCAGTGTTAACGAAGCTGAACTCTGAAGGGGTATAGCAACCTGTCGATTACATTAGCAGGCGGTTGACAAAAAGGGAAAGGAACTGGGCTGTGATAGAAAAAGAGGCGAATGCATTTGTGTGGGCCATAAAGAAACTGAAACCCTACATCTTTGGGTCTCACTTTACGATCCAGATGAACCACAGGCCTCTGCGGGGGTTAATGGCCCTGCAAGGGGAGAACCCTACGCTTTTGCGGTGGGCCATATCCCTACACGGAATAAATATGGACATCCAGCAAAAGCCAGGCTCCCAGCATGGAAATGCAGATGGCCTCAGTGGGTACTTTCACCTTGATGACTAACCAGACCCTCAGTAGGGTGGTGGTTCACATGTTGAGGATAGGGGGCATGTGAGGAAGTCGACCATCCAAATGGGTAGAGTGTGCTTTTTTGATTTTTTAATAATAAAAAGGAATGATGGGAGACCAACCTGTGAG
This sequence comes from Ambystoma mexicanum, assembly GCF_040938575.1. NCBI lineage: Eukaryota > Metazoa > Chordata > Amphibia > Caudata > Ambystomatidae > Ambystoma > Ambystoma mexicanum. The sequence goes on from NC_090931.1 coordinate 32,392,586, forward strand.
GACTGTGTGAGGCCATTAAACACACAGTCCATCTGCTTCCCGCACAAAATGCATAGTGACATGTACTCCGGGAAGACAGCATACAGGCGCCGTCTTCCCCTGTCATATTCAGCTTGAATGTGCCAGCCCCGGGTACATCAAAGCATCTCAAGGAGGGGGAAGGCACACCTTCCTTCAGCATGGGCAGCCTAATTAAAATATGAAAGGCCCCATGGATCTGTTTTTCTTTGTCCTCCGGCTGGTGACAGTGCATACTAATGAGAGATGATTGATGCAATCCTGAAGGGGCTTGATTGCCGGAATATACTAAGGAAAGGCAGGGGTAACACCACTTTGGTTTTCAATGTGTCAGCTTGAAGCTAGTTTAGAAGAAAAGTAAGGTAGCATTACCTTACTAAAGGCTAGAGCTCTCAGTTGACCCTTGGCAGGGTTGCGAAATTTTATTCAAATATACAATCAAGTATTAAATATTGATTCAAAGATATGAAATAGTTGTAGTGAATTTTTCAACAAGAAATGTTTTATTCACATTTCTAGGTTTAGTATCGCCAATTCGATTTTCATTTAATGAGGCAACTTCGAAAAACATAGGTTGTTTCATCAGTAACACATATGCCAATGCATTTCGGTCTATGACCATCGTCAGGGCCATGCTTTAGTGACTATACCAACAACTAATCATTCATAGAACAATGCAGTATTTCAACACAAAACATATATCAATGATTCAAGGATAATGCAAAAACAGATAAAGCACATACCCCCAGGTGGATCCGTGTGAGTGAACAAGGGAAAAAAATGAATGGAAAGTATGTCAATAATGTTAAACAACTAAGTGTTTCCAGTGTTAAACTATTCCCAACGTGCGGCAGTCTGTACCTGCTTTAAATTGGTTGTCCTCTCGTATCGGTATTCTCAATAGTTGTCTCCAACATTCCTGTTGATTAACAGTAGGAGAGTCTGAGTACTTCTATCTATTCATTTACATATAACCAATATCTCCGCACTAAAGAATATCTTACCTTTGTGCGCAGAGCTCGCACGCAGAACCGATCGCGTTGAAAGCGAAAGTGTAATGCGCGCGAACCCAGACGCTATCTAAGATCGCCATGGGAACGTGGGCGGGGCGATGCTGCACGTACGCCTCGGGTCCCACCTCTCTGCAGTGCTGCAGAGGGGCGGGATAGTTGCAAAGATATGCAAAAACCTCCAGGAAGACCTATAGTAGCGGGGATCAACAGCATTCTTGAACCACTCGGCAAATATATTGATTATTTTTTACAGCCATTAATTCAGAAAACGAGCACTTACATCAAAGACTCTACACATTTCCTACAGTTTTTACGTAGCATCGCATTTGACAACAACAACATCTGCTTCACGGTGGATGTGAAAAGCCTATATACTTCAATTCCCCATGATCTCGGCAGAGAAGCAGTGGAGTGGATGCTTTTGAAAGAGGGAGATATAGCTGCACAAAAAGAATTTATCATGGGACTTCTTGAATTTATCAGTAATAACTCATACTTCCAATACAAGAATTCATATTATCTACAAGTCGCAGGTACGGCCATGGGGGCAACTATGGCCCCTCCATATGCGAACTCATTTATGCATAAATTCGAAACAGAATATGTCCTATTAAATCATCTGTGGAATCAAGATCTTATTATTTGGATCAGATATATCGACAATATTTTTGGCATTTGGAAGAACACAGAAGTACGCCTCTTAGAATTTTTCGGATATATCAACAGTATAGACCCTCGGATACAGTTTACATATGAATACTCACAGAAATCCATCCACTTTCTAGATGTGGAGATTAACATCACACAAACTGAATATCAGACAACAATCCATCGGAAGAGCACAGACAGGAACAGTCTGTTACAACGGCTCAGCTTTCACCAACCAAGTTTGATTAGAAATCTACCCTATAGCCAAATGCTTAGAGTTAAAAGAATTGTCAGCAACCAAAGTGAATACGAAGTAGCAGTTAAGGCAATGGGCAGCAAATTTTTTGCACGAGGCTACTCACAGGAAGAAATTGCATCGGCAGAAGCACGGACAATTACACAGAATCGAGAAGATCTACTCAAACCAAGAGAAACCAAGAAAGATACTTCACCTCCACTAGTCTTCGTTTCCAAATATTCACGCCAAAGTAATCGCATTAAGGCAATTATAAAGAAAAATTGGAATACCGTCACATGCGATAAAAGGGTTGAACATCTATTTAAAGAAACTCCCACGTTTGCCTACCAAAGAAGCTCCAACCTCAAAGACAGATTAGTTCATACGAGACCTCCACAGAAGAAGAAGAACACAGACCGAATAGGTACTTTCCCATGTTTGAACTGCAGCAAATGCAGTTATATCATGAAAGGAGAAACAATCAATCATCCCTATACTGGAGAGAAGATAAGATTAAAATGCTATGCAACATGTGACACTCCAGGAATCATATATGGGATCAAATGCCCATGCGGATTGTATTACGTTGGACAAACGCAACGTACTGCTAAAATAAGGTGGAACGAACACAGATCGTGTATTAGGAACAATACTGTAAGCTCGGCGGTGGCAAGACATTGGCAGAACAAACAACACAATCTGGCACAGATAAAATTTGTGATCTTAGAGAGGGTCCAAAGAAGAGAGAAACATGAAGATTTACAGAAAAGACTGGATCAACGTGAGACGTTTTGGATTGATAGATTGAGTTCTCTCACCCCAAAAGGAATTAATGAAGACATCAATTATATGTGTTTCCTGTAATAAACATAACCAGATGTTGCTTCGGGACGGATATTCTGGGAAGCAGTATCAATCACATGTGTTTTCTCTAATTTAGATAACAAGTGTATGTCCAACTGTAGCACTGCGAACCAGAATATTGTGGACGCAATTTTTTGCAAAGACATTTTGTTCCATACACAGCATAAGGACATTATAATAACGTACAGTAGATGTATTCCGGATATGGCTATACGTTCTTTCCTTAATTAAGATGTTCTTTTGGATTAGCATTTGCATATGGTTTAAACATTAATATTCTTCTTTCTTATTTCTTATTTCTTACACTCTTTTTATTACTGGATCCAGGTTCCAAGATTAAAGAATGAAGTGATCATATATACACTGACATTTGCGCACAGTTAAATCCACTTCTTCTTTAACGCTCTATGACACGGATCGCCGTGGCAACTATCCCGCCCCTCTGCAGCACTGCAGAGAGGTGGGACCCGAGGCGTACGTGCAGCATCGCTCGCGCTGCTCAGCGTCGCCCCGCCCACGTTCCCATGGCGATCTTAGATAGCGTCTGGGTTCGCGCGCATTACACTTTCGCTTTCAACGCGATCGGTTCTGCGTGCGAGCTCTGCGCACAAAGGTAAGATATTCTTTAGTGCGGAGATATTGGTTATATGTAAATGAATAGATAGAAGTACTCAGACTCTCCTACTGTTAATCAACAGGAATGCTGGAGACAACTATTGAGAATACCGATACGAGAGGACAACCAGTTTAAAGCAGGTACAGACTGCCGCACGTTGGGAATAGTTTAACACTGGAAACACTTAGTTGTTTAACATTATTGACATACTTTCCATTTATTTTCTCCCTTGTTCACTCACACGGATCCACCTGGGGGTATGTGCTTTATCTGTTTTTGCATTATCCTTGAATCATTGATATATGTTTTGTGTTGAAATACTGCATTGTTCTATGAATGATTAGTTGTTGGTATAGTCACTAAAGCATGGCCCTGACGATGGTCATAGACCGAAATGCATTGGCATATGTGTTACTGATGAAACAACCTATGTTTTTCGAAGTTGCCTCATTAAATGAAAATCGAATTGGCGATACTAAACCTAGAAATGTGAATAAAACATTTCTTGTTGAAAAATTCACTACAACTATTTCATATCTTTGAATCAATATTTAATACTTGATTGTATATTTGAATAAAATTTCGCAACCCTGCCAAGGGTCAACTGAGAGCTCTAGCCTTTAGTAAGGTAATGCTACCTTACTTTTCTTCTAAACTGTTCATCGAGATCCGGATGCCATAGGATCTTTTTTCAGACTGGAAGCTCCAGGTTAAAACATCTATAAAAATCACAGAATAAGCAATATATTGTCATTGTAGCAGAAATCCCTGTGGTGCCCGCCGAAACTCTGTACAGCTTGAAGCTAGTTCCCACTCCTCTGTATGAAAGGCAGTGAATGTCATGTCTGGGTCCACTATTTACCATAGGTAAACCCTTGCAGAGCTGACCCCTTTCAGAGGGGAGAAGTATGTGGCCCAAACTTCAAGGAAACCCTGCACTTTAATCAAGAGTCACAGAGGGCTCAGTTAACCAGAAAGACACTTTGATCTACAACAGGCAGGAAGATGGGTGGCACTTAGGTATACGTTGTCACCCCCTTGTCTGTCCTGTTGCAGAGCACTCTGATCCTGGCCTCATGCATAACAGAAGATTGTTGGTGGGGACCCAGGATTGCTTAATTAAGGTAGGCTTAGCCTGCTCCAATCGCTGGGCCCATTTGGCTTTAAAAGTGGGCTGAACACCTCACTTAGCAGATCATCTTAAGACTTCGAAAGGACTAAGAAAAACAAAGTGTTTGGACCGAAGCTGAAGGTACAGTCTACCTTACATCTTCCGCCAGTGTAGGAAGGCCAGGAGTTCCAAGAGGGAAGCAAGATCACTCCCCTAAACATCTCCCTGGGAACATAGGGAGATACCGGACTCAGATAACCCATCCAGCAGCTCCAGAACCGTACCCAGCCAGCACACAGTGTGCCCTGCTAGGTTCTGCCAGCAAGCTTCCTAGGTGGGACGTGCTGGAGAGTATCTGAACTAAGCAAACACTCTCCTGAGCTTTGGGCTGTCTGCCTTGAAAGGACACGAGCCCTGCAAAGAAGCTCAGAGGAGTGCCACACAAGCATCATCCACCGTCCTTTAAGGACATTTTCGAGACAGTAGAGTCCTCGAACCGCATTCTAGATATGCCAACCACCACAGAGACAACGATTCTTGGCCCCGAGCTGCAGCGCCGAACAGCCTGCTGTTGTCCGTTCAGCCTTGCTTGCCTAACTACCTGCCGCCTGGTACCCACAGCTGTCTCCCACCACAAACTCTGTCTCAAGGGCTGCGAAGTGCCCTGGGACTGCCTGGACGCTGTCGGGCACCTAAAACTTCTTCAGCACCAGGTACATTGTGGGGGCCCCTAGAGACAGTTACGACCCTTTGCCCCCTTACTGCTGAAACCAAATAACCTTGAACAGTAAGACTGATTACTTTACCTACTCCCCTCCTGTCAGTATCCAGAGTGCATCCCTTTCCTTTGTGAAACTGTCTGTCCTCTGTGTTCCTTTACAGGGTGGGTCATATTTGTAGTGTGCTAGAACTGTCTGTTGTAGTGATAATAAAGTAAATATGTTTATACAACCTTGACTGGACAGTCCCTTTTATCATTGGGTAATAATTGTATTTTTGCTGTGTTGAAACTAAACAACGATCCACGACCTTGCAGAGATAAGCCTGCCATTCCGTCCACGTTACCAAAATTGGACAAGGAGGTTTATAATCTGCTTGTGTTTCCAATCTGTTCAGATCCCTTCTGGTGCACTAGAGGGGTGAGGCTGATAGATGGTTTAGAAACCAATATTCCTCCCTGGACCACTGGTGCCCCGGAGGGTGATTCGTCACAGTGGTGCACTCATGATGTGGACACTGGAGACAGTAAACCAGTGATGAGTAGGATTCACCGGATGTCCGATACGGTCTGGTACACCATCAAGGAGGATGTTTCCAAGATGCTGTCCCTAGGAGTGATAGAGCCACCCCACAGTTACTGGGCTAGCCCAGTGGAACTGGTCCCTAAAAGGACCAGTGGTCGAAAGTCTTAGTTTGGACTACTCGGATCTCAATTCTGTCATGAAGACAGATGCTCCCCCCATTCCTCAGGCAGATGAGCCAGAATGCAGAGGACAGACAGTTTCATGAAGGAAAGGGGATGCACTCTGTTTACTGACAGGAGGGCACTCGGTAAAGTAATTAATCGCAATAGTTCAAGGATACTTGGTTTCAGCACAAAGAGAGCAATGGGTTGTAAAATGTCACTAGGGGCCTTCGGAGAAGGACGAGGGGACAGAACCACAATGTACCTTGTGCTTGTAGAGGTTCTTGGTACTCGACAGGGTTGAATCCATTTCAGGGTGCTTTGCAGCTTCTGCAACAGAATTCAAGATGGGAGACAGCTGTGTGTATCAGGCGGCAGGCAGTTTGACGAGTGAGGCTGGACGGACGGCTGCCAGCTGGCCTACACAGCAGCTCAGGGTCAGGAATCGTTGTCTCAGTGCTGGTTGGTGGGTCTGAAGCACTGGTCAAGACATCTCGGACGATCTTAATGACTGCGGCATGACAACAATCAGTGGTGTAGTCGGATGCAGCTCGAGGGGCTCAACTTGCTCAAAAATGTCCTTTAAGGCAGACGCTGGTTGATGCTTGTTGATGCACTCCTCCTAGCTTCTTCACTGGGCTTGTGTCGTCCTTTCAGGCAGACTGCCAAAAGCTGAGGAGAGTGTTGCAGGCAACGACTTTGTCCTTGGTTTGGTTCAGAAACTCTCTGGCACTTCCCACCTAGGAAGTTTCCTGCAGAGCCTAGCAGGGCAGGCTGTGTGCTGGCTGAGTACTGATTCTGGTGCTGCAGCAGGGTCCTCTGGTTTCAGTATCTCCCTCTGTTCCCTGGCAGATGTTCAGGGAGGGATCTTGCTTCACTCTTGGAAATCCTGGCCTTCCTTCACTGGTGGAAGCTGTAAGGCAGACTGTCCCTTCAGCCAGAGTCCAAAATAGTTCTTCTTGTTACTCTTTGCAAAGTCTTCAGATGATCTTCCAAAAGAGGGGCTCGACCCTCTTATAAAGCCAAATGGGCCCCAGTGATTGGTGTAGGCTAAGCCTACCTTAATGAACCAATCCTGGGTCCCCATCAACAATCTTCTCTCTTATCTGTGAGTTTATAACCAAAGTGCTTTGCAACAGGAAAGGTAAAGGGGTGAAAACATGGACTACTAAATCCCACTCATCTTTCTGTCTGTTGTGGATGAAATCGTCTCTCTTGTTAATGGAGCTCTCTGTGGTTCCTAATTAAAGGCAGGTCTCCCTTGAAGTTGTGGTGAGAACAGACTTTCTGTCTCCATCAAATCACATACTCCTACCTTCTGAATGGGGTCCTCCTGCGGGGGTTGCCGGCTGTAAATCCATGTACCAGACATGACACTTCACTGCCCTTGATAGTGACGGACCAGAGCTTGCATCAGATTGACACAATGAATATCAAAGGTTGTTGGGGATTTTCCTGTTTTTTGTTAGCCTCTGCAGCCAGGCTCCATATGGGCCTGTTTGAAGCATGCTCTATTAGTATGCTAATTATGTTTAATTGCTGCCACCCTCCTGCAGGGCCAACAAAGGATAGGGCAGATCCATGCAGCCTTTGTTATTTAATTAGGCTGGCCATGACTTGGGAAGGTTTTGCCCCCTTCCTTTTGAGATGCCTTTATGTACTCCTGGGTGTCACATTCCAACTCAATGTGACAGGGAGGACTGTGCCTGTAAACTGTGTCCACCCAGAGTACACAGGTATATGTGTATGTTGTGCGGTGAGCATATGAAAATGTGTGCAGATTAGCCCCACACATTTTCTAGAGGTTCACCTAGCCTCATTCAAGTTCATATACAATTTCAAAAAAAGTCCAGGTGAGCGCACACCCACTGTGTGGATGGTCGAATTCCTCACAGTTGTTTTTTGCAGTGTGCTAAAACTGTCTGTTCTGATAACATAAAAGCAGATATTTGTATAGAACCTTGACTGGACAGTTCCTTTTATCAGGGAGGATAGCTCAGAGGCAACGTGCTTGCCTTGGAAGCAAGATGATGCGGGACAACACAGGTTCGATCACCGGGTCTGCGCTTAGAAACCTCTGGCTATTAAGCGTTGCATAAATAACCTATTATAACTGGGTAATAATTTTATTTTCATTGTGTTGCAACTAACCAATGATCCACAACTTTGAGGAGATAAGCCTGCCTTTCCGTCCACGTTACCAACATTGGACAAAGAGGTTTATAATTTGTGTTTCCAATCTGTTCGGATGCCTTCTGGGGTACTAGAGGTGTGGGACTGATTGATGGTTCAGAAACCGATATTCATCCTTGGACCAGTGGAAGTGTATTTTTCACAATCCCTCAACCTGGCACATGCCAGGGCTGCCTAGGAACCTAAATGCATGCTGTGGGAGCCTGGCTCCAGCTCGAGAGCAGCCCAGGGACATCCAAAGTGCTCAGAAGACTTGGAAGAGTGAACCCAGCCTAGTGCCTGGAAAAGGTTCTGTAGGAACTTTGAAAACTTGCAAGGAATTCACCCACAAGGGCTAGGGGTTGACCACGAAGAGGTCCCCTGTTTTGCAGAATCGAACCCAAAGACATTACCTCGGACCAGTGAAGGAGGACATTCACTGGACGTGAACTGGAAGGAGCCACTGAGGCACACAGATGCCACCTCTTGTTCAATTGCGAGTGAACCCCACTGTGGACAGGCCCATGCCAGAGACCGGAGTGAACCCCACTCGTGGACAGGCCCGTGCCAGAGACCGGAGTGAACCCCACTCGTGGACAGGCCCGTGCCAGAGACTGGGGTTGAACCCCACTCGTGGACAGGCCCGTGCCAGAGACCTGAGTGAACCCCACTCGTGGACAGGCCCGTGCCAGAGACCGGAGTGAACACCACTCGTGGACAGGCCCATGCCAGAGACCAGAGTGAACCCCACTCGTGGACAGGCCCATGCCAGAGACCGGAGTGAACCCCACTCGTGGACAGGCCCGTGCCAGAGACCGGAGTGAACCCCACTCGTGGACAGGCCGGCCTCCCCATGTCAGAGACCGGAGTGAACCCCACTCGTGGACATGCCCATGCCAGAGACCGGAGTGAACCCCACTCGTGGACAGGCCCATGCCAGAGACCGGAGTGAACCCCACTCGATGACAGGCCCATGCCAGAGACCGGAGTGAACCCCACTCGTGGACAGGCCCATGCCAGAGACCGGAGTGAACCCCACTCGTGGACAAGCCCATGCCAGAGACCGGAGTGAACCCCACTCGTGGACAGGCCAGTCTCCCCATGTCAGAGACCGGAGTGAACCCCACTCGTGGACATGCCCATGCCAGAGACCGGAGTGAACCCCACTCATGGACAGGCCCATGCCAGAGACCGGAGTGAACCCCACTCAATGACAGGCCCATGCCAGAGACCGGAGTGAACCCCACTCGTGGACAGGCCCATGCCAGAGACCGGAGTGAACCCCACTCGTGGACAGGCCGGTCTCCCCATGTCAGAGACCGGAGTGAACCCCACTCATGGACATGCCCATGCCAGAGACCGGCGTGAACCCCACTCGTGGGCAGGCCCATGCCAGAGACCGGAGTGAACCCCACTCGTGGACAGGCCCATGCCAAAGACCGGAGTGAACCCCACTCGTGGACAGGCCCATGCCAGAGACCGGAGTGAACCCCACTCGTGGACAGGCCCGTGCCAGAGACCGGAGTGAACCCCACTCGTGGACAGGCCGGTCTCCCCATGTCAGAGACCGGAGTGAACCCCACTCATGGACATGCCCATGCCAGAGACCGGAGTGAACCCCACTCGTGGACAGGCCCATGCCAGAGACCGGAGTGAACCCCACTCATGGACAGGCTGGCAGTGACTAACAGTGCTGTCCCAGGAACCCATCTCAGGTGCACTTCCGTTGACTTCAATGGAACAGGTGCGGCTTCCTTACTGTGGTATTTTCACCTGTCACCCCTTTAGGGTAATTAGATAATAAAAGTGGCGACCTTCTGGAGCTTTCTCAATAGATGGTGCTGTGGTGTCTCTTATCGGTTGTGATCTGGCCGCACCCCCAGCCTTTCACAACATCCATGTTACCAGAGGCAAGGGACAGTATTGTGGCCATGTGGTTTCCCACACCAGGAACCCTCTGCCCAATCATGTAACCCCCGAATCTTGCCCTAGCTAGTAACGGTACCACAATGTCCTTCCTCTGTGAATGCATTAAGAATCTATTCACGTGGGAATGGAGAGCCCGGCAGGGATGTGGCAGTGCAAAGAGATCCGGCTCACCTTCAGAGAGATCACAAGATGCAAAACATTGTGTAAAATGGGCCGTGATCTTTGATTGCACTGGGAGAGTAAGTATCTAATCTCTGCGCATGTGCAGTGACCAGGCCTCGGTGTTGACCATAGTGTCACTTGTGATAATTCACCTCTGCCCATGATCCAGGCCTTGCAACAAAAGAGCGCCTACTACTGGGCGGCTTCATCAGGTATGGTCGTGTATCTGTTACCAGAGCAGCCAATGATGCCCACGCATTAGCGTCATGCTGACCTCGTGGCCCTGCCTACCTGTCTCCCAGCAGTCTTCTGCAGTGAACCCAGGCCTTCCATGCAGCAGCTGCCACGACTTAAATATCCACTGAACTGTTAACATGTGTGTCTGAGTGTTTGATAAGCAGCTCCTCTAACCTGTTGAAATCTCTCTGGAGACTCTGGGCGCAATCCGCAGCAGAGCCTTTCTTGGCCATGATATCGAGCTATTCCTCTCAAAGAGCCTGAGGGCCAAGGGAAGTCCTTCTCTCATACACTCCTGTCCTCCAATTCTCTGACACTCCTGTAGATTAGAGTAGCAGCGCTGGGGGGGTCAGCCCCCCTCCCCACCTCCAAGTAGCCTCCTGGTATGTGTTGACAACATAGGCCGGAAAGTGGTATTTCAGGAGAACTTGATCTTTGGGGAGCATGGCTACTGTTTGCAAAACCTTCAAACTACCTTCTCGTTCATTCTCACTGCAAGACCTGGTTTCTTGCCATTTCAGAGCAGAGCTAGCTTGGGAATTCATATTAATCCCATTTGATACAATTATGAAATATTAAAAGATTACAAGCTAGCTTGTATTGGTCAAGTCTAAAAAAAAATAGTAATTCCTGCCAGAGGCGTTGCTAGGGGGGCTGAGGGGCTATAGCCCCGGGTCTTTTGGTTGTAGCCCCGGATAGAAGTTCAGGGACTACAACCAAAAGGCTATAGCTAGCCCCGAATCCCGCCAGTCCCGACATTAGCTTAGCCCCTGATCTTTTCCAGACCTAGCAACACCCCTGCTTCCTGCAAAGAATGGCAGATTAGTGGACAAGGCGGTCAAGGAAGAAGGTGGACTCATTGCGAGCAGTTTCTGCAGCAGGTTTTCCTGCCAGAAAACTAGGAAGGACTGAACCCTCCCAGGCTTTGGTGTTCACCACCCCCCCCTACCAGAGATTTAATTTAAAGCCTCATTTAAATGCTCAGTCATGTGTTACATGGTATTAAATCATTATGGCACATTAGGGATCTTTAAATCTGAAATCATCCCAAATCATGAGAGCGTTAACGGGAGAATAGGGCCCTGTAAATTAAAGAATTGTTCAGGCAGGCTAAGAAGTCTATTTTAGTCTTAGCAAATCTTGTCACAAATTACCCTGAGGAAGTGGCCCTGCCGACCACCTCCCCAATGAGTCCCACAAAAGCCCTGGTAGTTACTTTGACCCAAGTGAAGTTCAAGGGGGAAAAAAGATGACACGTCACTGCTTGAAATGCTGCACAGCAATTCACATGAGGCAACAGTGGAACGTTTGTGGGGTGAAACTCTCCTATTTTTTATCCCCAAACAAATGCTTTATGTAAAAGAGTTAATGTTAATTTACAAATAATGATGGAAACCTTTTGAGATAGACATGGCTAGGACTGGAGAAAAATGTGACTACTTCCTGTTTACTTCCAGAGACATACCCCAGAAAAGCACACGCCCCAGTCCATTTGAGTTATTGTATATCAGCAGAGTCAGTGGAGAAGTGGGTTCAAGCAGAAAGGATGGTTTGGCTGGTTTACGATTAAAAGGATGTCAGTCATCCAAGGGGATGAGCAAATCAGGTGGAAATGGAGAGCAAGGAGTAGAGAGGGGGTTGAAGAGGAACTGTGGGAGGGGCGCAAGAGAAAGAGGGTGACAAAACTGGGTGGAGGCCCGAGTACGTGAAACCTCGAAGGGGGTCAAGCTCAACTGGGAATTTAATACAAATGAGGCAGCTGGAGTTTATTTTCTACAGTGAAATGCACGTCACACAATGCATGCAGCAAAAGTGGGCTGTATGTGTGAGGGGCACACGTACATTATCCTGGCTCTGGCCAACTAAAGTGTGCAGCAAATACTTCAAGGCACCTACTCTGCACACACTGAGGGGGGACCCGCCCTCTCTGAACCTTCGACCTCCACGCCCAGACATCACTCTGCAGGTTGACCCCCAAACCCCCCAAACATCTCAATCAGCCCAAAAGTAGTGTGTGGCGCCCAGAAGCACACGCCCCCCGCCACAATGTGTGGCATGCTGCGGCCCCTGCAGCGGGGCGTGCAAGCCCTGCCCTCGGTGTTGTGGGGAAACGGTCCACATTTCGGGATTGGTGCAGCCCATTAGCCACAAGGGAGCTTGTGTGGACGGTCTGTCGGGGTTCTTTGTGGGGAGGGTTGCCTCACCGTCTCTGTTCCCCTAAAAGGTTGCTGCCCCCACCCATGTCTGAATATCCTAATTTGCCACGGTGGTGCCGAGGGGGGAGGGATCTCGGTTGTTTCCTCTCTGCCTCGCTCTTTGTATTTCCAGACTTCTTTCCCTTTACCGCCCCCTCCTTCTCTCTCTCCCTGTCCCTCTTGTTTCTGTCCCTGTATCTTTTCTCCCTGCCCTCCCCACACTCCCTCTCTCTTCCCAGACCTCTCCTTTTCTGTCCACACCTCTTTCCCTTTCTTCTCTCTCTGCCACTCTGCGTGCCCACCCTCCCCTCTCGCTCCTCTCCCCCCTGAGCTCCCCCTTTTGCTCTCTGCTTCTTTTCCTGCTCCCCCGCGCCCCCCCCCCCTCGCTCAGAGGGGGTGGGCTGGCTTGTCTCTCTCCCCTCCTCCTACTCCTGAGCTGAGCAGGGGTGGGCTGCACGAGCGGCCTGCTCCCCAGACGGGCTGCAGCTCTAGGCTTTCCTCGCCCGGGCGCTGCCATCACCCGTGCCCGGCTCGCCTGGATGCCCACCCAGACGAGCATCCAGGAGCCAGACGGCGCGCCCTCCCCCGGGTCCTCGGCCGGCTCCGGGGAGCGGGGCTCGGGGGGTCGGGCAGGTGCAGCCCTGGGGGAGGACTCCCAAGGATCGACGCGGGGGGCACTGAGAAGCTAGGGGGGGGGCGTGCACCGTGGAGCAGGGGGCAGAGGAGCGGCGGGGCAGCGTAGAAGCAAGGCGCAGAGAGGCGCCAAGAAGGACCTCGGACCTGGCGCTTGGGCGCTGAGGAACCGTGGGACGCGAGGGCACTGGGAATCTGGAGGCTGGCGAGCTGGGCAGCTGGGCACCGAGGACCCCAGAGCGGAGGAGCAGCTAGGGCCCGAGGAAGCAGTGAATCGACTCTCTGTTCCGAAAGGAGGGGGACCCGGGCAGTCATGGGGACCGGGGCTCAGGCGGGCCGAGCTGGTTCCAGGAATCAGGTAAGCCCTCACTACACCCTGAATGTGCCCCTGACCGCTCACCCCTACTGCCCCTCAGCACAGCCTGCTCCCTCATCACCCTTTCCATTAGCATTCACTAAAGCCTGCGCTCTCTGACCCTTCACCCCTTCTCTTACCCATCCCCAAAACATGCGCTCTCTGACCCTTCACCCCTTCTCTTACCCATCCCCAAAACATGCGTTCTCTGACCCTTCACCCCTTCTCTTACCCATCCCCAAAACCTGCGCTCTCTGACCCTTCACCCCTTCTCTTACCCATCCCCAAAATCTGCGCTCTCTGACCCTTCACCCCTTCTTTTACCCATCCCCAAAACCTGCGCTCTCTGACCCTTCACACCCTTCTCTTACCCATCCCCAAAACCTGCGCTCTCTGACACTTCACTCCTTCTCTTACCCTTCTCCAAAACCTGCGCTCTCTGACCCTTCACCCCTTCTCTTACCCTTCTCCAAAACCTGCGCTCTCTGACGCTTCACCCCTTCTCTTACCTATCCCCAAAACCTGCGCTCTCTGACCCTTCGCTCCCTCTCTTACCTCTCAGCACAACCTGCACCCCTCTTCCCATTTATCTCTCACCCCCAAGAAAACCTCCGCTCATTCACCCCGTGTGTCTCTGATACCTCACCCCTCAAAACACATCCCTGTCACCTACCCCCTTTCCCTGTGTGTGTCTGATATTCCAAATACCACTTATTTGACCCCTCGCCCTGTCTTACTACCCTCACCACAAATTACATGCACTCTCCCCGACCAACTCTAACCACTCACCACCGTGGGCCACTTACCACTCACCCCACCTATCATCAAAACCTGCACCAATAACCCCGGTGTTTGTGGTTACCACCCCCCCCCAGTGTCTCTACCACCCATCAGCACCACCTGCACCCTCCTCCTTGAGGGTCGCCTACCTCTCGCCCACCTGTCACTTCTCCATGTTATCTGCAAAGCCCTCTGCGCTCTCTGCCTGTCCCCTCTCTCCCCGTCCCCCCTCTATCTCTGTCTCTCTCTTGCTCTCTCCCTCTCTCACACGCTTTCTCCCTCTCTATCTCTCTCCCTCACCCTCCCTCTCTCTCCCTCTATTCCTCTCTCCATCGCTCGCTCTCTCTCTGTCTCCATATTCTTTCTCCCTCACACACCCCCTGTCTCTGTCTCTTTCTCCCCCCTCTCTCTCTCTCTCTCCCCCTCTATTCTCCTCTCTCTCGCCCTTTCCCACCCTTTCACCCCTCTTTCTTTCTCTCCCTTTCACCCCCTCTTGCTCTCTCCCGTCCTCCCTCTTCTCTCTCTCCCGCTATTCCTCTCTCCATCTCTCACTTCTCTATATATTCTTTCTCCCTCACATTCCCTCCCTGTATCCCTCTCTTTCTCTTTCTTCCTCTATTCTGACCTCTCTCTCTCCCTTTCCCTCTCTTTCACCCCTCTTTCTCTCTCGTCCTCCCTCTTCTCTCTCTCCCGCTATTCCTCTCTCCATCTCTCGCTCTCTAGCTGTCTCTTTCTCCCTCTCTTTCTCTCTCTCCCCCTCCCTTTCTCCCTCTTTCTCTCTCTCCCTCTATTCTCCTCTCTCCCTCTCTTTCCCTCCCTTTATCCCACTCTTTCTCTCTCTCCCTCTATTCTCCTCTCTCTCTCTCTCTCTCTTTCCCTCCCTTTCACCCCCTTTCTCGTCCTCCCTCTTATCTCTCTACCTGATTGCCTCCCCGTCCGTTTCTTATCCTGCCTCTCACGCCCCTTGCCCCCCCCCCCCCGCTCCTCTTTTCCCCGCTTTGTTTCTCGTTCTTCCGGCCCACCTCTCTCTATTTCTCCGCTTCTCCTCCCCTTTCCTCACAGAGAGTCTCGCTCCCTCTGCCCGTGTTCCAGTCCTTTCCTCGGGTCTGCCTACGCCGCCCCCTGCGCCTCACCCCCTTTCCCCCTCTCTTATTAGACCGGATTCTGTTTGCTGGTGCACCCCACCCCTTCTCCTCTCCACTGCGTCTCCCCATTTTCTCTCTTTCATCCGCCGTCTTTCCCCTCTCCCCTGCCCACCCCCTCCTGCCCCCCATTTGCACCTGTTGTCTTCTCACCCGTTCCTGCTCACATCGTCTCATTCTTCACCCGCCCATCTCACACTTGCCCCTCCCGCCCCCTCCTGCCCCCCCATCTCTTATCTCGTTTGCTTGTGCCGATTATTTGTGATTAAAGGAGACTTATGATGCCCTGTGATGTATGTTCGCTGTCTGGCCCTTTGATAAGGGGGTGTCTCTGCGTGTTCGGGATTTGGGTTGATGTCTGCTCGGACCCCCACCCCCCAACCCCCTCCAGAGCGTTCAGAGGGTAGGGGCCGGGGGAAGAAGAGGGCGGGTCACCACCAACGACCGACCCGACACTCTTAAACACATGTCATGCGTGACACACTTCATGCAAACCGCGGGGGGGGGGGGGGGGGGGCAAGGATGTGCTTATTGCCGATATGTGGGCTTTGGGGGCCCTCTCTGCCCACACAGAAGTAGCCAGGCAGCGGCCCAGGGGCTTCTGGGTACTTTTGTGTCTGCCTTCGCATTCTCCATTACGCCGTTTAGAGCCTCGAATGAGGGGAGGAGAAGGTACATTTATGAACAGAAAAGACCAGTTTTTGCGGCATTCCCGACGGTTTGGCAAGAGCGAGGGTGGCGCAGAGTAGGCCCATCCGTGGACCTAAACATCAACAGTCTAGAGTAGGGTGGCGCTGCTTAGAATAGGATGGTGCTGTCTGGAGTAGGGTGGCGCTGCTTAGAATAGAATGGTGCTGTCTAGAGTAAGGTAGCGCTGCTTAGAATAGAAGTGTGCTGTCTAGAGTAAGGTAGCGCTGCTTAGAAAAGAAGTGTGCTGTCTAGAGTAAGGTAGCGCTGCTTAGAATAGAAGTGTGCTGTCTAGAGTAAGGTAGCGCTGCTTAAAATAGGATGGAGCTGTCTAGAGTAGGGTGGCGCTGCATATAATAGGATGGTGCTGTCTAGAGTAGGGTGGCATTGCATATAATAGGATGGTGCTGTATAGAGTAGAGTGGCATTGCTTAGAATAGGATAGTGCTGTCTAGAGTAGGGTGGCGCTGCTTGGAATAGGATGGTGCTGTCTAGAGTAGGGTGGCGCTGCTTAGAATAGGATGGTGCTGTCTAGAGTAGGGTGGTGCTGCTTAGAATAGGATGGTGCTGTCTAGAGTAGGGTGGTGCTGCTTAGAATAGGATGGTGCTGTCTAGAGTAGAGTGGCATTGCTTAGAATAGGATAGTGCTGTCTAGAGTAGGGTGGCACTGCATATAATAGGATGGTGCTGTCTGTGCTGTCTAGAGTAGGGTGGCACTGCATATAATAGGATGGTGCTGTCTAGAGTAGGGTGGCACTGCATATAATAGGATGGTGCTGTCTGTGCTGTCTAGAGTAGGGTGGCACTGCATATAATAGGATGGTGCTGTCTAGAGTAGGGTGGCACTGCATATAATAGGATGGTGCTGTCTAGAGTAGAGTGGCATTGCTTAGAATAGGATAGTGCTGTCTAGAGTAGGGTGGCACAGCTTGGAATAGGATGGTGCTGTCTAGAGTAGGGTGGCGCTGCTTAAAATAGGATGGTGCTGTCTAGAGTAGGGTGGCGCTGCTCATAATAGAATGGTGCTGTCTAGGGTAGGGTGGCACTGCTTAAAATAGGATGGTGCTGTCTAGAGTAGAGTGGTGCTGCTTAGAATAGGATAGTGCTGTCTAGAGTAGGGTGGCGCTGCTTAAAATAGGATGGTGCTGTCTAGAGTAGGGTGGCACTGCATATAATAGGATGATGCTGTCTAGAGTAAGGTGGCACTGCATATAATAGGATGGTGCTGTCTAGAGTAGGGTGGCGCTGCTTAAAATAGGATGGTGCTGTCTAGAGTAGTGTGGCACTGCATATAATAGGATGGTGCAGTCTAGAGTAGGGTGGCACTGCATATAATAGGATGGTGCTGTCTAGAGTAGGGTGGCACTGCATATAATAGGATGGTGCTGTCTAGAGTAGAGTGGCATTGCTTAGAATAGGATAGTGCTGTCTAGAGTAGGGTGGCGCTGCTTAAAATAGGATGGTGCTGTCTAGAGTAGGGTGGCGCTGCTTAAAATAGGATGGAGCTATCTAGAGTAGGGTGGCACTGCATATATTAGGATGGTGCTGCCTAGAGTAGGGTGGCGCTGCTTGGAATAGGATGGTGCTGTCTAGAGTAGAGTGGCATTGCTTAGAATAGGATAGTGCTGTCTAGAGTAGGGTGGCGCTGCTTAGAATAGGATGGTGGTGTCTAGAGTAGGGTGGTGCTGCTTAGAATAGGATGGTGCTCTCTAGAGTAGGGTGGTGCTGCTTAGAATAGGATAGTGCTGTCTAGAGTAGGGTGGTGCTTCTTAGAATAGGATAGTGCTGTCTAGAGTAGGGTGGCACTGCTTAGAATAGGATGGTGCTGTCTAGAGTAGGGTGGTGCTGCTTAGAATAGGATAGTGTTGTCTAGAGTAGGGTGGTGCTGCTTAGAATAGGATGGCGCTGTCTAGAGTAGGGTGGCGCTGCTTAGAATAGGATGGTGCTGTCTAGAGTAGGGTGGTGCTGCTTAGAATAGGATAGTGCTGTCTAGAGTAGGGTGGTGCTGCTTAGAATACAATGATGCTGTCTAGAGTAGGGTGGTGCTGCTTAGAATAGGATAGTGCTGTCTAGAGTAGGGTGGTGCGGCTTAGAATAGGATGGTGCTGTCTAGAGTAAGGTAGCGCTGCTTATAATAGGATGGTGCTGTCTAGAGAAGGGTGGTGCTACTTAGAATAGGATGGTTCTGTCTACAGTAGAGTGGCTCTGCTTAGAATAGGATGGTGCTGTCTAGAGTAAAGTAGCGGTGCTTATAATAGGATGGTGCTGTCTAGAGTAAGGTAGCGCTGCTTATAATAGGATGGTGCTGTCTAGAGTAGGGTGGCGCTGCTTAGAATAGGATGGTGCTGTCTAAAGTAGGGTGGCGCTGCTTAGAATAGGATGGTGCTGTCTAGAGTAGGGTGGCGCTGCTTAGAATATTATGGTGCTGTCTAGAGTAGGGTGGCACTGTTTATAATAGGATGGTGCTGTCTAGAGTAGGGTGGTGCTGCTTAGAATAGGATGGTGCTGCCTAGAGTAGGGTGGCGCTGCTTAGAATAGGATGGTGCTGTCTAGAGTAGGGTGGCGCTGCTTAGAATAGGATGGTTCTGTCTAGAGTAGGGTGGCACTGTTTATAATAGGATGGTGCTGTGTAGAGTGGGGTGGCGCTGCTTAGAATAGGATGGTGCTGTCTAGAGTAGGGTTGTGCTGCTTAGAATAGGATGGTGCTGTCTAGAGTAGGGTGGCACTGTTTATAATAGGATGGTGCTGTGTAGAATGGGGTGGCGCTGCTTAGAATAGGATGGTGCTGTCTAGAGTAGGGTGGCGCTGCTTAAAATAGGATGGTGCTGTCTAGAGAAGGGTGGCACTGTTTATAATAGGATGGTGCTGTGTAGAGTGGGGTGGCGCTGCTTAGGATAGAATGGTGCTGTCTAGGGTAAGGTAGCGCTGCTTATAAAAGGATGGTGCTGTCTAGAGTAAGGTAGCGCTGCTTATAATAGGATGGTGCTGTCTAGAGTAGGGTGGTGCTGCTTAGAATAGGATGGTGCTGTCTAGAGTAGGGTGGCGCTGCTTCGAATAGGATGGTGCTGTCTAGTGTAGGGTGGTGCTGCTTAGAATAGGATGGTGCTGTGTAGAGTGGGGTGGCGCTGCTTAGAATAGGATGGTGCTGTCTAGAGTAGGGTGGCACTGTTTATAATACGATGGTGCTGTCTAGAGTAGGGTGGCGCTGTTTAGAATAGGATGGTGCTGTCTAGAGTAAGGTAGCGCTGCTTATAATAGGATGGTGCTGTCTAGAGTAAGGTAGCGCTGCTTATAATAGGATGGTGCTGTCTAGAATAAGGTAGCACTGCTTATAATAGGATGGTGCTGTCTAGATTAGGGTCGTGCTGCTTAGAATAGGATGGTGCTGTCTAGAGAAGGGTGGTGCTGCTTAGAATAGGATAGTGCTGTCTAGAGTAGGGTGGTGCTACTTAGAATAGGATGGTGCTGTGTAGAGTAGGGTGGTGCTGCTTAGAATAGGATTGTGCTGTCTAGAGTAATGTAGCGCTGCTTAGAATAGGATGGTGCTGTCTAGAGTAGGGTGGTGCTGCTTAGAATAGGATGGTGCTGTCTATAGAAGCGTGGTGCTGCTTAGAATAGAATGGTGCTGTCTAGAGTAGGGTGGCGCTGCTTAGAATATTATGGTGCTGTCTAGAGTAGGGTGGCACTGTTTATAATAGGATGGTGCTGTCTAGAGTAGGGTGGTGCTGCTTAGAATAGGATGGTGCTGTCTAGAGTAGGGTGGCACTGTTTATAATAGGATGGTGCTGTGTAGAGTGGGGTGGCGCTGCTTAGAATAGGATGGTGCTGTCTAGAGTAGGGTGGCGCTGCTTAGAATATTATGGTGCTGTCTAGAATAGGGTGGCACAGCTTAGAATAGGATGGTGCTGTCTAGAGTAGGGTGGCGCTGCTTAGAATAAGATGGTGCTGTCTAGAGTAGGGTGACACTGCTTAGAATAGGACGGTGCTGTCTATAGAAGGGTGGTGCTGCTTAGAATAGGATGGTGCTGTCTAGAGTAGGGTGGCGCTGCTTAGAATATTATGGTGCTGTCTAGAGTAGGGTGGCACTGTTTATAATAGGATGGTGCTGTCTAGAGTGGGGTGGCGCTGCTTAGAATAGGATGGTGCTGTCTAGAGTAGGGTGGCACTGTTTATAATAGGATGGTGCTGTCTAGAGTAGGGTGGTGCTGCTTAGAATAGGATGGTGCTGTCTAGAGTAGGGTGGCACTGTTTATAATAGGATGGTGCTGTGTAGAGTGGGGTGGCGCTGCTTAGAATAGGATGGTGCTGTCTAGAGTAGGGTGGCGCTGCTTAGAATATTATGGTGCTGTCTAGAATAGGGTGGCACAGCTTAGAATAGGATGGTGCTGTCTAGAGTAGGGTGACACTGCTTAGAATAGGACGGTGCTGTCTACAGAAGGGTGGTGCTGCTTAGAATAGGATGGTGCTGTCTAGAGTAGGGTAGCGCTGCTTGGAAAAGGATGATGCTGTCTAGAGTACGGTGGCGCTGCTTAGAATAGGATGGTGCTGTCTAGAGTAGGATGGCGCTGCTTAGAATAGAATGGTGCTGTCTAGAGAAGGGTGGTGCTGCTTAGAATAGGATGGTGCTGTCTAGAGAAGGGTGGTGCTGCTTAGAATAGGATGGTGCTGTCTAAAGTAGGGTGGCGCTGCTTAGAATAGGATGGTGCTGTCTAAAGTAGGGTGGTGCTGCTTAGAATAAATGGTGCTGTCTAGAGTAGGGTGGCACTGCTTAGAACAGGATGGTGATGTCTAGAGTAGGGTGGTGCTGCTTAGAATTGGATGGTGCTGTCTAGAGCTTGATGGCACTGCTTATAATAGGATGGTGCTGTCTAGAGTAGGACAGCGCTGGTTAGAAGAGAATGGTGCTGTCTAGAGTAGGGTGGCACTGCTTAGAAAAGAATGGTGATGTCTATAGTAGGGTGGCGCTGCTTATAATAGGATGGTGCTGTCTAGAATAGGGTGGCGCTGCTTAGAATAAATGGTGCTGTCTAGAGTAGGGTGGTGCTGCTTAGAATAGGATGGTGCTGTCTACAGTAGGGTAGCGCTGCTTATAATAGGATGGTGCTGTCTAGAGTAGGGTGGCACTGCTTAGAATAGGATGCTGCTGTCTAGAGTAGGGTAGCGCTGCTTATAATAGGATGGTGCTGTCTAGAGTAGGGTGGCACTGCTTAGAATAGGATAGTGCTGTCTAGAGTAGGGTGGTGCTGCTTAAAATAGGATTCTGCTGTCTAGAATAGGGTAGTGCTGCTTATAATAGGATGGTGCTGTCTAGAGTAGGGTGGCACTGCTTAGAATAGGATGATGCTGTCTAGAGAAGGGTGGCGCTGCTTAGAATAGGATGGTGCTGTCTAGAGTAGGGTGGCGCTACTTAGATTAGGATGGTGATGTCTAGAGTATGGTGGCACTGCTTAGAACAGGATGGTGATGTCTAGAGTAGGGTGGTGCTGCTTAGAATTGGATGGTGCTGTCTAGAGCTTGATGGCACTGCTTAGAACAGGATGGTGCTGTCTAGAGTAGGGTGGTGCTGCTTAGAATAGGATGGTGCTGTCTAGAGTAAGGTAGCGCTGCTTATAATAGGATGGTGCTGTCTAGAATAAGGTAGCACTGCTTATAATAGGATGGTGCTGTCTAGAATAAGGTAGCACTGCTTATAATAGGATGGTGCTGTCTAGATTAGGGTCGTGCTGCTTAGAATAGGATGGTGCTGTCTAGAGAAGGGTGGTGCTGCTTAGAATAGGATAGTGCTGTCTAGAGTAGGGTGGTGCTACTTAGAATAGGATGGTGCTGTGTAGAGTAGGGTGGTGCTGCTTAGAATAGGATCGTGCTGTCTAGAGTAATGTAGCGCTGCTTAGAATAGGATGGTGCTGTCTAGAGAAGGGTGGTGCTGCTTAGAATAGGATGGTGCTGTCTATAGAAGCGTGGTGCTGCTTAGAATAGGATGGTGCTGTCTAGAGTAGGGTGGCGCTGCTTAGAATATTATGGTGCTGTCTAGAGTAGGGTGGCACTGTTTATAATAGGATGGTGCTGTCTAGAGTAGGGTGGTGCTGCTTAGAATAGGATGGTGCTGTCTAGAGTAGGGTGGCACTGTTTATAATAGGATGGTGCTGTGTAGAGTGGGGTGGCGCTGCTTAGAATATTATGGTGCTGTCTAGAGTAGGGTGGCGCTGCTTAGAATATTATGGTGCTGTCTAGAATAGGGTGGCACAGCTTAGAATAGGATGGTGCTGTCTAGAGTAGGGTGGCGCTGATTAGAATAAGATGGTGCTGTCTAGAGTAGGGTGACACTGCTTAGAATAGGACGGTGCTGTCTATAGAAGGGTGGTGCTGCTTAGAATAGGATGGTGCTGTCTAGAGTAGGGTGGCGCTGCTTAGAATATTATGGTGCTGTCTAGAGTAGGGTGGCACTGTT
Source organism: Ambystoma mexicanum (assembly GCF_040938575.1). Taxonomy (NCBI): domain Eukaryota; kingdom Metazoa; phylum Chordata; class Amphibia; order Caudata; family Ambystomatidae; genus Ambystoma; species Ambystoma mexicanum. The sequence goes on from NC_090931.1 coordinate 32,415,239, forward strand.
TATAATAGGATGGTGCTGTCTAGAGTGGGGTGGCGCTGCTTAGAATAGGATGGTGCTGTCTAGAGTAGGGTGGCACTGTTTATAATAGGATGGTGCTGTCTAGAGTAGGGTGGTGCTGCTTAGAATAGGATGGTGCTGTCTAGAGTAGGGTGGCACTGTTTATAATAGGATGGTGCTGTGTAGAGTGGGGTGGCGCTGCTTAGAATAGGATGGTGCTGTCTAGAGTAGGGTGGCGCTGCTTAGAATATTATGGTGCTGTCTAGAATAGGGTGGCACAGCTTAGAATAGGATGGTGCTGTCTAGAGTAGGGTGGCGCTGCTTAGAATAAGATGGTGCTGTCTAGAGTAGGGTGACACTGCTTAGAATAGGACGGTGCTGTCTACAGAAGGGTGGTGCTGCTTAGAATAGGATGGTGCTGTCTAGAGTAGGGTAGCGCTGCTTGGAAAAGGATGATGCTGTCTAGAGTACGGTGGCGCTGCTTAGAATAGGATGGTGCTGTCTAGAGTAGGATGGCGCTGCTTAGAATAGGATGGTGCTGTCTAGAGTAGAGTGGCATTGCTTAGAATAGGATAGTGCTGTCTAGAGTAGGGTGGCACTGCATATAATAGGATGGTGCTGTCTGTGCTGTCTAGAGTAGGGTGGCACTGCATATAATAGGATGGTGCTGTCTAGAGTAGGGTGGCACTGCATATAATAGGATGGTGCTGTCTGTGCTGTCTAGAGTAGGGTGGCACTGCATATAATAGGATGGTGCTGTCTAGAGTAGGGTGGCACTGCATATAATAGGATGGTGCTGTCTAGAGTAGAGTGGCATTGCTTAGAATAGGATAGTGCTGTCTAGAGTAGGGTGGCGCTCTTTAAAATAGGACGGTGCTGTCTAGAGTAGGGTGGCGCTGCTTAAAATAGGATGGAGCTGTCTAGAGTAGGGTGGCACTGCATATAATAGGATGGTGCTGTCTAGAGTAGGGTGGCACTGCATATAATAGGATGGTGCTGTCTAGAGTAGAGTGGCATTGCTTAGAATAGGATAGTGCTGTCTAGAGTAGGGTGGCACAGCTTGGAATAGGATGGTGCTGTCTAGAGTAGGGTGGCGCTGCTTAAAATAGGATGGTGCTGTCTAGAGTAGGGTGGCGCTGCTCATAATAGAATGGTGCTGTCTAGGGTAGGGTGGCACTGCTTTAAATAGGATGGTGCTGTCTAGAGTAGAGTGGTGCTGCTTAGAATAGGATAGTGCTGTCTAGAGTAGGGTGGCGCTGCTTAAAATAGGATGGTGCTGTCTAGAGTAGGGTGGCACTGCATATAATAGGATGATGCTGTCTAGAGTAAGGTGGCACTGCATATAATAGGATGGTGCTGTCTAGAGTAGGGTGGCGCTGCTTAAAATAGGATGGTGCTGTCTAGAGTAGTGTGGCACTGCATATAATAGGATGGTGCAGTCTAGAGTAGGGTGGCACTGCATATAATAGGATGGTGCTGTCTAGAGTAGGGTGGCACTGCATATAATAGGATGGTGCTGTCTAGAGTAGAGTGGCATTGCTTAGAATAGGATAGTGCTGTCTAGAGTAGGGTGGCACTGCTTAAAATAGGATGGTGCTGTCTAGAGTAGGGTGGCGCTGCTTAAAATAGGATGGAGCTATCTAGAGTAGGGTGGCACTGCATATATTAGGATGGTGCTGCCTAGAGTAGGGTGGCGCTGCTTGGAATAGGATGGTGCTGTCTAGAGTAGAGTGGCATTGCTTAGAATAGGATAGTGCTGTCTAGAGTAGGGTGGCGCTGCTTAGAATAGGATGGTGGTGTCTAGAGTAGGGTGGTGCTGCTTAGAATAGGATGGTGCTCTCTAGAGTAGGGTGGTGCTGCTTAGAATAGGATAGTGCTGTCTAGAGTAGGGTGGTGCTTCTTAGAATAGGATAGTGCTGTCTAGAGTAGGGTGGCACTGCTTAGAATAGGATGGTGCTGTCTAGAGTAGGGTGGTGCTGCTTAGAATAGGATAGTGTTGTCTAGAGTAGGGTGGTGCTGCTTAGAATAGGATGGCGCTGTCTAGAGTAGGGTGGCGCTGCTTAGAATAGGATGGTGCTGTCTAGAGTAGGGTGGTGCTGCTTAGAATAGGATAGTGCTGTCTAGAGTAGGGTGGTGCTGCTTAGAATACAATGATGCTGTCTAGAGTAGGGTGGTGCTGCTTAGAATAGGATAGTGCTGTCTAGAGTAGGGTGGTGCGGCTTAGAATAGGATGGTGCTGTCTAGAGTAAGGTAGCGCTGCTTATAATAGGATGGTGCTGTCTAGAGAAGGGTGGTGCTACTTAGAATAGGATGGTTCTGTCTACAGTAGAGTGGCTCTGCTTAGAATAGGATGGTGCTGTCTAGAGTAAAGTAGCGCTGCTTATAATAGGATGGTGCTGTCTAGAGTAAGGTAGCGCTGCTTATAATAGGATGGTGCTGTCTAGAGTAGGGTGGCGCTGCTTAGAATAGGATGGTGCTGTCTAAAGTAGGGTGGCGCTGCTTAGAATAGGATGGTGCTGTCTAGAGTAGGGTGGCGCTGCTTAGAATATTATGGTGCTGTCTAGAGTAGGGTGGCACTGTTTATAATAGGATGGTGCTGTCTAGAGTAGGGTGGTGCTGCTTAGAATAGGATGGTGCTGCCTAGAGTAGGGTGGCGCTGCTTAGAATAGGATGGTGCTGTCTAGAGTAGGGTGGGGCTGCTTAGAATAGGATGGTTCTGTCTAGAGTAGGGTGGCACTGTTTATAATAGGATGGTGCTGTGTAGAGTGGGGTGGCGCTGCTTAGAATAGGATGGTGCTGTCTAGAGTAGGGTTGTGCTGCTTAGAATAGGATGGTGCTGTCTAGAGTAGGGTGGCACTGTTTATAATAGGATGGTGCTGTGTAGAATGGGGTGGCGCTGCTTAGAATAGGATGGTGCTGTCTAGAGTAGGGTGGCGCTGCTTAAAATAGGATGGTGCTGTCTAGAGAAGGGTGGCACTGTTTATAATAGGATGGTGCTGTGTAGAGTGGGGTGGCGCTGCTTAGGATAGAATGGTGCTGTCTAGGGTAAGGTAGCGCTGCTTATAAAAGGATGGTGCTGTCTAGAGTAAGGTAGCGCTGCTTATAATAGGATGGTGCTGTCTAGAGTAGGGTGGTGCTGCTTAGAATAGGATGGTGCTGTCTAGAGTAGGGTGGCGCTGCTTCGAATAGGATGGTGCTGTCTAGTGTAGGGTGGTGCTGCTTAGAATAGGATGGTGCTGTGTAGAGTGGGGTGGCGCTGCTTAGAATAGGATGGTGCTGTCTAGAGTAGGGTGGCACCGTTTATAATACGATGGTGCTGTCTAGAGTAGGGTGGCGCTGCTTAGAATAGGATGGTGCTGTCTAGAGTAAGGTAGCGCTGCTTATAATAGGATGGTGCTGTCTAGAATAAGGTAGCACTGCTTATAATAGGATGGTGCTGTCTAGATTAGGGTCGTGCTGCTTAGAATAGGATGGTGCTGTCTAGAGAAGGGTGGTGCTGCTTAGAATAGGATAGTGCTGTCTAGAGTAGGGTGGTGCTACTTAGAATAGGATGGTGCTGTGTAGAGTAGGGTGGTGCTGCTTAGAATAGGATTGTGCTGTCTAGAGTAATGTAGCGCTGCTTAGAATAGGATGGTGCTGTCTAGAGTAGGGTGGTGCTGCTTAGAATAGGATGGTGCTGTCTATAGAAGCGTGGTGCTGCTTAGAATAGAATGGTGCTGTCTAGAGTAGGGTGGCGCTGCTTAGAATATTATGGTGCTGTCTAGAGTAGGGTGGCACTGTTTATAATAGGATGGTGCTGTCTAGAGTAGGGTGGTGCTGCTTAGAATAGGATGGTGCTGTCTAGAGTAGGGTGGCACTGTTTATAATAGGATGGTGCTGTGTAGAGTGGGGTGGCGCTGCTTAGAATAGGATGGTGCTGTCTAGAGTAGGGTGGCGCTGCTTAGAATATTATGGTGCTGTCTAGAATAGGGTGGCACAGCTTAGAATAGGATGGTGCTGTCTAGAGTAGGGTGGCGCTGCTTAGAATAAGATGGTGCTGTCTAGAGTAGGGTGACACTGCTTAGAATAGGACGGTGCTGTCTATAGAAGGGTGGTGCTGCTTAGAATAGGATGGTGCTGTCTAGAGTAGGGTGGCGCTGCTTAGAATATTATGGTGCTGTCTAGAGTAGGGTGGCACTGTTTATAATAGGATGGTGCTGTCTAGAGTGGGGTGGCGCTGCTTAGAATAGGATGGTGCTGTCTAGAGTAGGGTGGCACTGTTTATAATAGGATGGTGCTGTCTAGAGTAGGGTGGTGCTGCTTAGAATAGGATGGTGCTGTCTAGAGTAGGGTGGCGCTGCTTAGAATAGGATGGTGCTGTCTAGAGTAGGGTGGCGCTACTTAGATTAGGATGGTGATGTCTAGAGTATGGCGGCACTGCTTAGAACAGGATGGTGATGTCTAGAGTAGGGTGGTGCTGCTTAGAATTGGATGGTGCTGTCTAGAGCTTGATGGCACTGCTTAGAACAGGATGGTGCTGTCTAGAGTAGGGTGGTGCTGCTTAGAATAGGATGGTGCTGTCTAGAGTAAGGTAGCGCTGCTTATAATAGGATGGTGCTGTCTAGAATAAGGTAGCACTGCTTATAATAGGATGGTGCTGTCTAGAATAAGGTAGCACTGCTTATAATAGGATGGTGCTGTCTAGATTAGGGTCGTGCTGCTTAGAATAGGATGGTGCTGTCTAGAGTAGGGTGGCACTGTTTATAATAGGATGGTGCTGTCTAGAGTGGGGTGGCGCTGCTTAAAATAGGATGGTGCTGTCTAGAGTAGGGTGGCACTGTTTATAATAGGATGGTGCTGTCTAGAGTAGGGTGGTGCTGCTTAGAATAGGATGGTGCTGTCTAGAGTAGGGTGGCACTGTTTATAATAGGATGGTGCTGTGTAGAGTGGGGTGGCGCTGCTTAGAATAGGATGGTGCTGTCTAGAGTAGGGTGGCGCTGCTTAGAATATTATGGTGCTGTCTAGAATAGGGTGGCACAGCTTAGAATAGGATGGTGCTGTCTAGAGTAGGGTGGCGCTGCTTAGAATAAGATGGTGCTGTCTAGAGTAGGGTGACACTGCTTAGAATAGGACGGTGCTGTCTACAGAAGGGTGGTGCTGCTTAGAATAGGATGGTGCTGTCTAGAGTAGGGTAGCGCTGCTTGGAAAAGGATGATGCTGTCTAGAGTACGGTGTCGCTGCTTAGAATAGGATGGTGCTGTCTAGAGTAGGATGGCGCTGCTTAGAATAGAATGGTGCTGTCTAGAGAAGGGTGGTGCTGCTTAGAATAGGATGGTGCTGTCTAGAGAAGGGTGGTGCTGCTTAGAATAGGATGGTGCTGTCTAAAGTAGGGTGGCGCTGCTTAGAATAGGATGGTGCTGTCTAAAGTAGGGTGGTGCTGCTTAGAATAAATGGTGCTGTCTAGAGTAGGGTGGCACTGCTTAGAACAGGATGGTGATGTCTAGAGTAGGGTGGTGCTGCTTAGAATTGGATGGTGCTGTCTAGAGCTTGATGGCACTGCTTATAATAGGATGGTGCTGTCTAGAGTAGGACAGCGCTGGTTAGAAGAGAATGGTGCTGTCTAGAGTAGGGTGGCACTGCTTAGAAAAGAATGGTGATGTCTATAGTAGGGTGGCGCTGCTTATAATAGGATGGTGCTGTCTAGAATAGGGTGGCGCTGCTTAGAATAAATGGTGCTGTCTAGAGTAGGGTGGTGCTGCTTAGAATATGATGGTGCTGTCTACAGTAGGGTAGCGCTGCTTATAATAGGATGGTGCTGTCTAGAGTAGGGTGGCACTGCTTAGAATAGGATGCTGCTATCTAGAGTAGGGTAGCGCTGCTTATAATAGGATGGTGCTGTCTAGAGTAGGGTGGCACTGCTTAGAATAGGATAGTGCTGTCTAGAGTAGGGTGGTGCTGCTTAAAATAGGATTTTGCTGTCTAGAATAGGGTAGTGCTGCTTATAATAGGATGGTGCTGTCTAGAGTAGGGTGGCACTGCTTAGAATAGGATGATGCTGTCTAGAGAAGGGTGGCGCTGCTTAGAATAGGATGGTGCTGTCTAGAGTAGGGTGGCGCTACTTAGATTAGGATGGTGATGTCTAGAGTATGGTGGCACTGCTTAGAACAGGATGGTGATGTCTAGAGTAGGGTGGTGCTGCTTAGAATTGGATGGTGCTGTCTAGAGCTTGATGGCACTGCTTAGAACAGGATGGTGCTGTCTAGAGTAGGGTGGTGCTGCTTAGAATAGGATGGTGCTGTCTAGAGTAAGGTAGCGCTGCTTATAATAGGATGGTGCTGTCTAGAATAAGGTAGCACTGCTTATAATAGGATGGTGCTGTCTAGAATAAGGTAGCACTGCTTATAATAGGATGGTGCTGTCTAGATTAGGGTCGTGCTGCTTAGAATAGGATGGTGCTGTCTAGAGAAGGGTGGTGCTGCTTAGAATAGGATAGTGCTGTCTAGAGTAGGGTGGTGCTACTTAGAATAGGATGGTGCTGTGTAGAGTAGGGTGGTGCTGCTTAGAATAGGATCGTGCTGTCTAGAGTAATGTAGCGCTGCTTAGAATAGGATGGTGCTGTCTAGAGAAGGGTGGTGCTGCTTAGAATAGGATGGTGCTGTCTATAGAAGCGTGGTGCTGCTTAGAATAGGATGGTGCTGTCTAGCGTAGGGTGGCGCTGCTTAGAATATTATGGTGCTGTCTAGAGTAGGGTGGCACTGTTTATAATAGGATGGTGCTGTCTAGAGTAGGGTGGTGCTGCTTAGAATAGGATGGTGCTGTCTAGAGTAGGGTGGCACTGTTTATAATAGGATGGTGCTGTGTAGAGTGGGGTGGCGCTGCTTAGAATATTATGGTGCTGTCTAGAGTAGGGTGGCGCTGCTTAGAATATTATGGTGCTGTCTAGAATAGGGTGGCACAGCTTAGAATAGGATGGTGCTGTCTAGAGTAGGGTGGCGCTGATTAGAATAAGATGGTGCTGTCTAGAGTAGGGTGACACTGCTTAGAATAGGACGGTGCTGTCTATAGAAGGGTGGTGCTGCTTAGAATAGGATGGTGCTGTCTAGAGTAGGGTGGCGCTGCTTAGAATATTATGGTGCTGTCTAGAGTAGGGTGGCACTGTTTATAATAGGATGGTGCTGTCTAAAGTGGGGTGGCGCTGCTTAGAATAGGATGGTGCTGTCTAGAGTAGGGTGGCACTGTTTATAATAGGATGGTGCTGTCTATAGTAGGGTGGTGCTGCTTAGAATAGGATGGTGCTGTCTAGAGTAGGGTGGCGCTTCTTAGAATAAGATGGTGCTGTCTAGAGTAGGGTGACACTGCTTAGAATAGGACGGTGCTGTCTATAGAAGGGTGGTGCTGCTTAGAATAGGATGGTGCTGTCTAGAGTAGGGTGGCGCTGCTTAGAATATTATGGTGCTGTCTAGAATAGGGTGGCACAGCTTAGAATAGGATGGTGCTGTCTAGAGTAGGGTGGCGCTTCTTAGAATAAGATGGTGCTGTCTAGAGTAGGGTGACACTGCTTAGAATAGGACGGTGCTGTCTACAGAAGGGTGGTGCTGCTTAGAATAGGATGGTGCTGTCTAGAGTAGGGTAGCGCTGCTTGGAAAAGGATGATGCTGTCTAGAGTACGGTGGCGCTGCTTAGAATAGGATGGTGCTGTCTAGAGTAGGATGGCGCTGCTTAGAATAGAATGGTGCTGTCTAGAGAAGGGTGGTGCTGCTTAGAATAGGATGGTGCTGTCTAGAGAAGGGTGGTGCTGCTTAGAATAGGATGGTGCTGTCTAAAGTAGGGTGGCGCTGCTTAGAATAGGATGGTGCTGTCTAAAGTAGGGTGGTGCTGCTTAGAATAAATGGTGCTGTCTAGAGTAGGGTGGCACTGCTTAGAACAGGATGGTGATGTCTAGAGTAGGGTGGTGCTGCTTAGAATTGGATGGTGCTGTCTAGAGCTTGATGGCACTGCTTATAATAGGATGGTGCTGTCTAGAGTAGGACAGCGCTGGTTAGAAGAGAATGGTGCTGTCTAGAATAGGGTGGCGCTGCTTAGAATAAATGGTGCTGTCTAGAGTAGGGTGGTGCTGCTTAGAATAGGATGGTGCTGTCTACAGTAGGATAGCGCTGCTTATAATAGGATGGTGCTGTCTAGAGTAGGGTGGCACTGCTTAGAATAGGATGCTGCTGTCTAGAGTAGGGTAGCGCTGCTTATAATAGGATGGTGCTGTCTAGAGTAGGGTGGCACTGCTTAGAATAGGATAGTGCTGTCTAGAGTAGGGTGGTGCTGCTTAAAATAGGATTTTGCTGTCTAGAATAGGGTAGTGCTGCTTATAATAGGATGGTGCTGTCTAGAGTAGGGTGGCACTGCTTAGAATAGGATGATGCTGTCTAGAGAAGGGTGGCGCTGCTTAGAATAGGATGGTGCTGTCTAGAGTAGGGTGGCGCTACTTAGAATAGGATGGTGCTGTCTAGAGTAGGGTGGTGCTGCTTAGAATAGGATGGTGCTGCTTAGAATAGGTTGGCGCTGCTTAGAATAGGATGGTGATGTGTAGAGTAGGGTGGTGTTGATTAGAATAGGATGGTGCTGTCTAAAGTAGGGTGGCGCTGCCTAGAATAAATGGTGCTGTCTAGAGTAGGGTGGCGCTGCTTAGAATAGGATGGTGCTTTCTAGAGAAGGGTGGTGCTGCTTAGAATAGGATGGTGCTGTCTAGAGTAGGGTGGCGCTGCTTAGAATAGGATGGTGCTGTCTAGAGTAGTGTGGCGCTGCTTATAATAGGATGGTGCTGTCTAGAGAAGGGTGGTGCTGCTTAGAACAGAATGGTGCTGTCTAAAGTCGGGTGGCATTGCTTATAATAGGATGGTGCTGTCTTGAGAAGGGTGGTGCTGCTTAGAATAAGATGTTGCTGTCTAGAGTAGGGTGGCACTTCTTATAATAGGATGGTGCTGTCTAGAGAAGGGTGGTGCTGCTTAGAATAGGATGGTGCTGTCTAGAGTAGGGTGGCGCTGCTTATAATAGGATGGTGCTGTCTAGAGAAGGGTGGTGCTGCTTAGAATAGGATGGTGCTGTCTAGAATAGGGTGGCGCTGCTTAGAATAAATGGTGCTGTCTAGCGTAGGCTGGCGCTGCTTAGAATGGGATGGTGCTGTCTAGAGAAGGGTGGCGCCGCTTAGAATAGAATGGTGCTGTCTAGAGTAGGGTGGCACTGCTTAGAAAAGAATGGTGCTGTCTATAGTAGGGTGGTGCTGCTTAGAATACGATGGTGCTGGTTAGAGTAGGGTGCTGCAGCTTAGAATAGGATGGTGCTATCTAGAGTAGAGTAGCACTGCTTAGAATAGGATGGTGCTGTCTAGAGTAGGGTGGTGCTGTCTAGAGTAGAGTGCCACTGCTTAGAATAGAACGGTGCTGTCTAGGGAAGGGTGGCACTGCTTAGAAAAGAATAGTGCTGTCTAGGATAGGGTGTGCTGCTTAGATTAGGATGGTGATGTCTAGAGTAGGGTGGCACTGCTTAGAATAGGATGGTGCTGTCTAGAGAAGGGTGGTGCTGCTTAGAATAGGATGGTGCTGTCTAGAGTAGGGTGGCACTGTTTATGATAGGATGGTGCTGTGTAGAGTGGGGTGGCGCTGCTTAGAATAGAATGGTGCTGTCTAAAGTAGGGTGGCGCTGCTTAGAATAGGATAGTGCTGTCTAGAGAAGGGTGGTGCTGCTTAGAATCGAATGTTGCTGTCTAGAGTAGTGTGGCGCTGCTTAGAATAGGATGGTGCTGTCTAGCGTACAGTGGCACTGCTTAGAATAGGATGGTGCTATCTAGAGTAGGGTGGTACTGCTTTGAATAGGATGGTGCTGTCTAGAGTAGGGTGGCGCTGCTTAGAATATAATGGTGCTATCTATAGTAGGATGGCACTGCTTAGAATTGGATGGTGATGTCTAGAGAAGGGTGGTGCTGCTTAAAATAGGATGGTGCAGTCTAGAGTAGGGTGGCGCTGCTTAGAATAGAATGGTGAAGTCTAGAGAAGGGTTGCGCTGCTTATAACAGAATGGTGCTGTCTAAAGTAGGGTGGTGCTGCTTAGAATAGGATGGTGCTGTCTAGAATAGGGTGGCACTGCTTAGAATGGGGTGGTGCTGTCTAGAGGAGAGTGGTGCTGCTTAGAATAGGATGGTGCTGTCTAAAATAGGGTGGCACTGCTTAGAATGGGGTGGTGCTGTCTAGAGAAGGGTGGTGCTGCTTAGAATAGGATGGTGCTGTCTAGAAAAGGGTGGCACTGCTTAGAATGGGATGGTGCTGTCTAGAGAAGGGTGGTGCTGCTTAGAATAGAATGGTGCTGTCTAGAGTAGGGTGGCACTGCTTAGAATAGGATGGTGCTGTCTAGAGTAGGGTGGCGCTGCTTAGAATAGGATGGTGCTGTCTAGAGAAGGGTGGCGTTGCCTAGAATAGGATGGTGCTGTCTAGAGAAGAGTGGTGCTGCTTAGAATTGGATGGTGCTGTTTAGAGTTGATTGGTGCTGCTTAGAATAGGTTGGTGGTGTCTAGAGTAGGGTGGTGCTGCTTAGAATAGGACAGTGCTGTCTTGAGTAGGGTGGCGCTGCTTAGAATTGGACGGTCCTTTCAAGAGTGGGGTGGTGCTGCTTAAATAGGATAGCCCTGACTAGAACAGTGTAGCACTGCTTTAGAATAGGATGGTGCTGTCTAGAGATGGGTGGCGCAATTTACAATAGGATTGTGCTGTCTAGAGTAGGGTGGCGCTGCTTAGAATATAATGGTGCTGTCTACAGTAGAATGGCACTGCTTAGAAAAGGATGGTGCTGACTAGAGTAGGGTGGTGCTGCTTAGAAAAGGATGATGCTGTCTAGAGTAGGGTGGCGCTGCTTAGAATAGGATGGTGCTGTCTAGAGTAGGTTGGCACTGCTTAGAATAGGATGGTGCTTTCTAGAGTAGGGTGGTGCTGCTTAGAATAGGATGGTGCTGTTTAGAGTAGGGTGGCGCTGCTTAGAATAGAATGGTGCTGTCTAGGGTCGGGTGGTGCTGCTAAGAATAGGACGGTGCTGTCTAGAGTAGGGTGGCGCTGCTTAGAATAGGATGGTGCTGTCTAGAGAAGGGTGGCGCTGCTTAGAATATAATGGTGCTGTCTGGTGTAGGGTGGCACTGCTTATAATAGGATGGTGCTGTCCAGAGTAGGGTGGTGCTGCTTAGAATAGGATGGTGCTGTCTAGAGTAGGGTGGCGCTGCTTAGAATAGAATGGCTCTGTCTAGAAAAGGGTGGCACTGCTTAGAATGGGATGGTGCTGTCTAGAGAAGGGTGGTGCTGCTTAGAATAGAATGGTGCTGTCTAGAGTAGGGTGGCACTGCTTAGAATAGGATGGTGCTGTCTAGAGTAGGGTGGCGCTGCTTAGAATAGGATGGTGCTGTCTAGAGAAGGGTGGCGTTGCTTAGAATAGAATGGTGCTGTCTAGAGTAGGGTGGCACTGCTTAGAATAGGATGGTGCTGTCTAGAGTAGGGTGGCGCTGCTTAGAATAGGATGGTGCTGTCTAGAGAAGGGTGGCGTTGCTTAGAATAGGATGGTGCTGTCTAGAGAAGAGTGGTGCTGCTTAGAATTGGATGGTCCTTTCAAGAGTGCCCTGGGGCAGTCCAGCACCGAAATGCTAGGCAATTCTACTCTGAACAAGAGTACCAACAGCATCCCCAGACACGTGTTTCGGTCTGGTTGGACCTCATCAGTAGGGAGGAGCTCTGCCTCTCTAAGAATAGTGAGCAAGGAGTCCACGTCTGGATTCCCCTAGTAAGCTAGGGTGAGACCAAAACTTACTCAAATATGCAAATTAACAAGGGGGGTCCTGGGAGTCCCTCTGCCAGACATTAGTCCTGGGTACGAGAGACTTACCCAGAGTCTTTAGCTCACTATCTTTCACAGAGAAGAAATATCCCAAACATATCAGTCTTTGTCCTGCCCTGGGGCAGTCCAGCACCGAAATGCTAGGCAATTCTACTCTGAACAAGAGTACCAACAGCATCCCCAGACACGTGTTTCGGTCTGGTTGGACCTCATCAGTAGGGAGGAGCTCTGCCTCTCTAAGAATAGTGAGCAAGGAGTCCACGTCTGGATTCCCCTAGTAAGCTAGGGTGAGACCAAAACTTACTCAAATATGCAAATTAACAAGGGGGGTCCTGGGAGTCCCTCTGCCAGACATTAGTCCTGGGTACGAGAGACTTACCCAGAGTCTTTAGCTCACTATCTTTCACAGAGAAGAAATATCCCAAACATATCAGTCTTTGTCCTGCCCTGGGGCAGTCCAGCACCGAAATGCTAGGCAATTCTACTCTGAACAAGAGTACCAACAGCATCCCCAGACACGTGTTTCGGTCTGGTTGGACCTCATCAGTAGGGAGGAGCTCTGCCTCTCTAAGAATAGTGAGCAAGGAGTCCACGTCTGGATTCCCCTAGTAAGCTAGGGTGAGACCAAAACTTACTCAAATATGCAAATTAACAAGGGGGGTCCTGGGAGTCCCTCTGCCAGACATTAGTCCTGGGTACGAGAGACTTACCCAGAGTCTTTAGCTCACTATCTTTCACAGAGAAGAAATATCCCAAACATATCAGTCTTTGTCCTGCCCTGGGGCAGTCCAGCACCGAAATGCTAGGCAATTCTACTCTGAACAAGAGTACCAACAGCATCCCCAGACACGTGTTTCGGTCTGGTTGGACCTCATCAGTAGGGAGGAGCTCTGCCTCTCTAAGAATAGTGAGCAAGGAGTCCACGTCTGGATTCCCCTAGTAAGCTAGGGTGAGACCAAAACTTACTCAAATATGCAAATTAACAAGGGGGGTCCTGGGAGTCCCTCTGCCAGACATTAGTCCTGGGTACGAGAGACTTACCCAGAGTCTTTAGCTCACTATCTTTCACAGAGAAGAAATATCCCAAACATATCAGTCTTTGTCCTGCCCTGGGGCAGTCCAGCACCGAAATGCTAGGCAATTCTACTCTGAACAAGAGTACCAACAGCATCCCCAGACACGTGTTTCGGTCTGGTTGGACCTCATCAGTAGGGAGGAGCTCTGCCTCTCTAAGAATAGTGAGCAAGGAGTCCACGTCTGGATTCCCCTAGTAAGCTAGGGTGAGACCAAAACTTACTCAAATATGCAAATTAACAAGGGGGGTCCTGGGAGTCCCTCTGCCAGACATTAGTCCTGGGTACGAGAGACTTACCCAGAGTCTTTAGCTCACTATCTTTCACAGAGAAGAAATATCCCAAACATATCAGTCTTTGTCCTGCCCTGGGGCAGTCCAGCACCGAAATGCTAGGCAATTCTACTCTGAACAAGAGTACCAACAGCATCCCCAGACACGTGTTTCGGTCTGGTTGGACCTCATCAGTAGGGAGGAGCTCTGCCTCTCTAAGAATAGTGAGCAAGGAGTCCACGTCTGGATTCCCCTAGTAAGCTAGGGTGAGACCAAAACTTACTCAAATATGCAAATTAACAAGGGGGGTCCTGGGAGTCCCTCTGCCAGACATTAGTCCTGGGTACGAGAGACTTACCCAGAGTCTTTAGCTCACTATCTTTCACAGAGAAGACATATCCCAAACATATCAGTCTTTGTCCTGCCCTGGGGCAGTCCAGCACCGAAATGCTAGGCAATTCTACTCTGAACAAGAGTACCAACAGCATCCCCAGACACGTGTTTCGGTCTGGTTGGACCTCATCAGTAGGGAGGAGCTCTGCCTCTCTAAGAATAGTGAGCAAGGAGTCCACGTCTGGATTCCCCTAGTAAGCTAGGGTGAGACCAAAACTTACTCAAATATGCAAATTAACAAGGGGGGTCCTGGGAGTCCCTCTGCCAGACATTAGTCCTGGGTACGAGAGACTTACCCAGAGTCTTTAGCTCACTATCTTTCACAGAGAAGAAATATCCCAAACATATCAGTCTTTGTCCTGCCCTGGGGCAGTCCAGCACCGAAATGCTAGGCAATTCTACTCTGAACAAGAGTACCAACAGCATCCCCAGACACGTGTTTCGGTCTGGTTGGACCTCATCAGTAGGGAGGAGCTCTGCCTCTCTAAGAATAGTGAGCAAGGAGTCCACGTCTGGATTCCCCTAGTAAGCTAGGGTGAGACCAAAACTTACTCAAATATGCAAATTAACAAGGGGGGTCCTGGGAGTCCCTCTGCCAGACATTAGTCCTGGGTACGAGAGACTTACCCAGAGTCTTTAGCTCACTATCTTTCACAGAGAAGAAATATCCCAAACATATCAGTCTTTGTCCTGCCCTGGGGCAGTCCAGCACCGAAATGCTAGGCAATTCTACTCTGAACAAGAGTACCAACAGCATCCCCAGACACGTGTTTCGGTCTGGTTGGACCTCATCAGTAGGGAGGAGCTCTGCCTCTCTAAGAATAGTGAGCAAGGAGTCCACGTCTGGATTCCCCTAATAAGCTAGGGTGAGACCAAAACTTACTCAAATATGCAAATTAACAAGGGGGGTCCTGGGAGTCCCTCTGCCAGACATTAGTCCTGGGTACGAGAGACTTACCCAGAGTCTTTAGCTCACTATCTTTCACAGAGAAGAAATATCCCAAACATATCAGTCTTTGTCCTGCCCTGGGGCAGTCCAGCACCGAAATGCTAGGCAATTCTACTCTGAACAAGAGTACCAACAGCATCCCCAGACACGTGTTTCGGTCTGGTTGGACCTCATCAGTAGGGAGGAGCTCTGCCTCTCTAAGAATAGTGAGCAAGGAGTCCACGTCTGGATTCCCCTAGTAAGCTAGGGTGAGACCAAAACTTACTCAAATATGCAAATTAACAAGGGGGGTCCTGGGAGTCCCTCTGCCAGACATTAGTCCTGGGTACGAGAGACTTACCCAGAGTCTTTAGCTCACTATCTTTCACAGAGAAGAAATATCCCAAACATATCAGTCTTTGTCCTGCCCTGGGGCAGTCCAGCACCGAAATGCTAGGCAATTCTACTCTGAACAAGAGTACCAACAGCATCCCCAGACACGTGTTTCGGTCTGGTTGGACCTCATCAGTAGGGAGGAGCTCTGCCTCTCTAAGAATAGTGAGCAAGGAGTCCACGTCTGGATTCCCCTAGTAAGCTAGGGTGAGACCAAAACTTACTCAAATATGCAAATTAACAAGGGGGGTCCTGGGAGTCCCTCTGCCAGACATTAGTCCTGGGTACGAGAGACTTACCCAGAGTCTTTAGCTCACTATCTTTCACAGAGAAGAAATATCCCAAACATATCAGTCTTTGTCCTGCCCTGGGGCAGTCCAGCACCGAAATGCTAGGCAATTCTACTCTGAACAAGAGTACCAACAGCATCCCCAGACACGTGTTTCGGTCTGGTTGGACCTCATCAGTAGGGAGGAGCTCTGCCTCTCTAAGAATAGTGAGCAAGGAGTCCACGTCTGGATTCCCCTAGTAAGCTAGGGTGAGACCAAAACTTACTCAAATATGCAAATTAACAAGGGGGGTCCTGGGAGTCCCTCTGCCAGACATTAGTCCTGGGTACGAGAGACTTACCCAGAGTCTTTAGCTCACTATCTTTCACAGAGAAGAAATATCCCAAACATATCAGTCTTTGTCCTGCCCTGGGGCAGTCCAGCACCGAAATGCTAGGCAATTCTACTCTGAACAAGAGTACCAACAGCATCCCCAGACACGTGTTTCGGTCTGGTTGGACCTCATCAGTAGGGAGGAGCTCTGCCTCTCTAAGAATAGTGAGCAAGGAGTCCACGTCTGGATTCCCCTAGTAAGCTAGGGTGAGACCAAAACTTACTCAAATATGCAAATTAACAAGGGGGGTCCTGGGAGTCCCTCTGCCAGACATTAGTCCTGGGTACGAGAGACTTACCCAGAGTCTTTAGCTCACTATCTTTCACAGAGAAGAAATATCCCAAACATATCAGTCTTTGTCCTGCCCTGGGGCAGTCCAGCACCGAAATGCTAGGCAATTCTACTCTGAACAAGAGTACCAACAGCATCCCCAGACACGTGTTTCGGTCTGGTTGGACCTCATCAGTAGGGAGGAGCTCTGCCTCTCTAAGAATAGTGAGCAAGGAGTCCACGTCTGGATTCCCCTAGTAAGCTAGGGCGAGACCAAAACTTACTCAAATATGCAAATTAACAAGGGGGGTCCTGGGAGTCCCTCTGCCAGACATTAGTCCTGGGTACGAGAGACTTACCCAGAGTCTTTAGCTCACTATCTTTCACAGAGAAGAAATATCCCAAACATATCAGTCTTTGTCCTGCCCTGGGGCAGTCCAGCACCGAAATGCTAGGCAATTCTACTCTGAACAAGAGTACCAACAGCATCCCCAGACACGTGTTTCGGTCTGGTTGGACTTGCATTTCGGTGCTGGACTGCCCCAGGGCAGGACAAAGACTGATATGTTTGGGATATTTCTTCTCTGTGAAAGATAGTGAGCTAAAGACTCTGGGTAAGTCTCTCGTAACCAGGACTAATGTCTGGCAGAGGGACTCCCAGGACCCCCTTGTTAAATCTGCATATTTAAGTAACTTTGGGTCTCACCCTAAGTTACTAGGGGAATCCAGACGTGGACCCCTTGCTCACTATTCTTAGAGAGGCACAGATCCACCCTACTGATGAGGTCCAACCAGACCGAAACACGTGTCTGGGGTTTCTGTTGGTACTCTTGTTCAGAGGAGAATTGCCTTGCATTTCGGTGCTGGACTGCCCCAGGGCAGGACAAAGACTGATATGTTTGGGATATTTCTTCTCTGTGAAAGATAGTGAGCTAAAGACTCTGGGTAAGTCTCTCGTAACCAGGACTAATGTCTGGCAGAGGGACTCCCAGGACCCCCTTGTTAAATCTGCATATTTAAGTAACTTTGGGTCTCACCCTAAGTTACTAGGGGAATCCAGACGTGGACCCCTTGCTCACTATTCTTAGAGAGGCACAGATCCACCCTACTGATGAGGTCCAACCAGACCGAAACACGTGTCTGGGGTTTCTGTTGGTACTCTTGTTCAGAGGAGAATTGCCTTGCATTTCGGTGCTGGACTGCCCCAGGGCAGGACAAAGACTGATATGTTTGGGATATTTCCTCTCTGTGAAAGATAGTGAGCTAAAGACTCTGGGTAAGTCTCTCGTAACCAGGACTAATGTCTGGCAGAGGGACTCCCAGGACCCCCTTGTTAAATCTGCATATTTAAGTAACTTTGGGTCTCACCCTAAGTTACTAGGGGAATCCAGACGTGGACCCCTTGCTCACTATTCTTAGAGAGGCACAGATCCACCCTACTGATGAGGTCCAACCAGACCGAAACACGTGTCTGGGGTTTCTGTTGGTACTCTTGTTCAGAGGAGAATTGCCTTGCATTTCGGTGCTGGACTGCCCCAGGGCAGGACAAAGACTGATATGTTTGGGATATTTCTTCTCTGTGAAAGATAGTGAGCTAAAGACTCTGGGTAAGTCTCTCGTAACCAGGACTAATGTCTGGCAGAGGGACTCCCAGGACCCCCTTGTTAAATCTGCATATTTAAGTAACTTTGGGTCTCACCCTAAGTTACTAGGGGAATCCAGACGTGGACCCCTTGCTCACTATTCTTAGAGAGGCACAGATCCACCCTACTGATGAGGTCCAACCAGACCGAAACACGTGTCTGGGGTTTCTGTTGGTACTCTTGTTCAGAGGAGAATTGCCTTGCATTTCGGTGCTGGACTGCCCCAGGGCAGGACAAAGACTGATATGTTTGGGATATTTCTTCTCTGTGAAAGATAGTGAGCTAAAGACTCTGGGTAAGTCTCTCGTAACCAGGACTAATGTCTGGCAGAGGGACTCCCAGGACCCCCTTGTTAAATCTGCATATTTAAGTAACTTTGGGTCTCACCCTAAGTTACTAGGGGAATCCAGACGTGGACCCCTTGCTCACTATTCTTAGAGAGGCACAGATCCACCCTACTGATGAGGTCCAACCAGACCGAAACACGTGTCTGGGGTTTCTGTTGGTACTCTTGTTCAGAGGAGAATTGCCTTGCATTTCGGTGCTGGACTGCCCCAGGGCAGGACAAAGACTGATATGTTTGGGATATTTCTTCTCTGTGAAAGATAGTGAGCTAAAGACTCTGGGTAAGTCTCTCGTAACCAGGACTAATGTCTGGCAGAGGGACTCCCAGGACCCCCTTGTTAAATCTGCATATTTAAGTAACTTTGGGTCTCACCCTAAGTTACTAGGGGAATCCAGACGTGGACCCCTTGCTCACTATTCTTAGAGAGGCACAGATCCACCCTACTGATGAGGTCCAACCAGACCGAAACACGTGTCTGGGGTTTCTGTTGGTACTCTTGTTCAGAGGAGAATTGCCTTGCATTTCGGTGCTGGACTGCCCCAGGGCAGGACAAAGACTGATATGTTTGGGATATTTCTTCTCTGTGAAAGATAGTGAGCTAAAGACTCTGGGTAAGTCTCTCGTAACCAGGACTAATGTCTGGCAGAGGGACTCCCAGGACCCCCTTGTTAAATCTGCATATTTAAGTAACTTTGGGTCTCACCCTAAGTTACTAGGGGAATCCAGACGTGGACCCCTTGCTCACTATTCTTAGAGAGGCACAGATCCACCCTACTGATGAGGTCCAACCAGACCGAAACACGTGTCTGGGGTTTCTGTTGGTACTCTTGTTCAGAGGAGAATTGCCTTGCATTTCGGTGCTGGACTGCCCCAGGGCAGGACAAAGACTGATATGTTTGGGATATTTCTTCTCTGTGAAAGATAGTGAGCTAAAGACTCTGGGTAAGTCTCTCGTAACCAGGACTAATGTCTGGCAGAGGGACTCCCAGGACCCCCTTGTTAAATCTGCATATTTAAGTAACTTTGGGTCTCACCCTAAGTTACTAGGGGAATCCAGACGTGGACCCCTTGCTCACTATTCTTAGAGAGGCACAGATCCACCCTACTGATGAGGTCCAACCAGACCGAAACACGTGTCTGGGGTTTCTGTTGGTACTCTTGTTCAGAGGAGAATTGCCTTGAATTTCGGTGCTGGACTGCCCCAGGGCAGGACAAAGACTGATATGTTTGGGATATTTCTTCTCTGTGAAAGATAGTGAGCTAAAGACTCTGGGTAAGTCTCTCGTAACCAGGACTAATGTCTGGCAGAGGGACTCCCAGGACCCCCTTGTTAAATCTGCATATTTAAGTAACTTTGGGTCTCACCCTAAGTTACTAGGGGAATCCAGACGTGGACCCCTTGCTCACTATTCTTAGAGAGGCACAGATCCACCCTACTGATGAGGTCCAACCAGACCGAAACACGTGTCTGGGGTTTCTGTTGGTACTCTTGTTCAGAGGAGAATTGCCTTGCATTTCGGTGCTGGACTGCCCCAGGGCAGGACAAAGACTGATATGTTTGGGATATTTCTTCTCTGTGAAAGATAGTGAGCTAAAGACTCTGGGTAAGTCTCTCGTAACCAGGACTAATGTCTGGCAGAGGGACTCCCAGGACCCCCTTGTTAAATCTGCATATTTAAGTAACTTTGGGTCTCACCCTAAGTTACTAGGGGAATCCAGACGTGGACCCCTTGCTCACTATTCTTAGAGAGGCACAGATCCACCCTACTGATGAGGTCCAACCAGACCGAAACACGTGTCTGGGGTTTCTGTTGGTACTCTTGTTCAGAGGAGAATTGCCTTGCATTTCGGTGCTGGACTGCCCCAGGGCAGGACAAAGACTGATATGTTTGGGATATTTCTTCTCTGTGAAAGATAGTGAGCTAAAGACTCTGGGTAAGTCTCTCGTAACCAGGACTAATGTCTGGCAGAGGGACTCCCAGGACCCCCTTGTTAAATCTGCATATTTAAGTAACTTTGGGTCTCACCCTAAGTTACTAGGGGAATCCAGACGTGGACCCCTTGCTCACTATTCTTAGAGAGGCACAGATCCACCCTACTGATGAGGTCCAACCAGACCGAAACACGTGTCTGGGGTTTCTGTTGGTACTCTTGTTCAGAGGAGAATTGCCTTGCATTTCGGTGCTGGACTGCCCCAGGGCAGGACAAAGACTGATATGTTTGGGATATTTCTTCTCTGTGAAAGATAGTGAGCTAAAGACTCTGGGTAAGTCTCTCGTAACCAGGACTAATGTCTGGCAGAGGGACTCCCAGGACCCCCTTGTTAAATCTGCATATTTAAGTAACTTTGGGTCTCACCCTAAGTTACTAGGGGAATCCAGACGTGGACCCCTTGCTCACTATTCTTAGAGAGGCACAGATCCACCCTACTGATGAGGTCCAACCAGACCGAAACACGTGTCTGGGGTTTCTGTTGGTACTCTTGTTCAGAGGAGAATTGCCTTGCATTTCGGTGCTGGACTGCCCCAGGGCAGGACAAAGACTGATATGTTTGGGATATTTCTTCTCTGTGAAAGATAGTGAGCTAAAGACTCTGGGTAAGTCTCTCGTAACCAGGACTAATGTCTGGCAGAGGGACTCCCAGGACCCCCTTGTTAAATCTGCATATTTAAGTAACTTTGGGTCTCACCCTAAGTTACTAGGGGAATCCAGACGTGGACCCCTTGCTCACTATTCTTAGAGAGGCACAGATCCACCCTACTGATGAGGTCCAACCAGACCGAAACACGTGTCTGGGGTTTCTGTTGGTACTCTTGTTCAGAGGAGAATTGCCTTGCATTTCGGTGCTGGACTGCCCCAGGGCAGGACAAAGACTGATATGTTTGGGATATTTCTTCTCTGTGAAAGATAGTGAGCTAAAGACTCTGGGTAAGTCTCTCGTAACCAGGACTAATGTCTGGCAGAGGGACTCCCAGGACCCCCTTGTTAAATCTGCATATTTAAGTAACTTTGGGTCTCACCCTAAGTTACTAGGGGAATCCAGACGTGGACCCCTTGCTCACTATTCTTAGAGAGGCACAGATCCACCCTACTGATGAGGTCCAACCAGACCGAAACACGTGTCTGGGGTTTCTGTTGGTACTCTTGTTCAGAGGAGAATTGCCTTGCATTTCGGTGCTGGACTGCCCCAGGGCAGGACAAAGACTGATATGTTTGGGATATTTCTTCTCTGTGAAAGATAGTGAGCTAAAGACTCTGGGTAAGTCTCTCGTAACCAGGACTAATGTCTGGCAGAGGGACTCCCAGGACCCCCTTGTTAAATCTGCATATTTAAGTAACTTTGGGTCTCACCCTAAGTTACTAGGGGAATCCAGACGTGGACCCCTTGCTCACTATTCTTAGAGAGGCACAGATCCACCCTACTGATGAGGTCCAACCAGACCGAAACACGTGTCTGGGGTTTCTGTTGGTACTCTTGTTCAGAGGAGAATTGCCTTGCATTTCGGTGCTGGACTGCCCCAGGGCAGGACAAAGACTGATATGTTTGGGATATTTCTTCTCTGTGAAAGATAGTGAGCTAAAGACTCTGGGTAAGTCTCTCGTAACCAGGACTAATGTCTGGCAGAGGGACTCCCAGGACCCCCTTGTTAAATCTGCATATTTAAGTAACTTTGGGTCTCACCCTAAGTTACTAGGGGAATCCAGACGTGGACCCCTTGCTCACTATTCTTAGAGAGGCACAGATCCACCCTACTGATGAGGTCCAACCAGACCGAAACACGTGTCTGGGGTTTCTGTTGGTACTCTTGTTCAGAGGAGAATTGCCTTGCATTTCGGTGCTGGACTGCCCCAGGGCAGGACAAAGACTGATATGTTTGGGATATTTCTTCTCTGTGAAAGATAGTGAGCTAAAGACTCTGGGTAAGTCTCTCGTAACCAGGACTAATGTCTGGCAGAGGGACTCCCAGGACCCCCTTGTTAAATCTGCATATTTAAGTAACTTTGGGTCTCACCCTAAGTTACTAGGGGAATCCAGACGTGGACCCCTTGCTCACTATTCTTAGAGAGGCACAGATCCACCCTACTGATGAGGTCCAACCAGACCGAAACACGTGTCTGGGGTTTCTGTTGGTACTCTTGTTCAGAGGAGAATTGCCTGGTGCTGTCTAGAGAAGGGTGGTGCTGCTTAGAATAGAATGGTGCTGTCTAGAGTAGGGTGGCACTGCTTAGAATAGGATGGTGCTATCTAGAGTAGGGTGGCGCTGCTTAGAATAGGATGGTGCTGTCTAGAGAAGGGTGGCGTTGCTTAGAATAGAATGGTGCTGTCTAGAGTAGGGTGGCACTGCTTAGAATAGGATGGTGCTGTCTAGAGTAGGGTGGCGCTGCTTAGAATAGGATGGTGCTGTCTAGAGAAGGGTGGCGTTGCTTAGAATAGGATGGTGCTGTCTAGAGAAGAGTGGTGCTGCTTAGAATTGGATGGTGCTGTTTAGAGTTGATTGGTGCTGCTTAGAATAGGTTGGTGGTGTCTAGAGTAGGGTGGTGCTGCTTAGAATAGGACAGTGCTGTCTTGAGTAGGGTGGCGCTGCTTAGAATTGGATGGTCCTTTCAAGAGTGGGGTGGTGCTGCTTAAATAGGATAGCCCTGACTAGAACAGTGTAGCACTGCTTTAGAATAGGATGGTGCTGTCTAGAGATGGGTGGCGCAATTTAGAATAGGATGGTGCTGTCTAGAGTAGGGTGGCGCTGCTTAGAATATAATGGTGCTGTCTACAGTAGAATGGCACTGCTTAGAAAAGGATGGTGCTGACTAGAGTAGGGTGGTGCTGCTTAGAAAAGGATGATGCTGTCTAGAGTAGGGGGGCGCTGCTTAGAATAGGATGGTGCTGTCTAGAGTAGGTTGGCACTGCTTAGAATAGGATGGTGCTTTCTAGAGTAGGGTGGTGCTGCTTAGAATAGGATGGTGCTGTTTAGAGTAGGGTGGCGCTGCTTAGAATAGAATGGTGCTGTCTAGGGTCGGGTGGTGCTGCTAAGAATAGGACGGTGCTGTCTAGAGTAGGTTGGCGCTGCTTAGAATAGGATGGTGCTGTCTAGAGAAGGGTGGCGCTGCTTAGAATATAATGGTGCTGTCTGGTGTAGGGTGGCACTGCTTAGAATAGGATGGTGCTGTCTAGAGTAGGGTGGTGCTGCTTAGAATAGGATGGTGCTGTCTAGAGTAGGGTGGCGCTACTTAGAATAGAATGGTGCTGTCTAGAAAAGGGTGGCACTGCTTAGAATGGGATGTTGCTGTCTAGAGAAGGGTGGTGCTGCTTAGAATAGAATGGTGCTGTCTAGAGTAGGGTGGCACTGCTTAGAATAGGATGGTGCTGTCTAGAGTAGGGTAGCGCTGCTTAGAATAGGATGGTGCTGTCTAGAGAAGGGTGGTGCTGCTTAAATAGGATAGCCCTGACTAGAACAGTGTAGCACTGCTTTAGAATAGGATGGTGCTGTCTAGAGATGGGTGGCGCAATTTAGAATAGGACAGTGCTGTCTTGAGTAGGGTGGTGCTGCTTAGAATAGGATGGTGCTGTCTTGAGTAGGGTGGCGCTGCTTAGAATTGGATGGTCCTTTCAAGAGTGGGGTGGTGCTGCTTAAATAGGATAGCCCTGACTAGAACAGTGTAGCACTGCTTTAGAATAGGATGGTGCTGTCTAGAGATGGGTGGCGCAATTTAGAATAGGATGGTGCTGTCTAGAGTAGGGTGGCGCTGCTTAGAATATAATGGTGCTGCCTAGAGTAGAATGCCACTGCTTTGAAAAGGATGGTGCTGTCTAGAGTAGGGTGGTGCTGCTTAGAAAAGGATGATGCTGTCTAGAGTAGGGTGGCGCTGCTTAGAATAGGATGGTGCTGTCTAGAGAAGGGTGGCGCTGCTTAGAATATAATGGTGCTGTCTGGTGTAGGGTGGCACTGCTTAGAATAGGATGGTGCTGTCTAGAGTAGGGTGGCGCTGCTTAGAATAGGATGGTGCTGTCTAGAGTAGGGTGGCGCTGCTTAGAATAGAATGGTGCTGTCTCGAGTAGGGTGGCACTGCTTAGAATAGAATGGTGCTGTCTAGAGTAGGGTGGCACTGCTTAGAATAGGATGGTGCTGTCTAGAGTAGGGTGGCGCTGCTTAGAATAGGATGGTGCTGTCTAGAGTAGGGTGGCGCTGCTTAGAATAGAATGGTGCTGTCTCGAGTAGGGTGGCACTGCTTAGAATAGAATGGTGCTGTCTCGAGTAGGGTGGCACTGCTTAGAATAGAATGGTGCTGTCTAGAGTAGGGTGGCACTGCTTAGAATAGGATGGTGCTGTCTAGAGTAGGGTGGCGCTGCTTAGAATAGGATGGTGCTGTCTAGAGTAGGGTGGCGCTGCTTAGAATAGGATGGTGTTGTCTAGAGTGGGGTGGCGCTGCTTAGAATAGAATGGTGCTCTCTAGAGTAGGGTGGCGCTGCTTAGAATGGGATGGTGCTGTCTAGAGAAGGGTGGTGCTGCTTAGAATAGGATGGTGCTGTCTAGAGTAGGGTGGCGCTGCTTAGAATAGAATTTTGCTGTCTAGAGTAGGGTGGTGCTGCTTAGAATAGAATGGTGCTGTCTAGAGTAGGGTGGCGCTGCTTAGAATAGGATGGTGCTGTCTACAGTAGGGTGGCACTGCTTAGAATAGGATGGTGCTGTCTAGAGTAGAGTGGCACTGCTTAGAATACGATGGTGCTGTCTAGAGAAGGGTGGCGCTGCTTAGAATAGGATGGTGCTGTCTAGAGTAGGGTGGCACTGCTTAGAATAGGATGGTGCTGTCTAGAGAAGGGAGGCGCTGCTTAGAATAGGATGGTGCTGTCTAGAGTAGGGAGGCGCTGCTTAGAATAGAATGGTGCTGTCTAGAGTAGGGTGGCGCTGCTTAGAATAGGATGGTGCTGTCTAGAATAGGGTGGCACTGCTTAGAATGGGGTGGTGCTGTCTAGAGAAGGGTGGTGCTGCTTAGAATAGGATGGTTCTGTCTAGAAAAGGGTGGCACTGCTTAGAATGGGATGGTGCTGTCTAGAGAAGGGTTTTGCTGCTTAGAATAGAATGGTGCCGTCTAGAGTAGGGTGGCACTGCTTAGAATAGGATGGTGCTGTCTAGAGAAGGGAGGCGCTGCTTAGAATAGGATGGTGCTGTCTAGAGTAGGGAGGCGCTGCTTAGAATAGAATGGTGCTGTCTAGAGTAGGGTGGCGCTGCTTAGAATAGGATGGTGCTGTCTAGAATAGGGTGGCACTGCTTAGAATGGGGTGGTGCTGTCTAGAGAAGGGTGGTGCTGCTTAGAATAGGATGGTTCTGTCTAGAAAAGGGCGGCACTGCTTAGAATGGGATGGTGCTGTCTAGAGAAGGGTTTTGCTGCTTAGAATAGAATGGTGCCGTCTAGAGTAGGGTGGCGCTGCTTAGAATAGGATGGTGCTGTCTAGAGTAGGGTGGCGCTGCTTAGAATAGAATGGTGCTGTCTAGAGTAGGGTGGTGCTGCTTAGAATAGGATGGTGCTGTCTTGAGAAGGGTGGCACTGCTTAGAATGGGATGGTGCTGTCTAGAGAAGGGTGGTGCTGCTTAGAATAGAATGGTGTTGTCTAGAGTAGGGTGGCGCTGCTTAGAATAGGATGGTGCTGTCTAGCCGGTCAAGTGGCACAGTGGCACAGCGAGTAGAGCTCTCGCTTTGACATTCGTGCAGATCCTGCTAACGCAGGTTCGAATCCCGGCAGGGCCAAACTCAGCCTTTCATCCTTCCGAGGTCGATAAATGAGCACCACACACCGTGGGTAATAATAAGCAGCGCTCAGATACCTGAGGGTTCGTAGCGCTATATAAAATGCCAAATTATTATTATTATTATTAGAGTAGGGTGGCGCTGCTTAGAATAGAATGGTGCTGTCTAGAGTAGAGTGCTAGAATAGGACTGTGCTGTCTTGAGTAGGGTGGTGATGCTTAGAATTGGATGGTCCTTTCAAGAGTGGGGTGGTGCTGCTAAAATAGGATATCCCTGTCTAGAACAGTGTAGCACTGCTTTAGAATAGGTTGGTGCTGTCTAGAGATCGGTGGCGCTGCTTAGAATAGGATGGTGCTGTCTAGAGTAGAGTGGTACTGCTTAGAATAGGATGGTGCTGTCTAGTGTAGAGTGGCACTTCCAGGAGTAGGGGTGCTGCCTAGAGTAAGGAGGGGCTGCCTAGAGTAGAGAGGTGCTAGCGAGAGTAGTGTAGCGCTGCCTAGAGTAGGTTGGTGCAGCGTAAAATAGGGTGGCACAGCCATGAGTTTGGTAGTGCTACTTAATGTAGGGTGGTACTGCCTAGGGCAGGGTGACTCTGCCTAGAGTAGGGTGACACTTCCAAGAGTAAGGTGGTGATGCCTGAGAAGGAGGAACTGTCTTGAGAATGACAAAGTGCCTAGAGGTCAGTCGGTTGTTCCTATAGTAGGGTGGCACTGCGTAGAGAAGGACGAAGTACTTAGACTATGGTTGGTAGTTCCTAGAGTAGTGTGGTTCTGCCAGTAAAGGGCGAAGTCCCTAGAGTATGGTCAGTAGTTCCTAGAGTAGGGTGGCACAGCCTTGAGATGGACGATGTGCCTAGAGTATGGCAATAGTTCCCAAACTAGGATGGCACTGTCTAGAGAATGACGAAGTGCCTAGAGTACGATCAGTAGTGCCTAGAAAAGGACGAAGTACCTAGAGTATAGTCAGTAGTTCCTAGAGTAGAGTGGCACTGCCTAGAGAAGGACAAAGTGCCTAGAGTACGGACAGCAGTGCCTCGAGAAGGACGAAGTGCCTAGAGTACGGTTAATAGTGCCTAGAGAAGGAAGAAGTGCCTAGAGTACGGTCAGTAGTGCCTAGAGAAGGAAGAAGTGCCTAGAGTATGGTTGGTAGTTCCTAGAGTAGGGTGGCACTGCCTAGAGAATGACGAAGTGCCTAGAGTACGGCCAGTAGTGCCTAGAGAAGGACGAAGTACCTAGAGTATAGTCAGTAGTTCCTAGAGTATTGTGGCACTGCCTAAAGAAGGACAAAGTGCCTAGGGTACGGACAGCAGTGCCTCGAGAAGGACGAAGTGCCTAGAGTACGGTTAATAGTGCCTAGAGAAGGAAGAAGTGCCTAGAGTACGGTCAGTAGTTCCTAGAGTAGGGTGGCACTGCCTAGAGAATGACGAAGTGCCTAGAGTACGGCCAGTAGTGCCTAGAGAATGACGAAGTGCCTAGAGTACGGCCAGTAGTGCCTAGAGAAGGACGAAGTACCTAGAGTATAGTCAGTAGTTCCTAGAGTATTGTGGCACTGCCTAGAGAAGGACAAAGTGCCTAGGGTACGTACAGCAGTGCCTCGAGAAGGACGAAGTGCCTAGAGTACGGTTAATAGTGCCTAGAGAAGGAAGAAGTGCCTAGAGTACGGTCAGTAGTGCCTAGAGTACGGCCAGTAGTGCCTAGAGAAGGACGAAGTACCTAGAGTATAGTCAGTAGTTCCTAGAGTAGAGTGGCACTGCCTAGAGAAGGACAAAGTGCCTAGAGTACGGTCAGTAGTTCCTAGAGTACGGTCAGTAGTTTCTAGAATAGGGTGGCACTGCCTAGAGAATGACGAAGTGCCTAGAGTACGGCCAGTAGTGCCTAGAGAAGGACAAAGTACCTAGAGTATAGTCAGTAGTTCCTAGAGTATTGTGGCACTGCCTAGAGAAGGACAAAGTGCCTAGAGTACGGTTAATAGTGCCTAGAGAAGGAAGAAGTGCCTAGAGTACGGTCAGTAGTTCCTAGAGTAGGGTGGCACTGCCTAGAGAATGACGAAGTGCCTAGGGTACGGACAGCAGTGCCTCGAGAAGGACGAAGTGCCTAGAGTACGGTTAATAGTGCCTAGAGAAGGAAGAAGTGCCTAGAGTACGGTCAGTAGTTCCTAGAGTAGGGTGGCACTGCCTAGAGAATGACGAAGTGCCTAGAGTACGGCCAGTAGTGCCTAGAGAATGACGAAGTGCCTAGAGTACGGCCAGTAGTGCCTAGAGAAGGACGAAGCACCTAGAGTATAGTCAGTAGTTCCTAGAGTATTGTGGCACTGCCTAGAGAAGGACAAAGTGCCTAGGGTACGTACAGCAGTGCCTCGAGAAGGACGAAGTGCCTAGAGTACGGTTAATAGTGCCTAGAGAAGGAAGAAGTGCCTAGAGTACGGTCAGTAGTGCCTAGAGTACGGCCAGTAGTGCCTAGAGAAGGACGAAGTACCTAGAGTATAGTCAGTAGTTCCTAGAGTAGAGTGGCACTGCCTAGAGAAGGACAAAGTGCCTAGAGTACGGTCAGTAGTTCCTAGAGTACGGTCAGTAGTTTCTAGAATAGGGTGGCACTGCCTAGAGAATGACGAAGTGCCTAGAGTACGGCCAGTAGTGCCTAGAGAAGGACAAAGTACCTAGAGTATAGTCAGTAGTTCCTAGAGTATTGTGGCACTGCCTAGAGAAGGACAAAGTGCCTAGAGTACGGTCAGTAGTTCCTAGAGTACGGTCAGTAGTTTCTAGAATAGGGTGGCACTGCCTAGAGAATGACGAAGTGCCTAGGGTACGTACAGCAGTGCCTCGAGAAGGACGAAGTGCCTAGAGTACGGTTAATAGTGCCTAGAGAAGGAAGAAGTGCCTAGAGTACGGTCAGTAGTTCCTAGAGTAGGGTGGCACTGCCTAGAGAATGACGAAGTGCCTAGGGTACGGACAGCAGTGCCTCGAGAAGGACGAAGTGCCTAGAGTACGGTTAATAGTGCCTAGAGAAGGAAGAAGTGCCTAGAGTACGGTCAGTAGTTCCTAGAGTAGGGTGGCACTGCCTAGAGAATGACGAAGTGCCTAGAGTACGGCCAGTAGTGCCTAGAGAATGACGAAGTGCCTAGAGTACGGCCAGTAGTGCCTAGAGAAGGACAAAGTACCTAGAGTATAGTCAGTAGTTCCTAGAGTATTGTGGCACTGCCTAGAGAAGGACAAAGTGCCTAGGGTACGTACAGCAGTGCCTCGAGAAGGACGAAGTGCCTAGAGTATGGTTAATAATGCCTAGAGAAGGAAGAAGTGCCTAGAGTATGGTCAGTAGTGCCTAGAGTACGGCCAGTAGTGCCTAGAGAAGGACGAAGTACCTAGAGTATAGTCAGTAGTTCCTAGAGTAGAGTGGCACTGCCTAGAGAAGGAAGAAGTGCCTAGAGTACGGTCAGTAGTTCCTAGAGTAGGGTGGCACTGCCTAGAGAATGACGAAGTGCCTAGAGTACGGCCAGTAGTGCCTAGAGAATGACGAAGTGCCTAGAGTACGGCCAGTAGTGCCTAGAGAAGGACGAAGTACCTAGAGTATAGTCAGTAGTTCCTAGAGTATTGTGGCACTGCCTAGAGAAGGACAAAGTGCCTAGAGTACGGACAGCAGTGCCTCGAGAAGGACGAAGTGCCTAGAGTACGGTTAATAGTGCCTAGAGAAGGAAGAAGTGCCTAGAGTACGGTCAGTAGTTCCTAGAGTAGGGTGGCACTGCCTAGAGAATGACGAAGTGCCTAGGGTACGGACAGCAGTGCCTCGAGAAGGACGAAGTGCCTAGAGTACGGTTAATAGTGCCTAGAGAAGGAAGAAGTGCCTAGAGTACGGTCAGTTTATCCTAGAGTAGGGTGGCACTGCCTAGAGAATGACGAAGTGCCTAGAGTACGGCCAGTAGTGCCTAGAGAATGACGAAGTGCCTAGAGTACGGCCAGTAGTGCCTAGAGAAGGACGAAGTACCTAGAGTATAGTCAGTAGTTCCTAGAGTATTGTGGCACTGCCTAAAGAAGGACAAAGTGCCTAGAGTACGGTTAATAGTGCCTAGAGAAGGAAGAAGTGCCTAGAGTACGGTCAGTAGTTCCTAGAGTAGGGTGGCACTGCCTAGAGAATGACGAAGTGCCTAGAGTACGGCCAGTAGTGCCTAGAGAATGACGAAGTGCCTAGAGTACGGCCAGTAGTGCCTAGAGAAGGACGAAGTACCTAGAGTATAGTCAGTAGTTCCTAGAGTATTGTGGCACTGCCTAAAGAAGGACAAAGTGCCTAGAGTACGGTTAATAGTGCCTAGAGAAGGAAGAAGTGCCTAGAGTACGGTCAGTAGTTCCTAGAGTAGGGTGGCACTGCCTAGAGAATGACGAAGTGCCTAGAGTACGGCCAGTAGTGCCTAGAGAATGACGAAGTGCCTAGAGTACGGCCAGTAGTGCCTAGAGAAGGACGAAGTACCTAGAGTATAGTCAGTAGTTCCTAGAGTATTGTGGCACTGCCTAAAGAAGGACAAAGTGCCTAGGGTACGGACAGCAGTGCCTCGAGAAGGACGGACGAAGTGCCTAGAGTACGGTTAATAGTGCCTAGAGAAGGAAGAAGTGCCTAGAGTACGGTCAGTAGTGCCTAGAGTACGGCCAGTAGTGCCTAGAGAAGGACGAAGTACCTAGAGTACGGTCAGTAGTTCCTAGAGTACGGTCAGTAGTTTCTAGAATAGGGTGGCACTGTACAAAGGTACCATCATTAGAAACTATCAAAATCCTCATTGTAAATCTTTCAGGTGCGTTTAAGCTGTTTGCCCCTTTGCCCTCCTCTGCTGCCAGAGACCAAGGTCTGGATACTGTGATGGGTGAGCACTACACCAGTGTCTGGACTGGCCTCCGCGCCGTTAGGCCACTGCGGTGATGTCACGTTTCATTGGAGATTAGCGTACAACCGACTTGAAATGCATGGATAAATCTTGCCCCTGGGGGGTACGTGGTGTGGTCTCATACATGGAGCAATGCATTGTGTGTAGTGCCTTGAAGCGTCAGATTGAAGCCCGTGGTGGGAGCGCAGCACGGATGACGCATGTACGACTTCCTGGAAAGAAGCAGGTGGTGACATTCGGGCGTCCCTGCAGCCAGGCCAGCAGCTGTTTGAGGATGGCAACCTACATTGCATTTCAGTGGTCCAGTCTGAAGGCCAGGGTGGTAACTTCTGACGCACCCGCCTCATACGATGGACACGATCTTCTCCATCGGTTACTAGAGGAGGGTCAGACTGCAGTCTTTATTTGATCGAGAGTGGGGGGAGCCCTCCTCTGCAGCTGATAGCACAGATGTTTCATGAACACGGCTGGGTCTGCACAGCTGTCCAGCCAACACGAGGGACCCCAGAGCTCAGCCCGCTACTTTCCTATAGTTGGCTGCCTCCGAATACAACGTTGGTTAACTGGAGCCTTTCCAGTTCCCAGCCCAGGACAGACATTGAGCTTGGCACCCTCATGGCCACTCACTTTGAGGAAGCGCTGGACCTCATCAGCAAAGAGAAAACAAAACAGTTCCCAATCAGTTAGCTACTCCCGTCCCCTGCAGTCCATCACTCGCTTGTGGCGAGGCAAGCAATGAATGGTCTGTTTGAGCAAACTCTCGATAATGTACAAACACTTTTAGTGTGTGCTAGTCTGAGCTGTCATATATTGGAGCCTTCTTTTATGTAGAAATCCAATGTAAACACCAAACATTTCTGTGGAAATCAATTTTTCTTACAACTTAAATCTTTATTCAGAAAGTGACCCAACGTATTTCGAGAAATCTTCGCTTCATCAGGAGTCTTGAGGCAACAATTGATCTACAAAATGATCAATACATCAATTAATTTTATGTCTAAAACTTATCAATTTTCCCTCACTATTACCTTTTGAACAAAATCTAATGTAATACCAAGAACTGATCAAGGTGTGTGTTCCCCTATAGAGAAAGTGTTGCTGGTTATATTGTAATGCAGATCAAATTTCATAAAGAACTCAGCACATTGTGTCTAAATAGCCATTAAAATGAACGTGTGAGTAGAAGACCCCAGACATTTCTTTTCCCCAATCATGTATCATTATTCAACCAGCAAAACAGCTCTTGTGTAAATCGATGGTAGGAGATCAAGGACACTCCTTTCCTGCTAACAGTCATCATTAATCAATCCACGAAACTCATTTTATGCAGATTGATGACAGGAGAGATATGTCTTCAAAGTATCCACAATGAAGAGGGACTCTGAACTCGGCCAAGTTCCCAGAGTCATCTGCATTCTATGTCCCGTTATGTTCACCTGGGGGGGATGATATCTCTGTTATTGTGTGCAGGCACCTTACTGATCTCTGAAAGGTGCTGCTGCCAGACCCTCTCTATACTCACCTCGCCTCTTTGAGGTGTGAATATATATTCCATAGGGTAAGGCGATCCGGATGAGGATCAGTCTTTAGAAAAATCATGGACGGTGGCAAACGGCCGATGTCTCAATGGAGACAAGACCGGAATACTTCTGGGCTGTCCCAAACAAATCCTTAACAAACTGGATAGTAAATACTCGTCATTCTTCATTGACAACACCGCCATCACCACAGCAGCTACAGCCAAAACTCTAGGAGTTTGCATAGACTCCTCCCTATCCATGTCTCGGCAAGTTAGTGCCATCGCCTCATCGGCCGCACTAACAACCAAGATCATAAACGCTGTAAATCTCTACCTCTCCCCTAAAAACTGCTTGTCCATAGCCAGAGCCACTGTGGGGGCAAAGTTGGACTACTATAATGTCCTGTTCCTAGGCACCTCATCCAAAAACCTGAAGAAACTCCAAACCACACAAAGCAATGCCCTCAGAGCAGTCCTCAGCATACCCAAGAGAGAGGACATATCCCAAGCCAGGCGGGACGCCCATTGGCTCCCAGTTAAAGAGTGCATCCCCTTTAAAGCCCTCTCCATCACACACTCCTGCCTCTCAAACACAGCGCCCCATATCTCTCAGAAACCATCCACCGCGCCACGTCGGATAGACCTAAGCGGGCCCAACACTGCAACCAGCTTGCAGTCCCGACCTTTCAACGAGCCAAAGCGGGAGGCGCACGCTTTATTGTCCTAGCACCAAAAAACTGAAATGCACTCCCACCAGCACTCAGGAAAGAAACTTCACGCAGTTTTTCCCAAAGCCCTGAAAACTCTTCCGCTAACCTCCTCTGTCATTCACCCTTTACAAAAATGTGAAATCAGAAGGTGGCCTTCCTCAACGTATCCCACCAGTGTGTGAATAATACCACACTCAGGAAACTACATTAACTGGCTGTAAAACTGTACCTCTTCTGTTGTTTGTCTAAGCAAGGATCCTGTAGCACCATGATGCCCAGGGGCCGTTTGGCGCTTTAAAAATGCAAATAAATAAATAAATGGACCGTGGCTCTTGTCTCTGTGAATGTGAGACCGAGTGTTTCAATCAAAACTATCCCATAGAGTGAGGGCCCCCGCAAAAAGTTAGAAACTTTTAAAAAGCTGCTTACCCCAATGTAGGAGCTGTATACCCCAATGTAGGATCTGTATATGGCGGTCCAGAGGCGTTGCTGGGGGGTGGCTAAGGGGGCTATAGCCCCTGATCTTTTGGTTATAGCCCCGGATAGAATTTCAGGAGCTACAACCAAAAGGCTGGCTAGCCCCGAGTCCCGACAGTTCTGACATCAGCAGAGCCCCCGGCCTTTTCCAGACCTAGCAACTCCCCTGTGGCGGTCAATAGTGGAGCTTAGGGGCAATCGAGTAGAACTAAGCGTCCATCTGTCGGAGCAGAGAACAGATATTAGGAAAAACTCAGGACCATGATTCAAGTAGGGGTTCTTAGGGCAGCGCCTACCAGATAAATGTTGTAATATATAGTCTCTAAGTAGCTCACCTGCTGGCCTTCAAGAAGTACACAGAGGGGAGTCTCCATGTGTTTATTACAGCGTCCGTGGGCGGAATGACTCTAAATATCGGCATGGTGAAAATGCGTAATGACGTCATGCCGGCGTGACGGCTGTGATGTCATGGATGTAAACAATGTCACGGTCAGCATAGAGACAGAAATGGGACTCCAAGGACCCTGTGGGCTCTGCCCAAGTTCAACCATACACGATAATGGGGGGACTTGGGGTACTCACACTTAAGTGACTGAGGCTGGGTCTGGGAAGTACACAGGGACATTGAGCAGCCTCACTGAAACCTTAAAGACAGGACATCATCAGTGCCATGCCCACTTCTCCTGCCAATGCCGCATTCTGGCTAGGGGGTGCCAAAAGCCACTTGCAGGTTATTCTCGCATGGCCCTGTTGACATCAACCGCCATATGCAAATCATCACGTACCCATAGCAACACTCCTTTTGTTCTTCTTACATGGCAGAAAACCATCCTGCAGGGGATTGGCATGGCATCTGTTATGGCACCATCAACTAATTTGCCTAGGCACACACTGGAGTCTGGACTTTCTTCCACAACAGGCATTAGCATCGCAGTGCCCTCTTCTAATTCCCAAAGCTCATCTCTTCCTCAAGAGTACAGAATCGTTTTAAAAGTTGGGGGAGGGGGGTGATCTAGGAGTTAGTGGTGTCTAGGGTAGGACCTGGGAAAACCTTATTATATGCCCCCCTAAATCTTCACTGGTACTCCTTCATACACTTAAAATCCTAAAATATACCTGGTGGCATAAGTCAGAATGCCTCCCCTTGCCAACCCCCACACCTGAAGGTGATGACGAAGAACAATGGAGGAGGCACCCGGATAACCTGGGCAGGGTCCTCCTCCTGCCTCCCCCTGGTCAAGAGGGAGAGTTGGTGCAAAGCGCGCCAAAGCGCGAGGAAAGCCCGCCAAGGGCAACAAAGGAAGGGGGCGTGACAAGCCCCATATAAGCCGGTGGGCATCCTGCTGCAGGAGCATCTAGCGCCAAGCAGAAGGATGCCCGCCGCACCTAAGGACAAGAGTTTGGGAAGGGGGGGAGCTGCAGTGGGCGGTAACCCACCTTTGGCGTGGCGGTGTTTTGGCGACCAGTGACAAGATACAGACTCCGAATGAGCCATGTGAAAGCCAGAAGGGTCTTCGCTCTTCTCAGGACCAGCGCCTCTTGGGGGCCTAAGCGGTGGGGGCGTCGGGTGGTAGCAATGAGGGCTCAGCTTCCCCCGAATAAACTGCACTCTCCCAGCCCAGGAACACCTGCAAGGCCAGGCGGGGCTCAGACACGAAGGGTTGCGGGATTTGGGCCTACTGTGGACGTTGTTGGGAAAAAGGGGAAGCAGGACATGGAGCAGTCGCCGCACCTATGGAACTATTTCCACAAAATTGTGTGCAGTGTTTAGAATTTATTATGTTGTGAAAATAAATCTGCAGCCTTTTTATGCCAAAAAGAAGACAAGTCTCATTCTGCACCTTTCTGGGTGGGAGAGGAAAGGGGCCAAGAGAATGAGCATGTGTGATGGCACAAAGATGGACAAATGCCCAGGTTATGAAGATCACACATAATTGGCTTCCGTGGAGGACAACTTTTTAAACAAAGGGCCTGATTCTTGAAATTTTTGAACGGTTCAAAGTGACTTTGCACTGCTGAAAAGTGACTTTGAACTGCCGACATAAACCCTGATTCATGGAACTGCGCAAAGTGTATTTTTGCAGTGCAAATCAGTGAAAAGTCATTTTTGCACTGACTTCGCACTGCAATAATACACTTTGCACAGTTCCATGAATTGGGGTTATGTCGGCAGTGCAAAGTCACTTTGAACCGTGCAAAAAATTCTATGAATCGGCCCCTAAATATTTTGTCCTGTGTGTTGTTTGGGACAGAAGGATTCACACTTAGGTATGAAATATGCAGTTCGTTTGCAGTACAGTTTGGAGGTAGCCATGGCTGCCTCCAAAGTCGTGTCCGGGTTCCTTGAATGGGAATTTACCGGGCCATTCCAACCTTGGAGGACCCGGTATTTCCCCATTCAGGGAAACCATCCCCATTCCCATTCGAGCTCCCATAGGGCTCAATGGGAATGGAGAGGGAGCTAATAACGGGCCCGTAAATAACAGGCCCATTATTAGCTCCCTGGTCCCTTAGCAGCTCCCACTAAGGACGGCTGGTTTTACCAGCCGGCCTTAGTGGGACCTGCTAAGGGACCTCTGAATGCGGCGGTAAGTGGTTAACAGCACCGGCATCCTTACCGGTGCCGTTAATCCCTTACCGCCGGCCTCGTAATGAGGCCCATAGTGTCCATGTTATCACACATGCAGTGCTACCAGCTCCTGTGCCCCACTTACCATATGCAAAAGGCACCAGTTATTATTTTCCAAAAATAACTTCTCTATACAGTTTTTGTACAAAAATCAAAAAAACAAAAAAACTGGTATGTTAATCAGTCAATTCGTTTGTCCTAAAAAGACAGCTCGTAGACAGTTTGTCCCAATTAGACACAGCATTTATTCAACAAAAATTAACAAAAATAGACCAAATATATTGGTTTCATGGGAAAAGATGGCCACCAAAAAGGCTGTTTTCACAAACAATTGTGGGCAAAAAGGCCTTGGTGTGGCCCTCGCCAATGTATGTAGTGGATGCAGGAGACACCCCCGCAATCCCGGACCCATTATACCGTTCAAGAAGAGCGGGGGACACCCACGCAAACCACCTCAACCGGCCCCACACCCCCCGTTGTCCTTGGGGGGGTATAATGGAGACACTTTAACGGGTCACACCGCAGCCTTTTTGCTGCGATTTTTTGTGAAAACAGCCTTTATGGTGGTGTGACCTTTTCACTGGACACGCCAGTAATAAGGATCAGATGTGCCTGGAATAGTGCCATGTTGGCGCTATAAACCTAGTGCAGTGACGATTTCGAACCTGTTTCAGTACAAACATCTACCCCAGAGTTCTTTGGGGAAATGAATAAACAGTCTTTTGCATTTAATAATTGGGCATTAGGGAGGGGGTTTCCCTACTTGAAGTGTGATAGATGAGGAGGGGGTTTCCCTACTTGAAGTGTGATAGATGAGGAGGTGGTTTCCCTACTTGAAGTGTGATAAATGAGAAGGGGGTTTCCCTACTTGAAGTGTGATAGATGAGGAGGGGGGTTCCCTACTTGAAGTGTGATAGATGAGGGGGGTTTCCCTACTTGAAGTGTGATAGATGAGGAGGGGGTTTCCCTACTTGAAGTGTGATACATGAGGAGGGGATTTCCCTACTTGAAGTGTGATAGATAAGGAAGGGATTTCCCTACTTGAAGTGTGATAGATGAGGAGGTGGTTTCCCTACTTGAAGTGTGATAGATGAGGAAGGGGGTTTCCCTACTTGAAGTGTGATAGATGAGGAGGGGGTTTCCCTACTTGAAGTGTGATAGATGAGAAGGTGGTTTCCCTACTCGAAGTGTGATAGATGAGGAGGGGGTTTCCCTATTTGAAGTGTGATAGATGAGGAGGTGGTGTCCCTACTTGAAGTGTGATAGATGAGGAAAGGGGTTTCCCTACTTGAAGTGTGATGGATGAGGAGGGGGTTTCCCTACTTGAAGTGTGATAGATGAGGAGGGGGTTTCCTTACTTGAAGTGTGATAGATGAGGAAGGGGTTTCCCTACGTCAAGTGTGATAGATGAGTAAGGGGTTTCCCTACTTGAAGTGTGATAGATGCGGAGGTGGTTTCCCTACTTGAAGTCTGATAGATGAGGAAGAGGGTTTCCCTACTTGAAGTGTGATAGATGAGGAAGGGAGTTTCCCTACTTGAAGTGTGATAGATGACGAGGGGGTTTCCCTACTTGAAGTGTGATAGATGATGAGGTGGTTTCCCGTGTGAAAAATGAGGAGGGGGTTTCCCTACTTGAAGTGAGATAGATGAGGAGGGGCTGAGGGGGTTTCCCTACTTGAAGTGTGATAGCTGAGGACTGAAGACCAGACTGCTTTTTTTACACAGCTTGCCTTCCCTTCCAGGCTGTACATCTGGATCTCTCTACACCTTCCTTAGTTCTGGATCTCTCTACACCTTCCTTAGTTCTGGATCTCGCTACACCTTCCTTACTTCTGGATCGATCTCTCTACACCTTCCTTAGTTCTGGATCTCTCTACACCTTCCTTAGTTCTAGATCTCTCTACGCCTTCCTTAGTTCTGGATCTCTCTACACCTTCCTTAGTTCTGGATCTCTATACGCCTTGCTTAGTTCTAGATCTCTCTACGCCTTCCTTAGTTGTGGAACTCTCTACACCTTCCTTAGTTCTGGATCTCTCTACGCCTTCCTTAGTTCTGGATCTCTCTACGCCGTCCTTAGTTCTGGATCTCTCTACACCTTCCTTAGTTCTGGATCTCTCTACACCTTCCTTAGTTCTGGATCTCTCTACGCCTTCCTTAGTTCTGGATCTCTCTACACCTTCCTTAGTTCTGGATCTCTATACGCCTTGCTTAGTTCTAGATCTCTCTACGCCTTCCTTAGTTGTGGAACTCTCTACACCTTCCTTAGTTCTGGATCTCTCTATGCCTTCCTTAGTTCTGGATCTCTCTACGCCGTCCTTAGTTGTGGAACTCTCTACACCTTCCTTAGTTCTGGATCTCTCTACGCCTTCCTTAGTTCTGGATCTCTCTACGCCGTCCTTAGTTCTGGATCTCTCTACACCTTGCTTAGTTCTGGATCTCTCTACGCCTTCCTTAGTTCTGGATCTCTCTACACCTTCCTTAGTTCTGGATCTCTCTACACCTTGCTTAGTTCTGGATCTCTCTACGCCTTCCTTAGTTCTGGATCTCTCTACACCTTGCTTAGTTCTGGATCTCTCTACACCTTCCTTAGTTCTGGATCTCGCTACACCTTCCTTACTTCTGGATCGATCTCTCTACACCTTCCTTAGTTCTGGATCTCTCTACACCTTGCTTAGTTCTGGATCTCTCTACGCCTTCCTTAGTTCTGGATCTCTCTACACCTTGCTTAGTTCTGGATCTCTCTACGCCTTCCTTAGTTCTGGATCTCTCTACGCCTTGCTTAGTTCTGGATCTCTCTACGCCTTCCTTAGTTCTGGATCTCTCTACGCCTTCCTTAGTTCTGGATCTCTCTACACCTTCCTTAGTTCTGGAACTCTCTACACCTTCCTTAGTTCTGGATCTCTCTACGCCTTCCTTAGTTCTGGATCTCTCTACACCTTGCTTAGTTCTGGATCTCTCTACGCCTTCCTTAGTTCTGGATCTCTCTACACCTTGCTTAGTTCTGGATCTCTCTACGCCTTCCTTAGTTCTGGATCTCTCTACACCTTGCTTAGTTCTGGATCTCTCTACGCCTTCCTTAGTTCTGGATCTCTCTACGCCTTCCTTAGTTCTGGATCTCTCTACACCTTCCTTAGTTCTGGAACTCTCTACACCTTCCTTAGTTCTGGATCTCTCTACACCTTCCTTAGTTCCGGATCTCTCTACACCTTGCTTAGTTCTGGATCTCTCTACGCCTTCCTTAGTTCCGGATCTCTCTACACCTTGCTTAGTTCTGGATCTCTCTACGCCTTCCTTAGTTCTGGATCTCTCTACACCTTGCTTAGTTCTGGATCTCTCTACGCCTTCCTTAGTTCTGGATCTCTCTACACCTTCCTTGGTTCTGGAACTCTCTACACATTCCTTAGTTCTGGATCTCTCTACACCTTCCTTAGTTCTGGATCTCTCTACACCTTGCTTAGTTCTGGATCTCTCTACGCCTTCCTTAGTTCTGGATCTCTCTACACCTTGCTTAGTTCTGGATCTCTCTACGCCTTCCTTAGTTCTGGATCTCTCTACACCTTGCTTAGTTCTGGATCTCTCTACGCCTTCCTTAGTTCTGGATCTCTCTACGCCTTCCTTAGTTCTGGATCTCTCTACACCTTCCTTAGTTCTGGAACTCTCTACACCTTCCTTAGTTCTGGATCTCTCTACGCCTTCCTTAGTTCTGGATCTCTCTACACCTTGCTTAGTTCTGGATCTCTCTACGCCTTCCTTAGTTCTGGATCTCTCTACACCTTGCTTAGTTCTGGATCTCTCTACGCCTTCCTTAGTTCTGGATCTCTCTACACCTTGCTTAGTTCTGGATCTCTCTACGCCTTCCTTAGTTCTGGATCTCTCTACACCTTGCTTAGTTCTGGATCTCTCTACGCCTTCCTTAGTTCTGGATCTCTCTACGCCTTGCTTAGTTCTGGATCTCTCTACGCCTTGCTTAGTCCTGCATCTCTCTACGCCTTCCTTAGTTCTGGATCTCTCTACACCTTGCTTAGTTCTGGATCTCTCTACGCCTTCCTTAGTCCTGGATCTCTCTACACCTTGCTTAGTTCTGGATCTCTCTACGCCTTCCTTAGTTCTGGATCTCTCTACGCCTTCCTTAGTTCTGGATCTCTCTACACCTTCCTTAGTTCTGGAACTCTCTACACCTTCCTTAGTTCTGGATCTCTCTACACCTTCCTTAGTTCTGGATCTCTCTACACCTTGCTTAGTTCTGGATCTCTCTACGCCTTCCTTAGTTCTGGATCTCTCTACACCTTGCTTAGTTCTGGATCTCTCTACGCCTTCCTTAGTTCTGGATCTCTCTACACCTTGCTTAGTTCTGGATCTCTCTACGCCTTCCTTAGTTCTGGATCTCTCTACACCTTGCTTAGTTCTGGATCTCTCTACGCCTTCCTTAGTTCTGGATCTCTCTACGCCTTGCTTAGTTCTGGATCTCTCTACGCCTTGCTTAGTTCTGGATCTCTCTACGCCTTCCTTAGTTCTGGATCTCTCTACACCTTGCTTAGTTCTGGATCTCTCTACACCTTCCTTAGTTCTGGATCTCTCTACACCTTCCTTAGTTCTGGATCTCTCTACACCTTGCTTAGTTCT
The DNA here is from genome assembly GCF_040938575.1 of Ambystoma mexicanum. Lineage (NCBI taxonomy): Eukaryota > Metazoa > Chordata > Amphibia > Caudata > Ambystomatidae > Ambystoma > Ambystoma mexicanum. The sequence continues at coordinate 32,455,622 of NC_090931.1, forward strand.
GGATCTCTCTACGCCTTCCTTAGTTCTGGATCTCTCTACACCTTGCTTAGTTCTGGATCTCTCTACGCCTTCCTTAGTTCTGGATCTCTCTACACCTTGCTTAGTTCTGGATCTCTCTACGCCTTCCTTAGTTCTGGATCTCTCTACACCTTGCTTAGTTCTGGATCTCTCTACGCCTTCCTTAGTTCTGGATCTCTCTACACCTTGCTTAGTTCTGGATCTCTCTACGCCTTCCTTAGTTCTGGATCTCTCTACACCTTGCTTAGTTCTGGATCTCTCTACGCCTTCCTTAGTTCTGGATCTCTCTACACCTTGCTTAGTTCTGGATCTCTCTACGCCTTCCTTAGTTCTGGATCTCTCTACACCTTGCTCCCTGGAGGGAGTTATCCGCTCCGAGAGACAATTGCCTATAAGAGGCTATGTACTAGAAAGAATTATGTTCATATTATCACGTTTATTTTATGTTTGATGTATAGATGCTTAGATACATTGTCACAGAAGACAACTTTGTTAGAGTTTGTAGTTTGACATTTCAAGATTAGAGAATTAAAAAGGAATTGATTCTCTAACAATTGTGTTTGGGTCCTGGATCTATTAATGTGGTACATTATTCATTTAAGGGCTTGCGATAAAGCACACATAATAACGTTTGTATTCTACTGTATGTTACTTTACTAAGAGGTTCTATGAAGATATATGCATAAAGTATAAGCCCTTCGAGGCGAATGTTCTTCCAAGTATTAATGAATTCACATTGGGACTCCTGGTCCCGTTAGGAGTGCATTTGGACCTACTGGGTAGTAATGCACAGTTCTGCTCTTTGACAATTCCCCCAAAGAAACCGCTCAGCTGAGCATGTGACATCCAAGTGCAGGACTTCCGCAGCCTCTGCAGTCAGCATAACAGAGAGACAAGTAAGAATTGCTTTGCAATTTCCGACCAGATGTGTTAAAACAGCTGGTTGCAAGTCACAGCAGATGTGGTGCGGGGGGGGGGAGGGTCACCAGGTGAGATTCCGAACTCTTAAAAGGTTATATATCACAAGGATGCCTAACTTTAGAACAGGGGTCTCAAAACGTTGGCTTCCAGATGTTTTGGACTGAAACTCCCATCTCAGGAGGATAGCTCAGTGGCAACATGCTCGCCTTGGGAGCAAGACAACACGGAGCAACACAGGTTCGATCCCGGGATCCGCGCTTAGAAACCTCTGGGTATTAAGCTCGTTATAAATAACCTATCATATCATATCAGCCCTAACCAGTCAAGTGTGAGGGATCATGGGACTTGTAGTCCAATTTCTTTCTTTCATTATAATTTTATTGTGGTTGATTTGAATCGTCATCCCTATCACAAATCTTGCATAATCACAACATACCGTCATTTTAAAAAGCAATATGAAACACACGTCTGTCAATTAATACATGTGAAGACCATATTTCGTTGAATAGATATTAATCATCAGAGGAAGTCAATCACGAGCAATCGCTTTAAAAAGCCCATTAATCATAGCTAAAAACCAAAGACAATTTAGAAGCATTCAACACCGAGGACCACCAGAGTTCTGGTATTAAAGTTCTATACAAATAAAAAAGAAATTACCAAAAATGAGCCTGGCTGGGTATTAGCCGCTCTGGCAATGACACGTGACATGTTCCACGTGTCCCCCCTATCCTGCCACTTCCAGACTCTGCAGTTTCTGGCCCTAACCCGGCTCCAGCCCTTTCATATGCCGGAGAAAAATGCAATCCAAATCTTAAAAGTTGGGTGGGAAGCTCAGGACATGGGCATTCTAGAAGACATGGAGGCATCGCACTAAAAGGTTTCACTTCGTTATTAAAATGGTAAAATAACTTGTAGCGCTTGAGTCTCTAGTCATCCTGGCAGAGCTTCTTCTGGGCACTTGATGGATTGGCTGTTAGTGCGTCTACCGTTGCCTTCAGGTGTCTAAGAGTGGAGCATATCTCTCTCAGCCAGTCCACGTGGGCTTTCCCCTGGGCTTGCAGCGTTCTTTTACATGTATGATAATAGCCAGTGCCTCCTGCTTCAGTTCAACACTGAGGACAACGATGAGACGACCCTACATGTCATCATGTCCTGCAGCGGTATCAGACCAGCCTCAGACCTTATGACGCTTGCCAGAACCCCATTAGTGAGTACCAATCGCTTCCGCCAAAGCACACCTTCCCAGGCAAGCAAAGGGCCGTGCACAGCCGGATCACAATCTCTGCTCGTGAATCCAGGCCGGGGTGACCTTCCATTTGTAGACACGTGTTGCAGGAATCAAGGAGGCTTTCCCTCGTTTCATGTGTGTTATGCTTGCTTGAGAGGCCAAGCATTTCGTTTTTGATTTCAGTTTCTCCATCAATATTGATAATGTTGCCGTCACCAGAAGATTGCTTGAGACCCCTTGCTGACCGATTGCCCACTTACCCCCTCCCCTGTGATAGCTCCCCGAACCCCTCAACATGTGCTTCCCCCTGTGATTGTAAGCGCTCTGTTGCTTCTCGACTCTAGGTCGGGCCTCAGTAAATACCACAACAAGAACAAGAATAACACACTGCAAGCAGAGAGCGAGAGCCCGACATGCTGTGAGTATAGCAGCTAAAGATGTTCCCAGAGGCCTTGATGTGAGTACGGCTGCAAGCAGAGAGCGAGAGCCCGACATGCTGTGAGTATGGCAGCTAAAGATGTCCCCAGAGGCCTTGATGTGAGTACAGTTGCAAGCAGAGAGCGAGAGCCCGACATGCTGTGAGTATAGCAGCTAAAGATGTCCCCAGAGGCCTTGATGTGAGTACAGCTGCAAGCAGAGAGCGAGAGCCCGAAATGCTGTGACTATAGCAGCTAAAGATGTCCCCAGAGGCCTTGATGTGAGTACAGCTGCAAGCAGAGAGCGAGAGCCCGACATGCTGTGAGTATAGCAGCTAAAGATGTCCCCAGAGGCCTTGATGTGAGTACAGCTGCAAGCAGAGAGCGAGAGCCCGACATGCTGTGAGTATAGCAGATAAAGATGTCCCCAGAGGCCTTGATGTGAGTACAGCTGCAAGCAGAGAGCGAGAGCCCGACATGCTGTGAGTATAGCAGCTAAAGATGTCCCCAGAGGCCTTGATGTGAGTACAGCTGCAAGCAGAGAGCGAGAGCCCGAAATGCTGTGACTATAGCAGATAAAGATGTCCCCAGAGGCCTTGATGTGAGTACGGCTGCAAGCAGAGAGCGAGAGCCCGACATGCTGTGTACACAGCAGGTAAAGATGTCCCCAGAGGCCTTGATGTGAGTACGGCTGCAGGCCAGAGAGAGAGAGCCATACATGCTGTGACTATAGCAGGTAAAGATGTCCTCAGAGGCATTGATGTGAGTACGGCTGCATGCCAGAGAAAGGGAGCCCTACATGCTGTGACTATAGCAGGTAAAGATGTCCTCAGAGGCATTGATGTGAGTATGGCTGCAGGCCAAAAAGAGGGAGCACTACATGCTGTGTCTATAGCAGGTAAAGATGTTCTCAGAGGCATTGATGTGAGTATGGCTGCAGTCCAGAGAGCGAGAGCCCTACATGCTGTGAGTATAGCAGCTAAAGATGTCCCCAGAGGCCTTGATGTGAGTAAAGCTGCAAGCAGAGAGCGAGAGCCCTACATGCTGTGAGTATAGCAGCTAAAGATGTCCCCAGAGGCCTTGATGTGAGTACAGCTGCAAGCAGAGAGCGAGAGCCCTACATGGTGTGACTATAGGAGGTAAAGATGTCCCCAGAGACCTTGATGTGAGTACAGCTGCAAGCAGAGAGCGAGAGCCCGACATGCTGTGAGTATAGCAGCTAAAGATGTCCCCAGAGGCCTTGATGTGAGTACAGCTGCAAGCAGAGAGCGAGAGCCCGACATGCTGTGAGTATAGCAGCTAAAGATGTCCCCAGAGGCCTTGATGTGAGTACAGCTGCAAGCAGAGAGCGAGAGCCCGACATGCTGTGACTATAGCAGCTAAAGATGTCCCCAGAGGCCTTGATGTGAGTAGAGCTGCAAGCAGAGAGCGAGAGACCGACATGCTGTGAGTATAGCAGATAAAGATGTCCCCAGAGGCCTTGATGTGAGTACGGCTGCAAGCACAGAGCGAGAGCCCGACATGCTGTGTACACAGCAGGTAAAGATGTCCCCAGAGGCCTTGATGTGAGTACGGCTGCATGCCAGAGAAAGGGAGCACTACATGCTGTGACTATAGCAGGTAAAGATGTCCTCAGAGGCATTGATGTGAGTACGGCTGCAGGCCAAAAAGAGGGAGCACTACATGCTGTGTCTAGAGCAGGTAAAGATGTTCCCAGAGGCATTGATGTGAGTATGGCTGCAGTCCAGAGAGAGAGAGCCCTACATGCTGTGTCTATAGCAGGTAAAGATTTCCTCAGAGACATTGATGCGAGTATGGCTGCAGGCCAGAGAGAGGGAGCCCCCCATGCTGTGACTATTGCAGGTAAAGATGGTCTCACAGGCATTGATGTAAGTACGGCTGCAGGCCAGAGAGAGAGAGAGCCCTACATGCTTTGACTATAGAAGGTAAATATGTTCTCAGAGGCCTTGATGTGAGTACAGCTGCAAGCAGAGAGCGAGAGCCCGACATGCTGTGAGTATAGCAGCTAAAGATGTCCCCAGAGGCCTTGATGTGAGTACAGCTGCAAGCAGAGAGCGAGAGCCCGACATGCTGTGACTATAGCAGCTAAAAATTTCCCCAGAGGCCTTGATGTGAGTACAGCTGCAAGCAGAAAGCGAGAGCCCGACATGCTGTGAGTATAGCAGCTAAAGATGTCCCCAGAGGCCTTGATGTGAGTACAGCTGCAAGCAGAGAGCGAGAGCCCGACATGCTGTGAATATAGAAGCAAAAGATGTCCCCAGAGGCCTTGATGTGAGTACGGCTGCAAGCAGAGAGCGAGAGCCCGACATGCTGTGTACACAGCAGGTAAAGATGTCCCCAGAGGCCTTGATGTGAGTACGGCTGCAGGCCAGGGAGAGAGAGCCATACATGCTGTGACTATAGCAGGTAAAGATGTCCTCAGAGGCATTGATGTGAGTACGGCTGCATGCCAGAGAAAGGGAGCCCTACATGCTGTGACTATAGCAGGTAAAGATGTCCTCAGAGGCATTTATGTGAGTACGGCTGCAGGACAAAAAGAGGGAGCACTACATGCTGTGTCTATAGCAGGTAAAGATGTTCTCAGAGGCATTGATGTGAGTATGGCTGCAGTCCAGAGAGAGAGCCCTACATGCTGTGTCTATAGCAGGTAAAGATTTCCTCAGAGACATTGATGCGAGTATGGCTGCAGGCCAGAGAGAGGGAGCCCCCCATGCTGTGACTATTGCAGGTAAAGATGGTCTCACAGGCATTGATGTAAGTACGGCTGCAGGCCAGAGAGAGAGAGAGCCCTACATGCTTTGACTATAGAAGGTAAATATGTTCTCAGAGGCCTTGATGTGAGTACAGCTGCAAGCAGAGAGCGAGAGCCCTACATGCTGTGAGTATAGCAGCTAAAGATGTCCCCAGAGGCCTTGATGTGAGTACAGCTGCAAGCAGAGAGCGAGATCCCGACATGCTTTGACTATAGCAGCTAAAAATGTCCCCAGAGGCCTTGATGTGAGTACAGCTGCAAGCAGAAAGCGAGAGCCCGACATGCTGTGAGTATAGCAGCTAAAGATGTCCCCAGAGGCCTTGATGTGAGTACAGCTGCAAGCAGAGAGCGAGAGCCCGACATGCTGTGAATATAGCAGCTAAAGATGTCCCCAGAGGCCTTGATGTGAGTACGGCTGCAAGCAGAGAGCGAGAGCCCGACATGCTGTGTACACAGCAGGTAAAGATGTCCCCAGAGGCTTTGATGTGAGTACGGCTGCAGGCCAGGGAGAGAGAGCCATACATGCTGTGACTATAGCAGGTAAAGATGTCCTCAGAGGCATTGATGTGAGTACGGCTACATGCCAGAGAAAGGGAGCCCTACATGCTGTGACTATAGCAGGTAAAGATGTCCTCAGAGGCATTTATGTGAGTACGGCTGCAGGACAAAAAGAGGGAGCACTACATGCTGTGTCTATAGCAGGTAAAGATGTTCTCAGAGGCATTGATGTGAGTATGGCTGCAGTCCAGAGAGAGAGCCCTACATGCTGTGTCTATAGCAGGTAAAGATTTCCTCAGAGACATTGATGCGAGTATGGCTTCAGGCCAGAGAGAGGGAGTCTTCCATGCTGTGACTATTGCAGGTAAAGATGGTCTCACACGCATTGATGTAAGTACGGCTGCAGGCCAGAGAGAGAGAGAGCCCTACATGCTTTGACTATAGAAGGTAAATATGTTCTCAGAGGCATTGATGTGAGTACAGCTGAAGGCCAGAGAAAGAGCCCTACATGCTGTGTCTATAGCAGGTAAAGATGTCCTCAGCGGCATTGATGTGAGTATGGCTGCAGGCCAGAGAGAGAGAGAAAGCCTGACATGCTGTGACTATAGCAGGTAAAGATGTCATCAGAGCCATTGATGTGAATACGGCTGTAGGACAGAGAGAGAGCCCTCCATGCTGTGTCTATAGCGGGTAAAGATGTCCTCCGAGGCATTGATGTGAGTACAGCTACAGGCCAGAGAGACAGAGCCCTGCATGCTGTGACTATAGCAGGTAAAGATGTTCTCAGAGGCATTGATGTGAGTATGGCTGCAGGTCAGAGAAAGAGCCCTACATGCTGTGACTATAGCAGGTAAAGATGCCTCAGAGGCATTGATACAAGTAAGGCTGCAGGCCAGAGAGAGGGAGCCCTGCATGCATGGATTATAGCAGGTAAATATGTCCCCGGAGGGATTGATGTGAATATGGCTGCAGGCCAGAGAGAGAGAGAGAGAGCCCTGCATGCTGTGTCTATGGCAGGTAATAAGGCTTCAGAAGCATTGATGTGAGTATGGCTGCAGGCCAGATTGAGAGCCCCACATGCTGGGACTATAGCAGGTAAAGATGGTCTCAGAGGCATTTATGTGAGTGTGGCTGCAGGCCAGAGAAAGAGATAGCCCTACATGCTGTTACTATAGCAGGTAAAGATGTCCTAAGAGGCATTAATGCTAGTAATGCTGCAGACCATACAGAGGAAGTGCTGCATGCTGTGACTATAGCAGGTAAAGATGTTCTCAGAGGCATTGATGTGAGTATTGCTGTAAACCATAGAGAGAGCCCTACATGCTGTGTCTATAGCAGGCAAAGACGTCCTCAGAGACATTGATGTGAGTATGGCTGCAGGCCAGAGAGAGAGAGAGAGCCATACATGCTGTGTCTATGGCAGGTAATAAAGCCCCAGAAGCATTGATGTGAGTACGGCTGCAGGCCAGAGAGAGAGAGCCCTACCTCCTGTGACTATAGCAGGTAAAGATGTCCTCAGAGGCATTGATGTGAGTATGGCTGCAGGCCAGAGAGAGAGAGCCCTACCTTCTGTGACTATAGCAGGTAAAGATGTCCTCAGAGGCATTGATGTGAGTACGGCTGCAGGCCAGAGAGAGAAAGAGAGCCCTACATGCTGTTACTATAGCAGGTAAAGATGTCCTAAGAGGCATTGATGCTAGTACTGCTGCAGGCCATAGAGAGGGAGCCCTACATGCTGTCTCTATAGCAGGTAAATATGTCCTCAGAGGCATTGATGTGAGTATGGCGGCAGGCCAGAGAGAGAGAGCCCTACATGCTGTCTCTATAGCAGGTAAATATGTCCTCAGAGGCATTGATGTGAGTATGGCGGCAGGCCAGAGAGAGAGAGAGCCCTACATGCTGTGACTATAGCAGGTAAAGATGTCCTCAGAGGCATTGATGTGAGTACGGCTGCAGGCCAGAGAGAGAGAGAGAGCCCTACATGCTGTGACTATAGCAGGTAAAGATGTCCTAAGAGGCATTGATGCTAGTACTGCTGCAGGCCATAGAGAGGGAGTCCTACATGCTGTCTCTATAGCAGGTAAATATGTCCTCAGAGGCATTGATGTGAGTATGGCGGCAGGCCAGAGAGAGAGAGCCCTACATGCTGTCTCTATAGCAGGTAAATATGTCCTCAGAGGCATTGATGTGAGTATGGCGGCAGGCCAGAGAGCGAGAGCCCTCCATGCTGTGACTACAGCAGGTGAAGAGGTCCTCAGAGGCATTGGGCCTCATTACGAGGTAGGAGGTAGCCATGGTGCTATCAGCACCATGGCTACCCCCTTACCGCATTCCGGGTCCGGGTTCTCGAAATAGGGACATACTGGGCCTCATTACGACCCAGGCGGTCCGGAAATAACGGTGGCGGTAAACCCGCCGCCACCGTTGTTTCCGGACCGCCTGAGTCCGACCACTGCAGGCGGGAGGTGATGTTCCTGCCAGGTCTGACCTGGCGGGTTTAACACCGCCCGCATGCAGGCGGACGAGGAAACACCGGCAGCATTACGAGATGCTGCCGGTGTTTCCATGATCCCCATTTCCATCGAGTCCCATAGAAAGATTGTAAAAATGTGGGGCAAGTTTGGATATTTTACCTTCACTTTCAAGTTGGAGGTACAAATATGTGGATTTACGACAAGAAGTCTGCCTGAAATACCACTGATGGTATTTGATCAAATCCTGAATTTGGTGGATGGTAAATTCAACTGCATTTGCCAAGTACTGACGATTTTACCCAACCCTGAATGACCCCCTAAATCTGTAATAATTGTTCATTGTCTTGTCCAGAACACTCTTCTCTTATGTGACCAATAAAAGACACACGCAAATTAACACCAGATTTAGATATATAGATACTAAGTCACACAAACACAGACACATCCTTCCACCTATACTTTACACTGTCATAAATGCACTCCAACACATTAACCCAGTCACAGAAACTGAAACACAAACACGCACACACACGCCAACTCTACCTTATCTGAAAATACACATACACATAATAGGCCGCTCTTGGTCCCTCTCCATCATCCGTTCCAGGGCGTATTACCCTTTGATTTCTCTCTGCTTCCCTGAGTTAAAATATGCAGCCAACTTTCCACGGAAGTGCAACTTGAGAGCACAAAATAAATCCACATGCGCTCGCCCCCTCTTCCTCTCTCCATTATCCAGGTACAGATCCCATTGGCCACAATGACCAGAAAGATCCCGCCCACAACTTTTTCTTGTGTCTGACAAGAGGCTGACTGGCAAGCCAAGGTGGGCTACTGTCTAACTGTAAGCCAGTGCAATGGAAGGTATTGAGGGGCAAGGAATGGCTTGGTATGATGGGCAATTAAAGGGCCAGTGTGGAAAGGAATTTGTGACTGAGTAATGTGGATGAAGGAAGGAGGTGCGTGCAAGATAGGAGAGGGGGATTGAATGAATAGTTAAGGGATGTACCAACAGGGAAACCGAGGTCTGAAACTTAATTGTACGGGACTTGGGGAATTGAGCATGTGGTGCCAGGGAAGGACATCAGCGGATGATGGGTAAAGAAAGTAGGTAAATGAGACAGAGGTACACTTCTGGAATGGTAGGTCATCAGGTTGACTGTTGCTGAGATCTATGTCTGACCTGAATTCCATTGCCCCTGATTGTGGGACTTGCTTGACCCCCTTTCTTTTTTCTGGCTAAGTAATGCATACTTGCTTCATGAACATATGTTTCAATTACTGCTCTCTTATATTTTTTCAGGTTGCTTTATCATGTGACTTGGTCATGAAGTGTGCACAATTGTACATACTAAGATTATAATTATAGTACATTTACATTGTAATTATGTTCTTAGTCTGTTTCTCAGATGTATTTGCCTCAGGATACAGACGAATAATAGGCTTCCCCCTTGTAGATTGGTGCTTTGATAACCAGATGTATCGAACAGTATACTTGTTTAGCGCGTGAAATCATTTTTTCGTTTCTCATATTGAAAATGGAATCGGAGACAATGAAGTCTTCCCTGTTTTCTGAATTGGAAACTGTGGAACCAGGAAGATGGGGTTCAAACCCCTACCTTCCACACATTATGTGATCCTGAGAAAATCACTTTTCATCACTGTGCCTTGCTTTCTTTAACTATCTGTGGAGAAGGGCTCAGTCATATTGGTTCATACTCCATAGTGTTACTCTATAAATCATTTAAACACTTTATGTTAAGCATACTGGTGAGGAGGCAGGATGACACGTGAGGGTCTTATGTTGTGGGTAGTGTGAACACAGGCTGCAGGTATTGGTCTTGTGCTGTGGGGCGGGGAGTCAGGAGGCCACATATAGGTATTTTGCCATAGCAGCTCATGTTTGTGAGAGCAAACCCAGACCCCCTGGTTCAGCAATGGCTCTGCTCCACCAATGCATTCTGTAGCTTCGCATTGCTCTAAAACTAAAGATGGGATGGGATGAGATGTAGCCTTTTGTCAAATTACAAACTGCAACACAATAAAAACAGGGCTCAAATCCGAGCTTTCCCCATTTTACCAATTATATTAACCTGGTGAAATTATTTGACTGTGTTTGGTAAGTGGGAGAATTGCCAGGGGTCCGGGTCTCTAGGAACCACAAACATATCTGAAAAATATGTTGCATAAAAGGAAATTAGTGACATATTTGCTGAACTAGCCCTACTGGGCTTTAACCTTTACGAGATGCCTTCCTCGACCCTCAAAGAATCATCAAAAGACAGCCATAGAGCGTCTCCGAAAAAAAACTACAGATTTAAGTCACGCACTGAAGACCTCTATCGATCAGTGAGAAGGGGCAGAAGTCCAATACCACCATCTGAAAAGCGCTCGACGAACAACAGATCACCAACAGTAGGACACTTTGCAACAACACGCCGAAGATTAACTTCAAGGAGAGCTGAGAGAGTAGAGCACAGTGAAGACCGAAGACAAAAACACAACTCCGAACGGCACCATGGACATTCCGCAACCACACGGCCGAGAAACCAAGTCAGCAAAGAGGTTCCCCCGATCGACAGAATCTCAAGTAAAATCACAAAGCAGACCCCAACCGAGCCCGAAAAGCCAGCCAAGTCAAACAAATGGAATTGGCTCCGCAACGTCCTGACTCCAGGGGTGAAGAGATAGCAACCAGCGGGGGATGTTAAGGAGACGTCATCCACACCCAAATCATCCCAGCAACTATCTTCGAGAACAAACATAAACATAGCCTCATGGAACACTAGAGGCCATGTTCACCTTACTAAGTCCGACAGCCAAGACCTGAGTCCCTACGATATTATATGCCTTCAAGAAACGTGGCTATGTGAAAAACCGGCCCTCGACGGCTATTGTATTGAAATATCTCCAGCTTCAAAAGGCCCACTCGGTCGCCCCTCGTCGGGACTACTAATAGCAATCCGCATTGGATCCGGTATAACCATCACAAAAGTCATTGCCCGCTGCTATGAAATTCTGGCTATTCTGACCACATGGAACACCGAAACTTCAACAACTAAACCCATAACCCAGGACTTGGTAGCAATTATTAACGTCTACTGGAACCCCCAAAAGACCTCTACCGCGAACATGTGTGAGAAAGTGTCCAGTATAATTGACGAAATTACTATCAAATATAAATCCTCTAACATTGTGATCTGCGGTGACCTTAACGCAAACTGCTTTACAGCCAATGCTCCAGAAAGACAAGATCTTACCAATGGCTCTGCTTTAGATAGGGGTTTCGCATGGAATGCCACCATGAAATCCAGAAATCTCCTCAACTCAGCTACTAAAACAGACTCTGATGCCCTGATACCAACTTGGGAACGTGGCTCGTCATCAGCCACCCTAGATTATATCTTTGTCTCTGATCCTGTGTATTCCAACTTAGTCTCATTCAACGTCATTAAAACAAAGCACAGTGATCATAATCTATTGAACCTGATTTGCAGAAATAAAGAGACCATTTCGCAATTTTACGAAACCCAAATCGAGACAAATTCGCAACGAACCCATCTCCGATTGATCGCTCCAGACATTCGCAAACTAACAGATCAATTTGTCAGCCTGACCTCAGATCCCGCATTACAAAACGGAGTGGCCAGATCGAGCTATATTCCCCTTCTGTTGGCTTTCAAAAAACCTGGGAAGACTTCCAAAATCCGAAGTAAACAACACACCCATAAATATAATCCGACCCTGGTTGCTAAACGGAAACTCCTCAGAAAATTGAAAAGAGTGGCAGTATCATCGAACCTATCAACAGACTGGGAAGCCCTCAAAGTAGAAACGAGAAACTTCAAGCAATGGCTGAGAAACGAAAGAAGCGGGCTATATCAACGGGATGCCGAAGAAATGCTGAAGGCCCTCACAAACAAAAAATCCCGCGACTTCTGGTCGCTCATCAATAAATCCAATAAGTTCTCAAACTCGCACATGATAAACCCGATACCGGAAGAAAAATGGGCCTCCCATTTCAAGAACCTATTTCAACCAGCAGAAGAAAATGACGAAGAAACAAAGCGTACAGAGCTCTCAACCTGGGTGGACCAGACTGACATTAGCGACATCAAGTCAATAATTCTGAAATTGAAGTCATCAAGAGCGCCCGGGCCCGATGGCCTTGCGAACTCTGATTTAAAACAACATCCAGACGAATGGTCAACCTTCATCAGCTCAATATTCAAACTCTGCCAGGATAGAAGAACGATTCCGGACTCATGGGCGGCTGCTGTGGTCGTACCGATCTTTAAGAAAGGAGCAAGAGAGGATCCCTTGAACTATCGGCCAATAGCCCTTCTCGACGTTATCGGGAAGGTGTTCGCCTCACTCCTCCTGCTACACTTCCAGAAATGGACCTCTACCTCCATGTGCTTTGATTTCCTCCAAACAGGATTTCAAAAAAATGCGAGCACGAGCATAAACATAATGTGTTTGAATATACTAAAGGAAAGAGTTTTGTCAGGAGCCCCTCAGATTTTCTTAGCATTCGTCGACCTGTCCCAAGCGTTTGACAGAGTGGACAGATCTAAATTGTGGTCGAAACTGAGGACATGGCATTGCCCCGAAAACATTTTGGAACCAATAATTAGTCTCCACACGAACACCAGCATAAAGGTTCGGCTAAACAATCAAGGTCTCACCTCGAAGTCCATACCAACATCTCGCGGAGTGAAACAAGGCTGCCCCCTGGCCCCCGCCCTGTTTATATCCTTCCTCGGCGACTTCAAAGACAGCCAGGAACAGATACGGTCTTTTCCGCCTAAAATAGGCTCTACAAGGGTTCCTAGACTTCTATATGCGGACGACCTGATCTTACTCGACCAAACCCAAGTCGGTCTGCAACGTCAACTAAACAATCTCTCAACTTACATCATCGAAAACAACCTCGAAATCAACAAATCCAAAACAAAAATAATGATCCTGCAAAAACCAGGGAGCAAAAAGTTAGATCGTTTTCGATGGTATCTAAGCGAGACAAAAATCGAAGTGGTCGACTCATTCAAATACCTAGGAGTCCAACTCGATACCACAAAGAATGCCCGGAACATGCAAGCCACTCTTTGGGCTAAGGCAAAGAACCTAGCCGCCCAATTAAAAGCTGTTGATCGAAAATATGGCAAATTCTCACTCCAGCCAGCAATCAGTTTCTACAAGGCCAAAGTCATCCCTTCTCTGACGTACGGCATGGACGCCACACCATCAATTCCCTCTCATCTTTGGTCAAGACTCGAAGGTCTAATTTGGAGCGCAGTCCTAGGACTACCCAACTCTACACCGGTAGCGCCGATCAGACGAGAACTTGGCCTCACATCGCTGAAAGCAGTGGTAGACCATAGTACTCTACAGCTTTACAGGAAACTCATCCATCCAGATAGCCTGGAAATCTATCACATGATAGCCGAAGAAACTGGAAAAGGCAATAACCGCTTCATGAACAAGTGGGCCATGGAACAAAAACAAAAACTCCACTTAATTGCCTGTACGGAAGAGGAACTGAAGAACAACCCTACCAGGATCAAAACCAAACTGGATTGTTGGGACTGGATCACTACCATTGATAAAGCGACTTTGAACAAACTTCTAGTCCATTTGCCAACGAATACAAACAAGCTGAAAGAATCAATGGCTTACTGCAAAAGATACCCCAGCAAATCTCTTATGAGAACCTTTTTGAAAGCCTGTTTGAACGTGTTACCGACGCAAGAAATTCTAGCCATTAGAACGAGATCCAAAGAAAAAACCTGCAGACTTTGCCAAAACTCTGAACAGATCGAATCGATTAGGCATCTTTTGATGTGCTGCCCTGCCTTACACCAACCCAGAATCGCCTATTTTAGCTCTCTGACAGCCACCTCCTTCGCAGGTAACGAAGACATTTGGTGGAAGCGCATCATCAATGGCGAAAAGACCCGATGGCACACGGCAGCTGCTAAACTTTTGGAACTTGCAATTGAAAAGACAAAAACTAGCACGACCGTTGATCCCTCATCTACAGAAACTTGAGACTGTGGCTCACACTACCGCCTAACTGTCCGCACTGCAAACAAGATTTGTTTCGTCTGAAACCAGTCCTTGTAAAAATCTGTTTCTTGATTATATACAAGTAAATAAAAAAAAATAAGAAAAATAAAAAAAATTAGTGTCAATAATGTCCACTTTATATACTTGAGAATATGTCGGAGGGGGAGGTTGGTATTGAGGTTACTTGTTCTGGAAGTTGGGGCCATTTCACCATGGGCCAGGATGCCAGTCCTCCCCTGGCTGCAACCATTCATTGAGTCAACACAGGAAGACGGCCGCCTCCATGCGCACCGTCCCTTTATGGACATTTCCTTACTGTCTCGCTAAATAAGAAATACACACGTGATCGCACACGTTCACGTACACGCCGTGCATCATTCTCGACGGCATCAGTTTGTCCTGATCGCACTGCGCGTGTCAGGCCTCCTTGCTTTGGCATCTTGGGAGGGCCTAGGGTTTGGTTACCTCGGCCATGTTCTTTAGCGTGTCACTGGTGTGCAAAGAAAGGTTTCACACCTTGTTTGTTTACTTTCACACGCGTCACGGAAAATCCTCTGCTCAAATGATTTCTTCATCAAATGGCGGTCACAGAGCAAACGATTAACAAAAAACCCAGGCCGGTCCTTTCTTTCTCAAAGGAAACAAGCATTGGCAATGCCAATAGTTTGGGCGTTTACTGTTCTCTGCATTTTGCATTTATAGGCACCAGGGCGCAAGGAGGAGGGCACAAACTTTGAAAGGTGGATGTGATACGGGGTGTAGGTGTGCAATAGAACGAGAATAGCAATAGAGCTCAGAGTAACTGATTAGGAGCGGGTGCCATCGATGATGAGCAAGAGGACATATGAGTGAGAAAGGTGGAGCGTGAGAGGTGAGGAAATACAGCAAGTGTGTGAGAGGAAGGATGAGAGGGATAGAGGGGGTTGAGGTGGGGAAGTGGGTTGGGTGGGTGCAAATGTTAAAATCACTGCAGCTGGGAGCGAGGCCAAGATATAGGTTTCTCTGAGGCAGTGTCACCTGATGAAGGCATCACACTCTCCATCCGATGCAGACTGCATAGCGCGTAACGCAGTTCATTACACATGTGCAGGCAGTTCATTGCACATGTGCAGACTGCATAGCTCGTAACGCAGTTCATTGCGTAACGCAGTTCATTGCACATGTGCAGACTGCATAGCTCGTAACGCAGTTCATTGCACATGTGCAGAATGCATAGCACATAACGATTGCACATGTGCAGAATGCATAGCGCGTAACGCAGTTCATTGCACATGTGCAGACTGCATAGCACGTAACGCAGTTCATTGCACATGTGTAGACTGCATAGCGCTTGACGTAGTTCATTGCACATGGGCAGACTGCATAGCGCGTAACGCAGTTCATTGCACATGTGCAGACTGCATAGTGAGTAATGCAGTTAATTGCACATGTGCAGACTGCATAGCACGTAATACAGTTCATTGCACATGTGCAGACTGCATAGCTCGTAACACAGTTCATTGCACTTGTGCAGAATGCATAGCGCGTAATGATTGCACATGTGCAGAATGCATAGCGCGTAACGCAGTTCATTGCACATGTGCAGACTGCATAGCGCGTAACGCAGTTCATTGCACATGTGTAGACTGCATAGCGCTTGACGTAGTTCATTCCACATGTGCAGACTGCATAGCGCGTAACGCAGTTCATTGTGTAACGCAGTTCATTGCACATGTGCAGACTGCATAGCTCGTAACGCAGTTCATTGCACATGTGCAGAATGTATAGCGCATAACGATTGCACATGTGCAGAATACATAGCATGTAACACAGTTCATTGCACATGTGCAGACTGCATAGCGCGTAACGCAGTTCATTGCACATGTGCAGACTGCATAGCGAGTCATGCAGTTAATTGCACATGTGCAGACTGCATAGTGCGTAACGCAGTTCATTGCACATGTGCAGACTGCATAGCTCGTAACGCAGTTCATTGCACATGTGCAGAATGTATAGCGCATAACGATTGCACATGTGCAGAATACATAGCATGTAACACAGTTCATTGCACATGTGCAGACTGCATAGCGCGTAACGCAGTTCATTGCACATGTGCAGACTGCATAGTGAGTCATGCAGTTAATTGCACATGTGCAGACTGCATAGTGCGTAACGCAGTTCATTGCACATGTGCAGACTGCATAGCGAGTCATGCAGTTAATTGCACATGTGCAGACTGCATAGCGCGTAACGCAGCACATTGCACATGTGCAGACTGCGTAGCGCTTGACGCAGTTCATTGCACATGTGTAGACTGCATAGCGCTTGACGTAGTTCATTCCACATGTGCAGACTGCATAGCGCGTAACGCAGTTCATTGTGTAATGCAGTTCATTGCACATATGCAGACTGCATAGCTCGTAACACAGTTCATTGCACATGTGCAGAATGTATAGCGCATAACGATTGCACATGTGCAGAATACATAGCATGTAACACAGTTCATTGCACATGTGCAGACTGCATAGTGCGTAGCGCAGTTCATTGCACATGTGCAGACTGCATAGCTCGTAACGCAGCTCATTGCACATGTGCAGACTGCATAGCGCGTAACGCAGCTCATTGCACATGTGCAGACTGCGTAGCGCTTGACGCAGTTCATTGCACATGTGCAGACTGCGTAGCGCTTGACGCAGTTCATTGCACATGTGTAGACTGCATACTGCTTGACGTAGTTCACTGCACATGTGCAGACTGCATAGCTCGTAACACAGTTCATTGCACATGTGCAGACTGCGTAGCGCTTGATGCAGTTCATTGCACATGTGCAGACTGCGTAGCGCTTGACGCAGTTCACTGCACGTGTGTTTAGTGAAGGCACATGCAGATGTGCAGAGATACAGGAGGGAAGTGTAGTTGAAATGTAATGTGCCACCGCTCGGGCACGCACTTCTTTGCACTTTCACAGAACGGGGCATATTCTGCATGTCTGTTCTGCGGGCGCGACACCCATTGCTCCACCGGGTGCATTATGCAGCGCGCGATGCAGGGGCAGAGCTTATAGGAAAAGTGATATCAGGCCCTGTGTGGCCACCTGGTGTGCAGGATCCTTTCATGACATGGCATCGTGGTGTGCCACCCCTACACCGGCCACCGTTAGTGGGGACAGTTAGGAAGGAGTGCACTCTAGGATTGGGCAAGTAGGAGTTTAAAGCAGCTCCTGGCTGTCCCGCAAGAACCAGTGACCAGGAGCTCGGACCGACCGGGGACACGACGGGGGGGGCTAGTATATATAGTGCCCCCCAAATACCATTCCCTCTTAAGGGTGGAAGCATGTGCGTGTGTCCATTATTGACTACTCCTCTTGCTACATAAATGATGCATAGGGGTGTTAGGCAATACGTGTTGCCTAGGTGCCTCGGAATGCCGATGCAGAGTCTGGCCTAAAGGCACAGAGTAAAGGAACACGGGGGTGTTTCTCCGGCAGTCAGTGGGCACAGGGCACCAAAAGCAGCTCGGGCAGGGTGGTGTCAAGCTAAGGAGGGTCTCCGAGGCTGCGAGCAGGAGCGAAATAGCGCCCAGCTCCCCGCAACTTTCAACAATTAGCCTGTTGCAGACATTGGCCGGTGACATGGATGAACCACTCCAACAGTTCGGCAGAACAGACCCCGGGTGTCGGGGCACTAAACAGGTATACAATGTTTGACTCATGCACTATATTAAACAAGTCATGTACGTGCTGGTCCTATGGACCGCTGGTTGCAGAACTACGGGTCACAGAACGCAAGAAAAAAAGCAAGGATTGGGGAAAATGGGGCTGTTATTAAATGAAGCAGTCCCCAGAAAAGACAAGCCCGCCAAGAAGAGGAAACAAACACAAGTGAGGCCCAATCGGGGGACTCACTACTGCCTGGAAGGCAGACCCATGAATACATCGTTTCCGCTCCTTTCATCCACAGCGGGTTAACCACTACTTTACAGAGGGTACAACCATACGGGCAAGTCACCCCGACCCCTCTTGTGCCCTGTTCCCTGGTGAGCAGTGCTCAAACTATGCTGTATCCTCCGGGCACTTTGCAGCTCCACTGCCCACACCAGTACATACCTGCCTAGACGTGGGGCGGTGAGGCAGGGAACTCAAAGAGCTGGTGTGAGGCAATTCTGCCCCAGGGGAGGGGAAGGCTCGATCCTGGATACAGAGCGGGACCTCCCAAAGACACTGCAAGCAGCTTGGGGGAACTGCCATGGCTCTAGGCGCTCCCCGACGTTCTAACTTCGGGGGCCCGTATTACCCCTGATTGCGGAGCAGGACATTTCAGCGCCGCCGGTTCGGCGCCGGCCGATTTGGCATGGAATTTTGCCGCAGGAGCCAGTTTGGCGCCGCCAGTCCGGCGCAGGGTTAATTAACACTGCATTCCAATGTTAATTAAAAAAATGTGTATAGAGTTTTAGTATAATAATAAATACTTTATTGTGATTTCATCCCAAATTTAGGATTTTACACAACATATATATCTTAGTCCATACAGAACATACAAAATACAAATCAAAAGAACAATCATAAAATCAAAACGAGAACATCCAAAAATCCCAAGTCAAATGAAACATCATAACACAATATGATACAATTAAATGACAGCAGCTTAAGTAGATCAATACGTATAAAGTAGAAATAAAATAGTAAAATAATAAAATGGAATGAAGTATATGGGCATTAAAGTGCATAAGAATGCATGTATCGTCGTATCATGATCATTGTTCACCCCGAAATAAGGGTTTAACGTGGGACCACACCCTAAAAAGAGCAAGTTGGCGTCCCAAGGACTCAGAGTGAGGACAGCTATCCCAAAAGGCTACCTCAGTTATGGTCTCATAATTGTGGAACCATTTTCCAAATGCGCGCATATATATTGGTCCCAATTTTGGGCAGAGGGTTCAGACATGTCTAGTAGTTTCCAGTGTTCCTATAGCCTGACATATCCGACAATGTTTGGCCTCAATCGGTATCTTCATACGGGCCCCAATAATCGCTAAAACCAGGTGCTGGTTGCTCCGAAGCCTTAATAGGAACTGCCTCACATCTGGTGCCGGACACAAAAGAAGTTAAGGCTGGGCCTTTCGATAGTTATATATGACATGGGATGCTGGCTCACGTCCACTTAGTTTAGCCAGATGGATAGAGTTCCAGCTCCAATCCCAGCTGTTGAATTTTTCCTGAAATTATTTTTTCTATTGGATATAGGGCAGTTGTATCCTATTCTCATTAGACCAATCAATCTCTTTGAACAAGGACTCATTTAGTTCTTTAAAATTGCGGCCACGAGGTTGTCTCTTAGCCTCATAATTATCCCCAGCCAGGCTCAGCAATTTACATCTGGGATCTGCACAAGCTTTAAGATAGAATGCCCCTCTCGCGCGTAGAGCCATACCTTTCAAAGATATGAGGCCCAACTCCAGGCTTAAGTACTGTACCGAGCAGGAGGGACCTAATCCCAGCACGGTTCACCAAAAGTGACCCTCCAAGATATTCAACCACTTCAGATCTTGCACGGTCAGCGCCTCCAAGCCATAGAGAATGGCAGGTACAAAACACTGTTGGTAAAGTTTTAAGATTCCTACCATGCTAAAGCCAGCCGATCCCTTCCCAAATTTACAAGCCTGTAGTGTGAGCATCTTGGCTCGCCGTTTTTATGCCTAATTAGCCAGAGCTTTGAAGTCCAGCCCCAGATATGGATAGGAGTCCAACACTGCAGTAGTGCCCAGTCCAGTGTCAATGCCAGTGCAGCGAGGACCTTTTCTAGCTCTGCCTTATTTTCGTCTTCTCCAGGTTGATAACCAAACCTAACTGGGAAGCATAGGCTGACAACTCTTGTAGCAGGCTCTTTATGCCAGATAATGTACGATCAAATAGAATTAGGTCGTCCGCATAGAGCATGCCAAATATTGGAGTATCGCCCAATGTAGGTGGGCAGTTAGATTTTAAAGCCATACGCACTAGCAGGTCTGTAATGTAGAGGTTATAGAACATGGGCACAGTTACGCATCCCTGTTTTACCCCTATGTTGCTGTAAATTGTAGCAGACGCTTCTCCGTTTTCTTTGAGGCGGACCTTCGTTGAGGTATTGGAATGAAGTGCAATCAGTCTGTGCATTAACCAGGCAAGACAATTCATGGCTTTAAGTTTTGACCACAAAATGTCTCCCACCACCAGGTCAAGTGCACTCCTAAAGTCTATAAAGGCAATGTACAGTGTGTTCTCTTTATTACTGGTAGTTTTGTTAATCAGCTGGTCAAGTACGCGAATGTTATGCATAGTGCTTGTCCCCGGTCTAAATCCGGTCTGTGCATAATGTAATATCTGGTTTTCTGTAACCCCGATTTCTACTTCTTTCAGTACCAGAGTCATAAAGATGTCACTTGTGACATTGAGTATAGACAGTTGCCTATAACTAGTGGGGGACCCCCAATCTCCCTTTTTATACACGGGGATCAACACCGACTTTTTCCACTGGGAAGGCACCATGCAAGTTCTACAAATGCAGGAGTATAGTATGAGCAGTACCTGAGCCCAATTATTTGGATCCTTTTTTAGCACAGAGTTGGGTAATGCATCAGGACCCGCTGCATTGAAGGACTTTAGATTCAAAATTATTTGTTTTACAATATTATGGCTAAGTTTGAGTGGCCAAGACTTTACCCCCACAGGTAGGCTAGTTGTATCCGCATTCTCCTTATAGAATTGATTGGAGATGTCATTTACCCATACTTCCCCAGAAATTGGGTTCAAGACCATAAGCTTCTGCTCGCCCCTAGCCTGAGCTAAGAAATGCCATATTCTGCGACTGTTTTTACTGCAAAGTATTTCAGCAAATGTTTGCCACTGAGCTTTCTGATGGGATAATCGATAGGCTTGTAGCCAAGAGTGAAACTTTCTTTTAATCTCTTTGGTTTTCGCCTTTATCATCCCATGATCTACTGCAATTGTTATAGGCATTCTTAGTGCTCGAATGGCTCGGCGCATCAACTGTTTCTGATCTCGTATATATTAACATCGAAAACCAAATTTCCCCCCGACTTCCATCCAATCCCTGGGACAAAGGAGCCCTTGAAAAGTGGCTGAGTTAGTTGCAATATCCAACATTCAATCTTCTCTGGACTTTTTCCCCACAACTGTTTAATTTCTGTGAGGGTAGGGAAAGCAGTGGTGTTCATCTGTTCGATATTGCGCTGAGTCCACCGGACCCTGTTTCCAGCGTGGTTTGGTACATCATTACATGCGACCACATTTCCAGCCTTCACCCTTCCCTCCACACTCAACATTAAGATAGTATGATCTCTTTGTTTATTTAAGGTAATACACAGTTGCAGGACATGTCCCAAGAGGCACTCTGACACTGCCATGTAATCTAACACTGTACACTTTTGGCCCACCGCCCATGTGTAATTCCCTGGTACATCACCCTTGGTGCGGCCGTTTAATATTGTCAAGTTCCAGTCCTTAGAAATGTGGAACCACACTTTCCCCTGTGGGTTACTCCTGGTCAGTGGTAGTTTACAAGTGTCCAGAACACAGGTATATTTCAAAGACACCCTCCAAGATCAGAGCATTTGGCGTTTAGATCTCCACATAGTATTGTTGGAGCGGAGGCTTTTCCCATGCACCATGAAGACAGCACAGAGTCCAATTTATCCCCCAGGGCTCCAGTAATCAACTCCCCTGGGTGGGTCTTACACATTCACTATCAATATGTCATTGAACTCACCCCCCCCAGCCCCAGCTCCCTGGTGGCGATATCTGTATTACAAGTAGATTCCCCCCCCCGCCCCCCCCCCCCCCCCCGACAGTCTCCATATAGCAACCTAGGGCTATAAGAGGACTTTACACTGGTCCATAAGCCGCCCATGTGTCTGCCTCGGTCAACCTTTGATGCCAAAAATTGATAGGGAACATAATCATCAAACTCTACGTCGAATGTAACCCATGTTTCCTGTAATAGGAATATTTCGGTTGCCAGTAACCAATCGCGAGAACCCCCGCATTTAACCAGTGACTAAAGCCCCTCGTGTTCCAGCTGGGATTCCATCCTCTTTTCCTTTGGCCGAGCATTTCTTGCAGTCACTTCCATCTCTGTCCGTCAGTCAGTTTAGCGGTGGCTCTTCCTGAGGATACTGGCGGGGCACGGATGGAGCTGGTGCATTTGCACTTCGGCATTCATCGCGGGCTGGGCCTTTTGGAATAGAATAGTCCAGCACATATCCCACATAGCCCAGCGATGCCTGGTTAGCCCTTATCATTGTTGCAGTTTCCGGCACGCAACAATGGATTGCTGTACATTTTTGTCCAGGCATACGTAAGGGTTCCAAAAAATCAACGTCACTTGAGTTAAGGATACGGAGCGAAGGTATTTTGCCAAACAGGGGAATAGGAAGGTCGATTTAATTGAACACCCATCTTGGTCCTGTCCGCCGGTGAGATGAGCACATTTTTTTATATCAACCCCTCCCCTCTCTAGTGATCTCAACAGTATAGTTGTATAACAGTATATATATATATATAGTTTTAGGGTAGTGGCGAACCCTAGCATGCGGAGTTAGGCGACGGAACCGTTAACCACAAGGCTATAGCGATCTTATCGATTTCATCTACAGGCTAAGGTTCGAGACAGCATAGATACTTTAAAATCCTTGAACTGCCGCGCCAAACCTTGCTGGGGCTAAAAGATCCCTGCTGCGGACTGACTGGTCGTGCCTAACAGGTCACGCCAAACTGGCCGCACCGAAATGTGGTGTACCGCCGATGGTGCCCCCAGCTCCGTTCCGATGCTTGCCCTGCCCGGGAAGCTCCTCCCTTTGATAGTTGGCCGCTGTTAGTAGTAGCATTATATCTGATTTGGAATATATTAGCACCGGACCATTCCCGCCATTGCCTATCCCCCCTGTGAAGCCTGCTTTCTGTCCCTGCTCTGGGCACGGAAATACTGGTGCAGCTGGAACTTTCTGGGGTGATGCATTCATGCTCTGAGAAACGGTGCTTTCCAGACACATTATAACTAAATGTGGGGGCCATTCTCCGCCCCAGAACGGCCTGTGCTTCTCGGTCTCCTGTGTAGCCCCATCGCCGTCGCTCATTCACCCCATCCCAAAGCAATAGTCCCTTCACTGATGTCTTTCCTGCTTCGTTCCCCTCACTCACATCCACCTCCATCCACCTCTCCCGCATTCACCTCCATCCCTCTCGGCATCCACCTCCATCCACCTCTCCCGCATTCGCCTCCGTCCACCTCTCCCGCATTCACCTCCATCCCTCTCCGGCATCCACCTCCATCCACCTCTCCCGCATCCACCTCCATCCACCTCTCCCACATCCACCTCTCCCGCATCCACCTCCATCCACCTCTCCCGCATCCACCTCCACCCACCTCTCCCGCATCCACCTCGAACCACCTCTCTCGCATTCACCTCCACCCGCCTCTCCCGCATCCACCTCTCCCGCATCCACCTCCATCCACCTCTCCCGCATCCACCTCCATCCACCTCTCTCGCATCCACCGCCATCCACCTCTCCCGCATCCACCTCCATCCACCTCTCTCGCATCCACCTCCATCCACCTCTCCCGCATTCACCTCCATCCCTCTCGGCATCCACCTCCATCCACCTCTCCCGCATTCGCCTCCGTCCACCTCTCCCGCATTCACCTCCATCCCTCTCCGGCATCCACCTCCATCCACCTCTCCCGCATCCACCTCCATCCACCTCTCCCACATCCACCTCTCCCGCATCCACCTCCATCCACCTCTCCCGCATCCACCTCCACCCACCTCTCCCGCATCCACCTCGAACCACCTCTCTCGCATTCACCTCCACCCGCCTCTCCCGCATCCACCTCTCCCGCATCCACCTCCATCCACCTCTCCCGCATCCACCTCCATCCACCTCTCTCGCATCCACCGCCATCCACCTCTCCCGCATCCACCTCCATCCACCTCTCTCGCATCCACCGCCATCCACCTCTCCGGCATCCACCTCCACCCGCCTCTCCCGCATCCACCTCTCCCGCATCCACCTCCATCCACCTCTCCTGCATCCACCTCCACCCGCCTCTCCCGCATCCACCTCTCCCGCATCCACCTCCATCCACCTCTCCCGCATCCACCTCCATCCACCTCTCCCGCATCCACCTCCATCCACCTCTGCCGCATCCACCTCGATCCACCTCTCCCGCATTCACCTCCATCCACCTCTCCCGCATCCACCTCCATCCGCCTCTCCCGCATTCACCTCCATCCACCTCTCCCGCATCCACCTCCATCCACCTCTCCCGCATTCACCTCCATCCGCCTCTCCCGCATCCAAATCCATCCATCTCCCGCATCCACCTCCATCCACCTCTTCCGCATCCACCTCCATCCACCTCTCCCGCATCCACCTCCATCCACCTCTCCCGCATCCACCTCCATCCACCTCTTCCGCATCCAACTCCATCCGCCTCCTGCATCCACCTCCATCCACCTCTCCCACATCCACCTCCATCCACCTCTCCCGCATTCACCTCCATCCACCTCTCCCGCATCCACCTCCATCCACCTCTCCTGCATCGACCTCCACCCACCTCTCCCACATCCACCTCTCCCGCATCCACCTCCGTCCACCTCTCCCGCATCCACCTCCATCCGCCTCTCCCGCATTCACCTCAATCCACCTCTCCCGCATTCACCTCCATCCGCCTCTCCCGCATCCACCTCCATCTACCTCTCCTGCATTCACCTCCATCCACCTCTCCCGCATTCACCTCCATCCGCCTCTCCCGCATCCACCTCCATCTAACTCTCCCGCATTCACCTCCATCCACCGCTCCTGCATTCACCTCTGTCTTCCCGCTCACATCCACCTCTCCAGCATTCACCTCCACCCACCTCTCCCGCATCCACCTCCATCTACCTCTCCCGCATTCACGTCCATCCACCTCTCCCGCATTCACGTCCATCCGCCTCTCCCGCATCCACCTCCATCTACCTCTCCCGCATTCACCTCCATCCACCTCTCCCGCATTCACCTCCATATTCCCGCTCACATCCACCTCTCCCGCGTTCACCTCCGTCTTCCCGCTCACATCCACCTCCATCCACCTCTCCCACATCCACCTCCGTCCACCTCTACCACATCCACCTCCATCCACCTCTCCCGCATTCACCTCCATCTTCCCGCTCACATCCACCTCTCCCGCATTCACCTCCGTCTTCCCGCTCACATCCACCTCTCCCGCATTCACCTCTGTCTTCCCGCTCACATCCACCTCTCCCGCTCACATCCACCATTCCCACATTCACCTCCATCCACCTCTCCCGCATCCACCTCCATCCATCTCTCCGCATCCACCTCCACCCACCTCTCCCGCATTCACCTCCATCCACCTCTCCCGCATCCACCGCCATCCACCTCTCCCGCATTCACCTCCATCCACCTCTCCCGCATTCACCTCCATCCACCTCTCCCACATCAACTTCCATCCACCTCTCCCGCATCCACCTTCATCCTGCATCTCCCGCATCCACCTCCATCCTCCTCTCCCGCATCCACCTCCATCCACCTCTCCCGCATTCACCTCCATCCACCTCTCCCGCATCCACCTCCATCCACCTCTCCCGCATTCACCTCCATCCACCTCTCCCGCTCACATCCACATCTCCCGCATTCACCTCCATCCACCTCTCCCTCATTCACCTCCACCCACCTCTCCCACATCCACCTCCATCCACCTCTCCCGCATTCACCTCCATCCACCTCTCGCACATCCACCCACCTCTCCCGCATTCACCTCCATCCACCTCTCCCGCATCCACCTCCATCCACCTCTCCCGCATTCACCTCCATCCACCTCTCCCACATCCACTTACATCCACCTCTCTCGCATCCACCTTCATCCGCATCTCAATGCATCCACCTCCATCTGCCTCTCCCGCATCCACCTTCATCTGCCTCTCCCGCATCCACCTCCATCGACCTCTCCCGCATTCACCTCCATCCACCTCTCCCGCATCCACCTCCATCCACCTCTCCCCCATTTACCTCCATCCACCTCTCCCACATTCACCTCCATCCACCTCTCCCACATCCACTTCCATCCACCTCTCCCGCATCCACCTTCATCCGCATCTCCTGCATCCACCTCTCCCGCATTCACCTCCTTCCACCTCTCCCGCATCCACCTCCATCCACCTCTCCCGCATCCACCTCCATCCACCTCTCCTGCATCCCCCTCCATCCACCTCTCCCGCATCCACCTCCATCCACCTCTCCCGCATCCCCCTCCATCCACCTCTCCCGCATTCACCTCCATCCACCTCTCCCGCTGTCACCTCGGTCTTCGCATCCAACACAGAGTAGCGAGATTTTCAGATGGAAAGAGGGGCGCTTGTAATCGCTCATTCATTTCAGTTAAAAAATTGTAAAATTATTTCGATGTTTTTGCGTGGGAAAAAATGCACGTCTCTCTTTTCGCTCCGAAATAGAGAGTTGGCGTGAATGCCACCTTCCGGAGTGGCGCCGACAAAGGGCGACACTCATACATGCAGTCCTCTTCCAGAGAGCGCTACACCCACGAGAGACCCACCAGAGACAGCTCTCACAGACAATAATGGAGCATAGCTTGGAACTCATGAAAGCAGAGTGGAAAGTAGCGGGGAAGCGCAGCCTTTTTGAAAAAACAAGGCCCAGCTGGTGCTTCGGCCTTTCATCGCCAAGCGCCCAATCCATACACTGCTCCTGCACTCCCTGTCCAGATATATTTTTTTTTATAGTAGCCATGTTTAGCAATATTTAATGCACCGAAAGCAGTACGTTTTCGTGTGAACTCTTTTGGGCGAAGCAAGAGGATGCTGGGAGTGCCAGCCTGGCACAGCCACCTAATCTGCAGCCTGCAGACCTCGGGCATCAAGGAAGACACCTGGCAGACACATGGAAACCCACCCAGGTCGCCAGCACTGCTGGCGGTTTACATCACAGACGCTCCGATTACTCATTGAAAAAACGGGAGAATGGGGCAAACGCAACTTAAAAAGTGGGTCCGATAAATTAGATCAAAATGCATTCCCATTATTTTCGAAACGTCCTAAAATTAAAGGTATTAAAAAGATACAGTTTGAAATCCGGGTGGGTTGTTTGCCCTGCGCTTCTTGCAGAGTGGAACCACGGTGTTAAAAGGTCACAGCTGCAACCAACTTCCGTTTTCTAAATAGAACGTGTGTCTGTGTTTTTCCAGCAGCCCCCCACTCCCCCACCCGCGGAAATGCCTTGCGCTTCAGAGAGTCCCTTCGCCCCGTGCATGCAGTGATAGGTCCTGCCACTCACTCGCCCCATCCCTAGACATGTTTCAGCCTTGTTGGGCCTCATCAGTGAGGAGTAGCTTGGGTCTCTAGGCCCAGCAGGCACGGGACCCACGTCTGGGCATACCCGTCCCACTCGGGGTGACAAAGCAAAAACAAAAGAGGTGATGGCTGGAAGGTTTAGAATGAATCTTAACCACTGGCAATGCTCTGGGCAACCCTCCAGACCACCGTTCTTCGCCTGCCAAGCAATTACAGAAGGGGAAAGACCATATGTAAATCAGGCTTGGCCCCACCCCAAAAGGGGCAGTCCAGCACAAACTGCTAGGCCACATCCCTTCTGCACGAGACCACAAGCATCCCCAGACATGTTTCAGCCTTGTTGGGCCTCATCAGTGAGGAGTAGCTTGGGTCTCTAGGCCCAGCAGGCACGGGACCCACATCTGGGCATACCCGTCCCACTCGTTTTGACAAAGCAAAAACAAAAGAGGTGATGGCAGGAAGGTTTAGAAAAAATGTTCCTAGAGCTACAGTAATAGTTGTAAATGGCCATTTCATGGCACTGGGTGACACACTGTTGTAGTATCTGGTTTTATTATGGTAGGGCATGACACACACCTGTCTGGTGGCTATACTAGAGCCAGTAGTGTTTGCTTTTCAAATACTCTTTTTAACAGACTCTCTGTGCAAGGAACAGAGGCAAGGGCACACATATTTCTTATACATCTAGTGGCTGAAGCCACACTTGATTACAACATTCGAATTACACCCGAAACTGGTTTACAGCTGAAAATAATCCATTACATTTCAAAACACTACTTAGAAAGAATATTGGCACCCCCTTAAAAGAAGCTTACAGAGATCTCACGGGTGTGTTAATTGGGTGGAGATGGGTAGGTAGTGGGAATGGCCGTAGGGACTAGTAGTGGCATGGGTGGTCAACGGGTGGTGAAAGGCCAAACACCCACAGGCTGTGCGTCACTCATCGCATCCCATCTCCTGCGTATCTTCACTTCCTACGGTAATAGATTTGGTCTGAGGCAGTGCTAGTATCGCCGCCTAAGAAGCAAAGCTAAACACAGCTTGTGGGTAGCGAGGACGAGCAGCAAGGCGGTACAATACCGCAAGGTCTAGCACTGACGTCATAGACACAACGGACAATACATCGGTGTTCTGCAGGTCAATATTATTTATGTTGTAAAATGAAAACAACGCCACAAAATAAGCTTCAGTGCCTACAGTAGACGAGAACGATCAGAGCCCCCCTAAGGGCACGTCAGTACCCCTGCACCCCACAAGAAACCATAGATGCCAATAGCAGCAGGCGGAGCTCCGTAGAAGTCTACGGGTGGTAATTCTATTAGAGTTACACGGGCAATGCTACTCTGCGCCCCTGCGCTGTCCATGGTGCTGAACCGTATTCCCTAGAAGTCCACGATGTCACGTGCCCCAGATATGATGTAATAGGTTATTTATAACGCGCTTAATACCCAGAGATTTCTAAGCGCTGTCTCGGGATGTGGTGCGTCACATGTGGCCAGGTAGAGGCCTGTACTCTGTACTGGATGTGGTGTTTCACAGGTTGCCGCGGTGATGCCTGTACTCTGTACTGGATGTGGTGCTTCACAGGTTACCAGGGTGATGCCTGTACTCTGTACTGGATGTGGCGCTTCACCGGTTGCCAGGGAGATGTCTGTACTCTGTACTGGATGTGGTGCTTCACAAGCTGCCAGGCAGATGTCTGTACTCTGTACTGGATGTGGTGATTCACAGGTTGCCAGGGTGATGCCTGTACTCTGTACTGGATGTGGTGCTTCACAAGTTGCCAAGGAGATGCCTGTACTCTGTACTGGATGTGGTGCTTCACAGGTTGCCAGGGAGATGTCTGTACTCTGTACTGGATGTGGTGATTCACAGGTTGCCAGGGTGATGCCTGTACTCTGTACTGGATGTGGTGATTCACAGGTTGCCAGGGTGATGCCTGTACTCTGTACTGGATGTGGGGCTTCACAGGTTGCCAGGGAGATGTCTGTACTCTGTACTGGATGTGGTGATTCACAGGTTGCCAGGGATATGTCTGTACTCTGTACTGGATGTGGTGTTTCACCGGTTGCCAAGGGTGATGCCTGTACTCTGTACTGGATGTGGTGATTCACAGGTTGCCAGGGTGATGCCTGTACTCTGTACTGGATGTGGGGCTTCACAGGTTGCCAGGGAGATGTCTGTACTCTGTACTGGATGTGGTGATTCACAGGTTGCCAGGGATATGTCTGTACTCTGTACTGGATGTGGTGTTTCACCGGTTGCCAAGGAGATGTCTGTACTCTGTACTGGATGTGGTGCTTCACAAGTTGCCAGGGAGAGGTCTGTATGCTATACTAGATGTGGTGCTTCACAGGCTGCCAGGGAGATGTCTGTACACTGTACTGGATGTGGTGCTTCACAGGTTGCCAGGGAGATGTCTGTACACTGTACTGGATGTACTGCTTCACAGGATGCCAGGGCGATGCCAGTATGCTATACTGGATGTGGTGCTTCACAGGCTGCCAGGGAGATGTCTGTACTCTGTACTGGATGTGGTGCTTCACAAGTTGCCAGGGAGATGTCTGTACGCTGTACTGGATGTGGTGCTTCACAGGCTGCCAGGGAGATGCCTGTACCCTGTGCTGGATGTGGTGCTTCACAGGTTGCCAGGGAGATGCCTGTACACTGTACTGGATGCGGTGCTTCACAGGATGCCAGGGCGATGCCAGTATGCTGTACTGGATGTGGTGCTTCACCGGCTGCCGGGGAGATGTCTGTACCCTGTACTGGATGTGGTGCTTCACAGGTTGCCAGAGAGATGCCTGTAATCTGTACTGGATGTGGTGCATCCCAGGTTGCCAGGGGGATGCTTGTACTCTGTACTGGATGTCGTGCTTCACAGGTTGCCAGGGAGATGCCTGTACCTGTACTGGATGTGGTGCTTCAGAAGTTGCCAGGGAGATGCCTGTACCCTGTACTGGATGTGGTGCTTCACAGGTTGCCAGGGAGATTCCTGTACCCTGTACTGGATGTGGTGCTTCACAGGTTGCCAGGGAGATTCCCGTACCCTGTACTGGATTTTGTGCTTCACAGGTTGCCCGGGAGATGCCTGTAATCTGTACTGGATGTGGTGTTTCACAGGTTGGCTGGGAGATGCCTGTGCTTTTTAAGGGATGTGGTTCTTCAAGGATGGCCAGAGGGATGCCTGTGTTCTGTACTGGATGTGGTGCTTCACCGGTTGCCAGGGAGATCCCTGTACTCTGTGCTGGTTTCCATTGCTTCACTGATTGCCAGGGTGATGCCTGTACTGTGTACTGGATGTGGTGCTTCACAGGTTGTCAGTAAGATGCCTGTACTCTGTACTGGATATGGTGCTTTACAGGTTGGCAGGGAGATGACTGCACTCTGTACCGGCTGTGGTGATTCACCAGTTGCCAGGGTGATGCATGTACTCTGCACTGCATGTGGTGCGTCACTGGTTTTTAGGGAGATGCCTGTACTCTGTATTGGGCGTGGTGCTTCACTGGTTGCCACACACCACTAACTATGCAGATGACACTCAGATTCTCCTTCCGCTTTCTGGGGATCATAGTAAGGACACGGAATTGGTGAACAAGATTTACCTTATCATCCAAGCTTGGATGGCCACACATGGGCTATGCTTAAACGACGATAAGACTGAGTTGTTGATCTTAGGTTCACAGGCTAACATCAAAAAACTAGGTCAGGAGTTTACCTCATTTAATATTGATGGGAATACCATCAAGGTCTCTAAGGAGGTAAACACGTTGGGATTCTATCTGGATGCCACATTGTCTTTCGACAAACAACTAAAATCCCTTAATTCATCCACAGCCTACACTTGTAAGCTGCCACGAGCAGGTAAACCCTTCCTCTCTGAGAATAGTTGTTTGATTCTGGCCAGAGCTTTAATACTCTCCAGGATTGACTACTTTAACACCCTCTACAGTGGAGCTAAGAAAACTACTATTCGGAAGCTCCAGATACTACAAAATAATGCCTTAAGAGCTGCCTTAGGCACTAACAAAAGAACTCATATCTCATCCCTTAGACGCCAACACAAATGGCTATCCACAAATAATAAAATTCAGCTTAAAACTCTGTCCTTGACGCACAAAGCCCTTAATAATGCTGCCCCTAGCTACCTGGCAGATAAATTCCAAGGAAGAACTTCTACTAGGCCAACTAGAGTGGGCAATACCAATTGCCTGATTATACCCAGATTTAGACTTACCACCATCGGTGGGAATAGTTGCACGCCGTTAAGGCAGCGAAACTATGGAATACCAATCCCCAAGACCTGTGTAGGGACCTACCCTTCCCATACTTTAAGGGGAATGTTACCAAATACATCATCCAGACCGACCCATAGTCTCTGTCGGTAGCCTATGAGTGGAATGGCCCACATCCTGACAACTATCCACTGCTGAAACTCACAGGCATGATCTGCCTCTTCACTACATGTCGAGTTTGTGAGTTTCTCTTAGTGAAATACCTCCAAATGTATAACTATCCATGTATATTATTGTAAATACATAGCTGCCTATCTCTGAACTTTGAATTGTGATCTGTAGTTCTGTAACGTCTCTATTTGTAAATATTGTCATATATTGTATTACTATGTAAGCCTCGCATTTGGCTATTGTTGTTGCGCCCTATTACCTCCGGGTCTGGTGCGTGTAATCAAGTGAATAAACAAACAAACAAACAGACAGATATCTGTACTCTGTAGTGGATGTGGTTCTTCACAGGATTCCAGTGAGATGCCTGTACTCTGTACTGGATGTGGTTCTTCATAGGTTGTCAGGGAGATGTCTGTACTCTGTACTGATGTGGTGCTTCACAGGTTGCCAGGGAGATGCCTGTACTCTGTATCAGATGTGGTGCTTCACTGGTTGCTAGGGAGAAGCCTGTACTCTGTACTGGATGTGGTGCATCCCAGGTTGCCAGGGGGATGCTTGTACTCTGTACTGGATGTGGTGCTTCACAGGTTGCCAGGGAGATGACTGTATTTTGTACTGTATGTGGTGCTTCACAGAATGCCAGGGAGATGCCAGTACTCTGTACTAGATGTGGTGTTTCAATGGTTGTCAGGGAGATGCCTGTACCCTGTACTGGGTGTGGTGCTTCACAGGTTGCCAGGGAGAGACCTGTACCCTGTACTGGATGTGGTGCTTCACAGGTTGCCAGACTGAACCCTGTACTCTCAACAGTGGTGTTGTTTCCCAGGTTGCCAGGCTTTTTCATGCACTTACTAGATGTGTTTTGCCGATGTCAGACTGATGCCTGTACTCTCTACTTACTGGATCTGGTGTTGCACCGATTGCTAGACTGATGCCTGCACTCTCTACTGGATGTGGTGTTATTGCTAGACTAGGAACTGTACTCCTAGCTCCAGGAAGGCCCTTTTGCAGTTCCAAGTGCTTCCGCCTCCTGCTCAAAGTATCAGATTCAAGTGTGTAAACGTTAGAATGG
Source organism: Ambystoma mexicanum (assembly GCF_040938575.1). Taxonomy (NCBI): domain Eukaryota; kingdom Metazoa; phylum Chordata; class Amphibia; order Caudata; family Ambystomatidae; genus Ambystoma; species Ambystoma mexicanum. The sequence continues at coordinate 32,488,844 of NC_090931.1, forward strand.
GAGCATTCCTCATGTAAGGATGGTGTCTTAGTCACCACACCTTTAAGGATCAAGCCTCTGTTGGCCGGTTTCCTTAGCTTTACCATGTAAGTTCCTTGACCCTCATTCAATGTTGCATTACTTCGTCTCGGGGGGATAGCTCAGAGGCAACGTGCACGCCTTGGAAGCAAGATGACACAGAGCACCACAGGTTCGCACAAGGTGTGCCAATGAACCTTTGGTGCCCATGGAGCTCGACCTGCAGTATGCCTATCACCCTGAGGTCCACTTGGCTATTCCCTACTATAACCTGAAATCCTCTTCCCTGCCTCATTGCCATCACCATGGCCTTTTTCACAAGCACCGGCCTTAGTGTCACTGAAATGCCACCAAGCGGATGCCGGCTGTTGTCACGGCAGCCCACCATACACACTTTAATCACTGAAAACCTCTCATACACAAACCCACCAGCGTATCCCAGACGTTATCACAGTGGCCCACCCTGCTAACTCAGCCCCACTCCACGATTTGCACTCGACCCAACATCGGCTTTAGAGTATTTACGCCTTAGAATGTTTAGCCCGCCCGTGACGCTCAAATATATATAAGGTCTCATTACGAGGGAGGCGCTCCCGGAATGAAGGGTGCCGGCACGGGACCGGCGTCATTCATTACGGGATGCCTGATTACGAGGTCCCCTAGCGGGACCCGGAACAGACGTCTGGTAAAAGCAGACGTCCTTTCCGGTTCCCGCCAGGGGACCAAGGAGCTAATAACGGGCCCGTTATTAACGGGCCCGTTATTAGCGCCATCCCCATTCCCATTGAGCCCTATAGGGTCTCAAATGGGAATGGGGAATGGTTTTGTGCATGGGGAATTACCGGGTCCTCCAAGGTCGGAATGACCCAGTAATTCCTCATTCACAAAACCCGGTATTGGAGCACGGTATGGAGGCAGCCATGCCCTTGTTAAGGGCATGGCTGCCTCCATACTCGTAATGAGGCCCATAGACTGGTAACCTCCCATTGCATAACTTAGGTTACCTTCTGTAACGCGCAGCTTTTATAGACAGGTATCCTTTGATATTAGACTTAGTAGACTCGTTTGGTTACGACATATGGAGAATTTGGAAGACGTAGTAAGACTCTAAAGTGAACCAGCCTCTTGTGCTCAGAGAATCCTATTATCCTGGTTTCTGGCAGCCTGTCTGTCCCACCTAAACGATGTTCAAGGACAACTAGTGGATTGCACTTGGTTTGTACCGAGGAAAGCCTGTCCATAATGCCCAGAATATTCTATGAAGGAAGCTGGCTTTGCATCCCCACAGAAGATTGGACACAGTGGGCCTCATTATAAGTATGGCGGTACAGTAACAACAGCGCCGGTAGTGCTACCGGCGCCGTTGCTATCATACCGCCATACTATGAGTTGTGCTCGCGGGTGTCGCTCTACCCGCAGTGCGGCACCCGCGAGCACAACTCGTGGATGCACCGGCACAGTTATGAACCCCTATGGGGCCGACTGGGGATGGGGAGTCACTTATTACCAGCACTCGCGAATGGGCAATTACCAGGTCTGCCAAACTAGGCATGACCCGGTAATTGCCCATTTGTGGGTGCCAGGATTTTTTCACAAGTTTGGAGGTAGCCTGCCGGTATTACAGGCATGGCTACCTTAAAAACGTGTAATGAGGCCCAGTGGCATAAAAGATAAGCTCCATCTGAGCTCAAGGTACGCATAAACGCACCTATTCGGTGAACATCTGCTGCGGGCACGGCAATCCATCGACACACTGTAGAATGCAGCTACGAATATGACCAATTCAGTCTAGCTAGTCACATACCAGTTTCACACTGAAACTCCAGACTTGCCACAACACCTCTGCAATTAGAATACAGCGGCACCCTACAACAACTTTTGGCCTAGCTGGGTACATTTTGAGTCTCCTGCACCAGCGCCCTGTCATGACCTCCTTCAACACCCATCCACGTGCCTGACCTCTCGGGTTGATTACTGGAGCCTAACCAGCCCCCCTCAGTCCTACTCTTGGCCATTATGCGCACACGCACCTTAAGGCTCCACTGAGAACTTTTCCCATACCTGGACTTCAGTCCCTGAGGGCGTTCCTACCACAAAGCGCTTTGAGGCTATACAAATGGGAAAAGGTGCTATATAAATGACTACTACAATACAATACAATACAATACAATACAATACACATTTAGCTCTCGTCATGACATGTCTAAGATTATTAGGTTCCCACCTAGCACAACCTGCGGCAGGCCTAGGATTCTTAGGTCCGCATCGAGGTCCATCCGCGGCATGCCTAGGATCCTTATTTCCACTTGCAGCTCAACCCACCGCCAGGAGTGGACTGGCCTATAGGATACTCTGGAGATTGACTGGTAGGCCTCTGCACCGTGGGCATAAGTGGACTGGCCTATCGGATACGCTGGTGATTTCCTGGCAGGCCTCTGCACCCTTGGCAGGGGTGGACTGACCTATATGATACTCTGGAGATTTCCCGGCAGGCTTCTGCACCCTGGCCTAGGCGTAAGATTGTTAGGTTCCTTTCCAACTCTGCTTGTGATGTGCCTAAGATCTATAGGTTCCCATTCAGCGCTGCCTATGGCATTAATATCTATAGGTCCCCGTTTGATACTATCTATGGCACTAAGATCTATAGGTCCCATTCAGCGATACCTATGGCATTACGATCTATAGGTCCCCTTTAGTGCTACCTATGGCACTAATATCTATAGATTCCCTTCAGCGCTACCTATGGCACCAAGATCTATAGGTCCTCTCCAGCGCTACCTATGGCACTAAGATCTATAGGTCCCATTCAGTGATACCTATGGCAGTACAATCTATAGGTCCCCTTCAGTGCTACCCATGGCACTAAGATCTATATGTCCCCTTCAGCGCTACCTATGGCACTAAGATCTATAGGTCCCCTCCAGCGATACCTATGGCATTATGATCTATAGGTCCCCTTCAGTGCTACCTATGGCACTAAGATCTATAGGTCCCCTTCAACGCTACCTGTGGCACTAAGATCTATAGGTCCCATTCAGCGATATCTATGGCATTATGAGCTATACGTCGACTTCAGTGCTACCTATGGCACTAAGATCTATAGGCCCCCTTCGGCGCTACCCATGACACTAAGATCTATAGGTCCTCATTCAGCGATACCCATGGCATTAAGATCTATAGATAAACTTCAGTGCTACCTCTGGCATTACGATCTATAGGTCCCCTTCAGTGCTACCTATGACACTAAGATCTATAGGTCCCTTCAGCGCTACCTATGGCACTAAGATCTATAGGTCCCTTCAGCGCTACCTATGGCATTATGATCTATGGGTCCCCTTCAGCACCACCTATGGCACTAAGATCTATAGGTTTCCTTCAGTGCCTGCTATGGCACTAAGATCTATAGGTCCCCTCCAGTGATACCTATGGCATTACGATCTATAGGTCCCCTTCAGTGCTACCTATGGCACTAAGATCTATAGGTCCGCTCCAGCGCTACCTATGGCACTAAGATATATAGGTCCCATTCAGCGATATTTATGGCATTATGATCTATAGGTCCCCTTCAGTGCTACCTATGGCACAAAGATCTATAGGTCCCCTTTCAGCGATACCCATGGCATTAAGATCTATATATAAACTTCAGCGCTACCTCTGGCATTACGATCTATAGGTCCCCTTCAGCGCTACCTATGACACTAGGATCTATAGGTCCCTTCAGCGCTACCTATGGCATTACGATCTATGGGTCCCCTTCAGCACTACCTATGGCACTAAGATCTATAGGTTTCCTTCAGTGCTACCTGTGGCACTAAGATCTATGGGTCCCTTCAGCGCTACCTATGGCATTATAATCTATAGGTTTCCTTCAGTGCTACCTATGGCACTAAGATATATAGGTCCCCTCCAGCGATACTTATGGCATTACGATCTATAGGTCCCCTTCAGTGATACCTATGGCACTAAGATCTATGGGTCCCCTTCAGCGCTACCTATGGCACTAATATCTATAGGTCCCATTCAGCGATATTTATGGCATTACGATCTATAGGTCCCCTTCAGCGCTACCTTTGGCAGCGCTACCTTCAGTGCTACCTATGGCACTAAGATCTATAGGTCCCCTCAGCACTACCAGTGGCATTGCTATCTATAGGTCCCCTTCAGTGCTACCTATGGCGCTAAGATCTATAGGTCCCTTCAGCGCTACCTACGGCATTACGATCTATGGGTTCCCTTCAGCGCTACCTATGGCACTAAGATCTATAGGTTTCCTTCAGTGCTACCTATGGCACTAAGATCTATAGGTCCCTTCAGCACTACCGGTGGCATTACTATCTATGGGTCCCCTTCACTTAGAGAATGGAACAGGGTGGATCCATGGAGCCTTTTATATTTAATTAATTAGACTGGCCATGGCAGTGGGAAGGTGTTGCCTTCCCCCTTCCTGAAATGTTTTTATGTACCCATCGCTGTCACATTCCAGCTAAATGTGACAAGAAGGAGTGCGCCTGTAGGCTGTGTCCCCCTGGAGTACACATGACTATTTGTTTGTTATACGGTGAGCATAGGAAAATGTGTGTGGATTAGCCCCACACATTTTCTGAGGTTGATCTCCCATCATTCAATTTCTTACAAAATTTCAAAAAAGCCCAGGCGGGCGAACACTCCCCGTTTGGATGGTCAAATTCCTCAGTCACTCTTTGACTCTCATTCCCTCATATTCCTGCACACCCTCACACACAAAATCCCTCTCTCCATCTCAACCGTGCAGGTTCACCAGCCACTGGGCCAGGCCTACACAGGGATTGTGCCCTCAATGTCATCCTGGGGGGGGTGCCCATATCACCTTTTGCCAGGGTCTTGGAATGGTTTACTGAGTTTCTTGCTCATCTAAGAAGCTCACCTCCGGCTGATCTTGAAGTGCCCGCCATGGACCCCGCTGCAGCTCTTACCCGCCGTTGGAAAAGGGGATACCCGAGACACTCAGCAGAGCTCAAAGAATTGCACTAATCCTGGAGGTCAGCAAACTCCATCCCCATCTCTCCAATGTTTGTAATACCTTTCAAAAATAGATGCCACCTTTTCACTCAGATATTTAGCAGTTTACAGTGTCTCTCTGTCTAAAGTCCTTGAACAATTCAGTGAGCATATGGACTGAAAAACTGCCCAACCTAGGATCCTAGTCTCATGTGAGGAGTCAATTTAGACATGATTTTGGCTAAAGACTTTTATTGTTAAATAAAAGGGGTTGAGAAAATGCGGTGCTGTCCCGGCACTAGAGGTGTTTGCCTACCTGAACTCAAAACTAAGGTATCAGTGTCATAATGTCTAAAACAAAACAATCCTGTGTCCAAAGGACTATTCTGGCCCTCACATTCTAAGGAAATTAACTTTAAAGTGAAAGGGATAATGTCTATGGCCTTCAGTGTTCTAGAAATGTTCAAATGGTCAAAGCAATAAGTAACTGCAACAAAACGTCTCTCAAGGATATTGCTCCTTACTCCAAAGGGGGTCTCCCTTGCCCTGGATCCTTATTCATGTTTTCTTACAAATAAGAGTTCTTGCCTTTTCTCTTGATCAATACCAAAATCATACTCAACTATATTTGGCCTTTGTTTTGTCAGGATACCTGGGGTACTCTCCTGTCAGGGTTTCTCTGTTTTCTCATCTTAACACAGTCCTCTTCCTACTCTTGATATTTCTTCTGAGAACCTCTTTATTCTTGGTTAACACAGTTCTGCTTCTAGTATTTCCATTCAGGATTTCTTTATCTTTGATATATTTCTTGTGACTGCCTGGTATACTCTCCTACCTGGGTCTTGTGTAGCCACAACCATCCACTTGTAATTGCCTGACTTGTTTTCCTGCCAGGGCTTCTTATAGTCATAAACTTGTAATTGCCTGGTACACTCTGCTGCAAGGGTTCTTGTATTCACACACTTGAAGTTGCCTGGTATACTCTCCTGCCAGGGCTTCTTGTATTCACACACTTGGAGTTGTCTGGTAAACTCTCCTGCCAGGGCTTCTTGTATTCACACAGTTTTTGCCTGGTATACTCTCCTGCAAGGGCTTCTTGTATTCACACACTTTGTATTTGTCTGCACTTCCGCTCTTGATAATTCACCACATTAGCCCTTTTGACTAAATCATTCTGTCCATGGAATATTGCCTCATTAGGGTTTTGCTCACACTTCCAATCTTGGTAATTCACCACCTTAGCCTTATTGGCTATTTCACTTTGTCCGTTATATACTGATGTGTTACTGTTCCTTATATGTGTATCTGGTGCATGTTGGCAAACTTCAAAGATTCCCTTCTCTATCAGATATTCTTTTACTTTCTCTCTTTCTGGCTTTATAAATGGTTTTCTTTCTCTCTCTGATCCGTTTTGTTCAATTACTTGCATGTGGCGTGCTCACCAATACGCCCCAGTGTTCCTGTCATCCCAGCATGGACTCACCGGTTCTTCGTGGCTTTCCTTGTCCTCCTCACAGCCTGCTGATAACAGCATTTAGGTGGTTTCTTCCTCACAGCCATCAACCTTCTGCATCCCTGCTTCCCGCTGTTCCAGCTGGGCTTCTCTGCTTCGCACAGGTCTTTGGTAAGTGTTTTGTTGCTTCCTTTCACTAGCGAATGCCCAGGAGCACTGCACTAGCTTCTGCCATTCCCGCTGTGTAAAATCTTCCTCGCGCCGCTTCCTTCCTTTCAGCCCGTCAGTCGCACAGAGAGGAGCAGCCGCTGCCACAAGCCATCTACTATGGTTTCTGGTGATTCTGTTTTAAATGTCTCAGGCACAGACGTGTGCTCCCAGCAACTAGAGTGCTGCCTGTGCTCAGAGCTTCTTTTGCTCGCTATTCCTCCACTCCTCTTACTCATCACAGTGTTAAAGTGTTTCTGGGAGCAGTAGTCCCTTTTGGATAACTTGCACAAAATTATTGGAGGAATGTTCTTAACAGGTTTTGATGGCAAGTCTATGTGATAGAGATGGTCTGCAGATTGGAATGATAGAGATTCAACACTCTCCTTTGAGGGAGCAGGGCAGGAATCGCAATAGGCCATTAGAGTGTTACAAACGGGAGGTTCATCCTGCAAGGAGAAAGGAGGATACCATGTCTCATCCGATGAAGCCATGGTATTTCCCCAGAGGTTGTCTCCTCCCATGTAATCATCTCTCATATAGCCGACCCCAAGGGCAGGATCAGGTAGCGGCTGCCGTCCCCTGGCCACATGGGAGGAGGTCACCACTGGGAAAACAGTGATGACTCCATTGGATTCATCACACTTACTTCCTTGAGATCCCTAGCACAGATCAACTCAAGCTCTACCCTGTTGTCTGATACACATCAGTTAGCAGATCAAATACCTGGCCTCCAAAATTAGGCATGTACTACTATATCCACGGTTGCTTTTTACCTTGTACTAAAAAACATGTGTCTTTAAATAAGAAGCAATTATACCTTTGTCTTGATGAAGGCACTCAGGTAGTGTTATATGTGCAGGCTGAAACATGTCAACATTGTCTTAGCAGAATCTGTGTTCTTGCAAAACGTTTCAAGTGATCTCTGTTCCAGCAATACGTTGCTGTATTAGAATTGTGATTGTGCCTTGTCGCACACATACTCTAAGATGAAATGACCAAACGTCACTTGGTCTGTTCCATAGAGATTGTAGGTAGGAAAGAAAATTGACATGATTAACAGACACCCCAAAAACAGGAAGACTTGAAAGCTTAACAAGTTTAACCAAAACTCTTCTTGTGTGGCCGATGTAATAAGAGGAACGCTCAGTGTGTGTTCTGGCTTCTAAGCATAATCTTAAACTCATCCTACCCCCCTCAACCTCTCTGTTAAGGGGTGTTCCAAGAGGAAGTGATGTGCTACTTTTCATGGTTACTGTGCGTTCCACCAGAGTTACTACACTGCTGCCATTCCAGGGTCTCAATGTGTCCCACTAGGGTGAATCTGTGTTCCCAAGGGTTACACTTCCACCCACCATGGTCGCTGTGCCTCCTACCAGCATGTTACTGTCTCCCACCAGGTTTACAGTATGTGCAGCGGTACAGTACCTATAGTAGGGATCACAATGTTTCCACCAGGGTTACAGTAGCTCCTGGCAGGGTTACAGTAGATTCAGAGCTACCGCGCCTCCACTAGAGATAAAATGTTTCCACCCGGGGTTACAGTACGTGAAGAGCCACTGTGCCTCCACTAGAGATACAGTGTTTCCACCAGGGTTACAGTATGTGCAGTGGTACAGTGCCTAACGTAGGGATCACAATGTTTCCACCAAGGTTACAGTAACTCCTACCAGGGTTACAGGGTGTGTAGGGCTACAGTGCCTCCACTAGCGATACAATGTTCCCACTAGGGTTACAGTATGTGCAGCGGTACAATGCCTAAACTAGGGATTACACTTTTTCCACCAAGGTTACAGTGCCTCCTGCTAGGGTTTTAGTGTGTGGAGGATTACCGTGCCCTCACTAGAGATACAATGTTTCCACCAGGTTTACACTGCCTCCCACCTGGATTACAGTGAGGCTTATCAGAGCTATGGTGCCTCTAACGGGGACTGTGAGTGCTACCAGGGATAGGTTGAATGTCACCAGGGTTACAGTGCCTCCTGACAGGGTTACAGTACATGCACGGCTATCATGACCTCACTAGAGATACATTGTTTCCACCAGGGCTACAATGCCTCCTGCTAGGGTAACAGTACATGCAAGGCTACTGTGCCTCCGCTAGAGATGCAATGTTTCCACAAGGGTTACAGTGTCGTCCACTAGGATTAGAGTGAGGCTTACCAGAGCTATGATGCCTCTAACTGGGTTACTGTGAGTGCTAGCAGGGTAAGAGTGAATGTCACCGGGTTTACAGTGCCTTCTGCCAGGGTTAAACAAGTCCTACCAGGGCTGCAGTGTGTCACCCCAGAATTGCTATGATTCCAAGGTTACGGAGGCTCTCACGGGGTTCCATTGGATCTATTCACTGCAGAGAAACCTTTTTCCTACTGTATGCACAGGTAGTGTCACAGGGTTGCAGGGGATTACAGTGTACTCTACAGCATGTCCATTGTAGAATGGCACAGCCTGCTCTTCAGTCCTTACATCACATGTTATACTATTGTGGCCTAACACAAATGCTGCCAAGAGGCGTTTCAAAACTCCCAGGGAGGGGTGTGATGGATATCAGCAGTATCATGTTGCGCCACATATCTGTGATCTGTAGGAAATGTACTACGGAAGAGTTCAGAAAGGAGCCTCACCCTCCTCTACCCAATATGCCATTCAGCAATGCTGAGGCCATGCTGATCCTCAACAGGACCCCTGTTTCATTGCAAAGGGTGTGTTTCCCTGTGCACTGGCTCTTTCCACAACATAGGCACCATTCTCCTACCGCCAATTTCTCACCAGCGCCAACGAGCAGTAAAAGCGCAAAATAATGCAATGGAATGTAAAGTGGTCTTGCTTATCGGCCTTCTGCCAATAATGTTGGCCTCGCTGCGCATGGCTCTATGAGAAAGGAGGCAGGGTGTGTTAGTCGGACAGCAGGGAGGCAGATGCAGGTCGGACTTACCCGTTACCTGTGTGCCGATATGAAGGTCTCTATGCTGTTTGCAGTTGGCAGAGACCGGGCAGGTTTGCCACATGGCAGCCTTCGGGTTCTAGAATGCTGAATCGACACAGTGTGGTTTGATAGAAGACGGATGGTGTTTATGTTACGTACACTAGAGCTGGTTGGTGGTCTGAAAGGGTGCAGGAAGTGTAAGATTGTAGTAGTGAGGTGTTAGCTGAGGGATGGGTGGGGTGGGGGGTATAGGGTGTTGCTTCCTAGCTCTTGGTTGTAGATTTCACAGATTAAGGTGCGGACCAGTGTCACGCAGCAGAGGATCTATAAACGAAATTGATCTCCAACAGATGGTAGTGCAAAGAGTTTCACAATTGCTTAGTTGCGAAGTAGTCCAGGCTTCTGGTGCACAGTTTTTAGTCATCTGCTATTATCCTTAATTTCCTTCAAAGTGGTTGGTTGAAAATCCAAGTCTTGATCTGTTTCCTGAAAGTCAGGTGGCCCTGCTCTGGGTGGAGAGGTTTGGGTAGGGTGTTCCTGAAAGATGAGTGGCCTTGCTCCAGGTGGAGAGGTTTGGGTAGGGTGTACCTGAAAGTCAGGTGGCCCTGCTCCAGGTGGAGAGGTTTGGGTGGGGTGTGGCTCTGCTCCAGATGGAGAGGTTTGGGTAGGTTGCGGCTCTGCTCCAGGTGGAAAGGTTTGCGTAGGGTGCGGCTCTGCTCCAGGTGGAGAGGTTTGGTTAGGGTGCGACTCTGCTCCAGGTGGAGAGGTTTCGGTAGGGTGCAGCTCTGCTCCAGGTGGAGAGTTTGGGTAGGGTGCGGCTCTGCTCCAGGCAGAGAAGTTTGGGTAGGGTGCGACTCTGCTCCAGGTGGAGAGGGTTGGGTAGGGTGCGGCTCTGCTCCAGGTGGAGAGGTTTGGGTAGGGTGCGGCTCTGCTCTAGGTGGAGAGGTTTGAGTAGGGTGCGGCTCTGCTCCAGGCGGAGAGGTTTGGGTAGGATGCGGCTCTGCTCCAGGTGGAGAGGTTTGGGTAGGGTGCGGCTCTGAGGTTTGGGTAGGGTGTGACTGCTCCAGGTGGAGAGGATTGGTAGGGTGCGGCTCTGCTCCAGGTGGAGAGGTTTGGGTAGGGTGTGGCTCTGCTCCAGGTGGAGAGGTTTGGGTAGGGTGTGGCTCTGCTCCAGGTGGAGAGGTTTTGGTAGGGTGCAGCTCTGCTCCAGGTGGAGAGGTTTGGGTAGGATGTGGCCCTGGTTTGTGTAGGGTGCGGCTCTGCCCCATGCGGAGAGGTTTGGGTAGGGTGCGGCTCTGCTCCAGGTGGAGAGGTTTGGGTACGGTGCGGCTCTGCTCCAGGTGGAGAGGTTTGGGTAGGGTGCGGCTCTGCTCCAGGTGGGGAGGTTTGGGTAGGGTGCGGCTCTGCTCCAGGTGGAGAGGTTTGGGTAGGGTGTGGCTCTGTTCCAGGTGGAGAGGTTTGGGTAGGGTGCGGCTCTACTCCAGGTGGAGAGGTTTGGGTAGGGTGCGGCTTTGCTCCAGGTCGAGAGGTTTGGATAGGGTGTGGCTCTGCCGCAGTTGGAGAGGTGTGACTCTGCTCCAGGTGGAGAGGTTTGGGTACGGTGTGGCTCTGCTCCAGGTGTAGGGTGCGGCTCTGCTCCAGGTGGAGAGTTTTGGGTAGGGTGCGGCTCTGAGGTTTGGGTAGGGTGTGACTGCTCCAGGTGGAGAGGTTTGGGTAGGGTGCAGCTCTGCTCCAGGTGGAGAGGTTTGGGTAGGGTGCGGCTCTGCTCCAGGTGGAGGGGTTTGGGGAGGGTGCGGCTCTGCTCCAGGTGGAGAGGTTTGGGGAGGGTGCGGCTCTGCTCCAGGTGGAGAGGTTTGGGTAGGATGCGGCTCTGCTCCAGGTGGAGGGTTTGGGTAGGATGCGGCTCTGCTCCAGATGGAGAGGTTTGGGGAGGGTGTGGCTCTGCTCTAGGTGGAGGGGTTTGGGGAGGGTGCGGCTCTGCTCCAGGTGGAGAGGTTTGGGTAGGGTGCGGCTCTGCTCCAGGTGGAGAGTTTGGGGAGGGTGCGGCTCTGCTCCAGGTGGAGAGGTTTGGGGAGGGTGCGGCTCTACTCCAGGTGGAGAGGTTTGGGGAGGGTGCGGCTCTGCTCCAGGTGGAGGGGTTTGGGTAGGGTGCGGCTCTGCTCCAGGTGGAGGGGTTTGGGTAACGTGCGGCTCTGCTCCAGGTGGAGAGGTTTGGGGAGGGTGTGGCTCTGCTCTAGGTGGAGGGGTTTGGGTTGGGCGTTCAGAGCTGATGAAGAGGACCCTCCTTGCCATTTCTTATTGAAGTTAGCGACTAACGCTAGTGCAGCGGTGCTGGACCTGGAAGCCGAAGGAGTGAAGCCAGGCAACCTCCCACCGCCCTCATGCAGAGCATGGCATGGCATGCTCACAGCTTCCCACCACGCACGGCACGCAGGCACCTGCCCTGCACCATCCATTCAGCAGCATGCATGCATCTCCCCGCTGTCGCTGTCGGGCATCTAAACCTCTCTCTTGCCCCTGCACATTCGGGGCACATCGCTGAGCCTGCAACGAACATTACCCACAAAGGGCACGGATGTCCACCCACATGCCACGAGAGTGCCCCGTCATGCTGCCGGATCAGATGACTGCTGGTGTGCAGTACACAAACCCCAATTAACATACATTATTATAATTGAGTTCACTTAAGAAAGCTCAAAAGCTCTGAGGCCATCGTTAGATAGTTATTATCATTCAGGATATACAGGTTGCCAGAGGGACTGCAGAAAATATGAGCCCTTCTGGACGCTGAGGCCAACTCATCAGGAATAAGGGTCTTCTGGGACCATCGCTAGGATGTAGGAGCAACAAGAAACGCCATGTTCTCCAAAACCTGCAGTGATGAAATGCAGCCAAGTGGTCAACTGGAAGAAATGGCGCACACTGTTCCCTCAGGAGCAGCACAGCATGAACTCCCCGCCGCGCAGTGAGGATCGACAACCATGAAGCGGGCGAGCGAGGAAACTGGGGTCTGCAAGGAGCCTCTGGAGCCTTTGGCAAGAAAGAGAATTCTGGAGCCAAGGGACCAAATTACAATGCAGGGGTCTGTTTCCATGGGGTGTTTCACCTGGACACATTCAAGGGGTGGTGAGATGTGCTCCACCTGGACACATTCAAGGGGGGGTGAGATGTGTTCCACCTGGAAACATTCAAGGGGGGGTGAGATGTGTTCCACCTGGACACATTCAAGGGGGGGTGAGATGTGCTCCACCTGGACACATTCAAGGGGGGGTGAGATGTGTTCCACCTGGACACATTCAAGGGGTGGTGAGATGTGCTCCACCTGGACACATTCAAGGGGGGGTGAGATGTGTTCCACCTGGACACATTCAAGGGGGGGTGAGATGTGTTCCACCTGGACATATTCAAGAGATGTGTTCCACCTGGACATATTCAAGAGGAGTGAGATGTGCTCCCCCTGGACACATTCAAGGGGGGGTGAGATGTGTTCCACTTGGACATATTCAAGGGGGGGTGAGATGTGTTCCACCTGGACATATTCAAGGGGGGGTGAGATGTGTTCCACCTGGACACATTCAAGGGGGGGTGAGATGTGCTCCACCTGGACATATTCAAGAGGAGTGAGATGTGCTCCACCTGGACACATTCAAGGGGGGGGTGAGATGTGCTCCACCTGGACACATTCAAGGGGGGGGGGGTGAGATGTGTTCCACCTGGACATATTCAAGGGGGGGTGAGATGTGTTCCACCTGGACATATTCAAGGAGTGGTGAGATGTGCTCCACCTGGACACATTCAAGGGGGGGGTGAGATGTGTTCCACCTGGACACATTCAAGGGGGGATGAGATGTGCTCTACCTGGACATATGTGCTCCACCTGGACATATTCAAGAGGAGTGAGGTGTGCTCCACCTGGACACATTCAAGGGGGGCGAGGGGGGGTGAGATGTGCTCCACCTGGACACATTCAAGGGGGGTCAGATGTGTTCCACCTGGACACATTCAAGGGGGGGGTGAGATGTGCTCCACCTGGACATATTCAAGAGGAGTGAGATGTGCTCCCCCTGGACACATTCAAGGGGTGGTGAGATGTGCTCCACCTGGACACATTCAAGGGGGGGGGGTGAGTTGTGCTCCACCTGGACACATTCAAGGGGGGGTAAGATGTGTTCCACCTGGACACATTCAAGGGGGGGTGAGATGTGCTCCACCTGGACACATTCAAGGGGGGGTGAGATGTGCTCCACCTGGACATATTCAAGAGGAGTGAGGTGTGCTCCACCTGGACATATTCAAGGGGGGGGGGGGGTGAGATGTGCTTCACCGGGACACATTCAAGAGGAGTGAGGTGTGCTTTGCCTGGACAGATTAAAGAGGAGTGAGGTGTGTTTCACAAGACTGGATTTCGAGAGGAGTCGTGTGTGTGTTTGGCCCTGTTAGATTTACAGAAGAGAAAGGTTTGGTCCACCAGGTTATATTTAAATGGGAGTGGGCGTGATTCCTCCTGGTAGATCTCAAGGGGAGTGAGGTGTGGGTCACAACCTGTGATTCGCCCAGTAGAGTTAAGGAGGAGTGATAGATTTAAAGAGGAGGCGGGAGCGGGTGTGATTCACATGGGTAGATTTAAGGAGGCGGGAGTGGGTGTGATTCTGCAGAATAGATTTAATGTGGCGTGAGTAAGGTGTGATTTACCAGTGCAAATTTAAGGAGGAGTTAGCGCGGTGTGATACACCAGGGTGGATTTAAAGAAGTGGGTTGTGCTAGTTTCGAGATAGCACGAATTGTTAGATGAGTTCTAAGAGCAGATGGCCAAGGGGAAGTGCTATCTTTCAAAGATAGACCACTCACTGCATGCCATGCTAGGAGACTGGCTATGAAAGGAAGGACTGGCTCCCGGTGGAGGACCCCATCATCTTGGCTATGAATGCACCTGCTTTAAGTGGCAGGCTGTACAGCTACAGGAGGCCATTGAGCTGCAGGGCGGTGGGGCATTCTGAGCGGGGCCGGAGACTGACTCGATGAATATTCTTCTCCACTTCTCGAGAAGGGGACGGTGAAAGGTGGGCCGGCATGTCCCCTGGATACAGTGTCCAAGTGGCTGATAAAACCCCAGGTGTGTAAGATGTGAAGGCATCGTGAAGTAAGACACAGACAACAGGTTCAGGTTTGGTTCTTAGGTCTTTTATTTAACTTAAAATGCAGAGTGGAGTAAGGCCTCTCTTGCCCAATGCTAAGGTGGGATTTCCCTACCTAAACAAATCTAAGGATAGTCTGTGTCAGGATGTCCAAATCAAAAGTCTGTGTCCAACCTATACTTGCCCTCACAGCTCACTGTATGTGTAGAGATGTCAGCATCAAAATGAATAGTGTTTAGAATAAAGTTCCAAGCTTTTTCCAGCTCTTGGCTTGAATTCAGCTTTCCCTTCTCCAAGTTCAAAACAGTTCACAAAGTATTGGGGCTCCTTTCCACAAGAGTTAAAATCTTACATCTTTTCAAAATAACACCATTCTTTGGGACACTTCCGAGCTCTTTTATCACAAGTACCTTCCCTTGGTTTACATAGATTGCTCTGTTTCTTGACTTCAAACTCATATAAGTGGCTATTCGAGAACATCAGCTGCTTTACGGATGCTTTCATTGGCTTTTCCCATAAAGAGGGCACTGAGTTTAGGCGCAGTTGTCGGACCACACGGTCCACCCATTACAGGTCTTGCAACCCATACCCCTTCTTGACTGCTTTCCATCAACAAGTGCCCACCACCTTCCTTTAACAGTGAAGCTTGTTCCTTCATCCGTGCCGCACTCTTCTAACACTTTACTGTGGCTTACCTGGCCACCACACACTTTGTTATGCTCTGTATTCTTCTGGCTCCTGACAATACAGGTTGCTGCTTAACCTGCAGTTCCTTGAACTCTTTAAGCATTCGACAATACTTAGTTTCTCATCTCATACCCTTCTTGGTATTCTCTTCGCTGTGTCAACACTTGTGTCTCAAACAGTTAATTCTGTGTTATCTGCCACTTGCACCACCGTGCTTTCACCTCATTCATAAGTGCTCATAACTTGATTTGGCTCTGTGCGACATTCAAAAGTGCTTACAATGTCTTTCAATTTGTTCGGTATTCAAAAGTACTTGGTTTGGCATTGAAAGTGCTTATAACAACCTTCAGTTCGTTCGGTATTCAAAAGTACTTGGATCAACTTCCCAGAGCGCTCGGGTGTGAGTATTTCCCTGTTTACACTCACCGGTGGCATAGTCCCGGCTCTGCTAATCCTCCATAGCCCTCTTCTTCATCTCGGTACCAATGTGGTGTTTCGGGAGGGTTGAATGAAAGGAAGTGTGCATAACTCTGTGCTGGTTCCTCCCCGGCTTGGTACTTGACTGATGTATGTCTGCATTAATAATATAGGACTGATGTATGTTGGTCCCACCCAAATGAGGATGTGTCCTTCTAATTGTCTCTTCCCCGCCCCATTGTTGAGGGGATGTTTCTGGGAGACATTTTGGGGGAAGAAAAAGGAAGGGGCTGACAGTAGCCAACAAAGGCTTGAGGGGTAGAGGGTTCATTCTGCAAAGGGAAAGGGGGATACCATGTCTCAGCTAAGGACATCCTCTGCACACCCCAAGTTCCCTCCACCCAGGTGATCCTCCCTCACAAATCCACCCCCACAGTCGGGATCCAAAAGCAATGGCCTTTCCCTGGCCACCTGAGAGGAGGATCCGGGGGGAAAATAAGTGAGGACGGCCTCAGATTCCTCACAATGAGTACAAACACCTGCCATTAAAGGGGGTAGACATGGGTAGACACGGCCTGGCATCTTCTAAAAGGGCCACTGGAAGAAACTGCCACTCCTGCCTGGTTTGCGCCCATGTTCACATTACCTGAAAGATAAGATGCCAAGGTTCCATGTGGAATCCTGCCCGAGGTCTTCTCTCGCAGGCTTCCCAGGTGAAGGGTGTCATTGATTGGATGAATTCTGGCAATCATATGGCATGCTTGATCATCACACACTTTCTGGCCTGGCCGCCTGCTTCGTGGGTTGCCCTCAAAATTTTATGGCGCTGTATGATTGAGTCATTAGCTTGCAGTGAATGGTATCTTATTTGGGGTTGCAGCAGATGGAGAATTTTCAACCTAAACAAAGGATCCTGGATTCTGACTGAAAACAACCCCATGTTAGTGAGGGTCCATCACTGATGATGCGGCTCTCTCCTAAGAGACACCTCATGCCGCAGTCTCAGAATGAGTCAACCAAAATGTTCATCTCCCCATCATGAAATTGGTCTCTGAGACCCTTTGTGAGTTACTTTCCACGGAGAGTCATGGTATCTACGATGCATTGCACCAGTAACCTGTCTTCCAGGCGCAGGGCGGCGCAGCCCATCTCATCTCTTGCTTTGAAGGTCAATGTAACTTTATGCCCCAAGATTGATCCGAAATTCACTAAATGAAACCATGTTTTCAAAAAAATTCTCTGGTGGCAACTACCATTTTCAAAGCCCAGAAAATGTTTACCTCTTGTTTCATCGCAATAAGTCACCCTGTGGGCCCCTGGATGGACTGGTTTGATGTCAATAATCACTCTGTGGCCCCCTGGATGATGGACTGTTTTGATGTCAATAAATCACCCTGTGGCCCCCTGGATGATGGTCTGGTTTGATGTCAATAAATCACTCTGTGGCCCTCTTGAGGGTGGACTGGTTTGATGTCAATAAAGCACCCTGTGGCCCACTTGATGATGGACTGGTTTGGTGTCCATAAATCATTCTGTGGCCCTCTTGATGATGGACTGGTTTGATGTCAATAAATCACTCTATGGCCCTTTTGAAGGTGGACTGGTTTTATGTCAATAAATCACTCTGTAGCCCCCTGGAAGATGGACTGGTTTGATGTCAATAAATCACCCTGTGGCCCTCTTGAGGGTGGACTGGTTTGATGTCACTAAATCACCCTGTGCCCTCTTGATGATGGACTGGTTTCATGTCAATAAATCACTCTGTGGCCCTCTTGATGATGGACTGGTTTGATGTCAATAAATCACCCTATGCCCTCTTGATGATGGACTTGCTTGATGTCAATAAAAATAAATCACCCTGTAACCCCCTTGATGCCGGTTTACTTTAATTGAAATAAATCTCCCAAATATAATTTAAGCCCCACCCCCACGGATCTAGGTCTCTCAAACACACAAACACACACACACACAAATCAACTTTAGCAACAGGAAGTGAAGAAAGACTATGCAAAGCATATGGCTACGAAGGAAAGCAGGCATTGCACGATAGAGTGGTTCGGAATATATACGCATCAACGTGCTTGCAGTGGTACATGGGCTGTGTCGGGGGCTGAACCCCAGGGTTCTGCTGTAACAGGCGCATTACATAATTGGTGCAAAAGTCATTTGAATATAGGCATTGTTTTGATAACCTGGCCCTTGGAGGTTTGAAATAGTGGGGAGGGGCTCCCCCTGATCAGGAGATTTGTATTTGTATTTAGTTATTTATATACAGGAAGAACAATGGTCTTTTGGTCACAAAAGAACGCACAATAGATAAGAAATCAGATTTGACGGGAAGCAGTGAGCTTCTTACAATGGGGCGAGTTTGAGGAACATTTTGACCAGGTTGTGGAGGGGAGTAAATAGAACAGTCACCGGGGACAATACATAAGTGGACATACATAGATCAAGGACAACCAACATTGGACATTTGTAGGTGTAGGTAGGTGGTACAGCCAGCTGTGCTCAGGAGGTGGCCATGATGGGTGAAGTGCTCGAGGGGAGGCAGAGGAAGTGAGTGATAGAGGCAGGTTAGAGGCGAAGGAACATATTTTGCTAGCAGGCAGATGAGAGGTAGATTAAGAGGGTAACTCAGAGGCGAGGGTAGGCTTTTAGTTTGTTTTTGAAAAAATCAGTGTGGACTTTTTCTCGGATGTCCGGGGGGAGAACATTGCATGCAAGTGGAGCAAGAAGAGAGAAGGAGCAGAAGCACCGGGAGGGCGAGGAGCCACGAGAGTAGTTGAGGAGGCAGAGTGGAGATTACGAGAAGGCTTTTAGAGTTGGATAGAGGAGGATAGATACAGTGGTGCCTTCCAGTGGATAGATTTGTGAACCAAGAGAAGACATTTACATCTGGCCCTGTTTTGCATTGTCAACCATCCAGCCTGCTGACGGTACAAGGAAGTAGGTGTGAAGTGAGGGAGTTCAAAGAGAGTCCTGGCAGCGCAGTTAATGATCTTGTCGAGAGGACAGAAAGCATTGCTGGGGAGACCAAAGAGGATGCTGGCTCAATAGTACAGTTTAGAAAAGACAATGGTGGGTAAGAGATGCTTTGTAGTGTTAAAAGGAAGGAGGTGCCTGATTTTCCTCATATTTCTTAGGTTGAGGTGAGCTGCGGTTACAGTTTTGGAGATGAAAGTAGAGAAGGTGTGAGAAGAGTCATAGATGACGCTGATGTTTCTAGCTGGAGAAGAGTAGGGGAGAGTGTCAGGTGAGAACTGGATAGTCAAAGAGATGAGAGAGAGCTTTTGGCAGGGATGAAGAGCACTTCTGCTTTGGTACAACTTAACATCAGAGTGTGCAAAGCCATCCAATATTTAATGGTAGAGAGACAGTTGACAATTTTGATAGAGAGATCAGAGGAGAGTTCAGGAAAAGAGAAAAAGATTTGGGTGTCGTCAGTGAAGAGTTGGTTCAAGAACCCAACGAGGAGATTAGTGCTCCAAGAGCAGAGGTGCAGAGTGTAAAAAGGAGAAGACCCAAGACAAGCCTTGTGGAACACCAACAGTTAGTGGAGTGTGTTGAGAGGTGCTGTTGCTCAACGAGACAGAGAATTGGCGGGGTGCATGGTAGGATTTGTGCAGTAGCACCTTTGAGCATTTTTATGCTCAAAATGGGATTACCATGATAAATTATTTCTGACCCAAATAACCAGACACACTCAACGAATATGGCAAAATACGACTTTATTATCAGTTCGATAAAGTAGGGAAACTTGTCGAACATCAAATAGTAGTCCACACTCTCTCAATCACATTTCGGTTACACAATGGGCCTCATTACGAGGAAGGAGGTAGCCATGCCGCTTGTTGCGGCATGGCTACCCCCATTCCGGGTACCGGGTACTGGGTCCGGGTTCCCTGAATGGGGAAATACCGGGCCATTCTGACCTTGGAGGGCCCGGTATTTCTCCATTCACGGAACCCAGACCCAGTACATCCCCATTCCCATTTCAGCCCCAATAGGGCTCAATGGGAATGGGGATGATGCTAACAACGGACCCGTTAATGACGGGCCCGTTGTTTGCATCCTGGGCTGCTCGCGGGACCCGCTAAGGACGCCTGGTTTTACCAGGCGTCCTTAGCGGGTCCCGCGAGCAGACCTTGTAATGAGGCGGTAGGGGGTTAACGGGGCCAGCAGCTCTACCGGCCCCGTTAACCCCCTACCACCTTACTCATAATGGGGCCTTATGGCTTTCTACCTTGATGTGTGTCAGCTACGACATCATTCTTTGTGGCAAATAATAAAACCTATCTGACGTAGGGGTTTCTATAAGCCTTAGAACAACATTGGCTGCCCCTCTTCTGGCAGGCATGCCTTGAACATTCGCCTAACTACCACTAATACAGATGTTAGCAGCAAAACAACCGGGATTGGCCCCTGCAACAATGTATGCTCACAATTGCATAGGCCCTCAAGATTGGTTACGCCCGTTCTCTCCCAACCATGGACATTTGGTTTGTTAGCACTACGTAAGCAAAACGAAACCCAGGTGCAGAGAACAACGCCAGACTAATGCCCACTTGCCCAATCAGTCTACCATCCCTCATCAGCCACTCCTTCAGCCAAGGCTTCTTCATTGCACTTGACCTTTCTGAATGTTCTCTTCCCTGGAACTTTAAAGGAAGTTAAGGTACAGCATTATCTTCGCCTGGAGCTTTTGAATAGGCCTTGTTTGCCAGTTTTGCACCACGTGTGAAGAGACCATGATTCTTTCCACCATGCCTTCCTATTTACTGCTATTTGACTCAATTATCCTGGGGGTCATGACTCTCTTCTGCCGCTGGAGACTCGGTTGCTCCGTCTTACATATGCTTTTTGCATCTTTAATCGTCAATACTTGGCATTCCCAAATGTTCACTCATTTTCTGAATCTAAGATAAATATGTCCTGCTTACTTTACTTATCCTCGATGACTCCCTTTGTAACCTGCAGTTGCTTCTTGCTGTGGCATCCTTGATCTTTGGCTATTCTTTGTTCATGCACGAATTTACTTCCAGCATCTGTGCACTCTGCAGCCCTGGTCCCTCTCCTTCAAACATTTTGCTTACTATTATTATGAGCTGACATCCATCTTTTCAACATGGTCGCTTTACCTGTGTTATATTTTTGACTGCGGAAAGCTTCCATCTGACTCATCTGCCTTGCATTTCTGCATATATACATTTACTACACATCTGGATGCTTATCTTCTAGGTACATTTGGTTTCTCCTCACTTGTATGTAGGCGTACTCTTGTTTCTTTGGTTACATCTTCATTCTTGAAGTATCCTCATATTGTTTCAGTGTGTCATCGTGTCGTCTCCTTATGACATCACTTTGCATCTATCAGATTTTCTTTGATGTTCAGTGTTGTTTGCAAATCTCCTGCTACCACTTCAGTTCGAGGGTACATTTGGTGCACTTGTTTAAGTGCATAACGTCTCTCATACACCCGATGCTGTATTGGAATGATACCTGGTGTCATGCACAGTGTCTTCTTGTCCATCATCCAATATGTCAGAGGTGAGGGGCTGGGCTCTATCAATGATGTACACATCTGCTCCTTTACATTCGCCCCACTAGTCGAGTCATGAACCACCTGCTCCTCAATTTCGTTCATGTTTCCTCCACAGAATGGCTTCTTTGGGATCCATAACTTAGTCACCCTCCCACCCCCTCAGGTCACCTGCATTCTTTATGTGTTCATCCAGACGCCATGTCATATGGCAACACTCCCCAGTTGGTTGACAGAACACCCAACACCCTACATAGTTCTTATTCTCCTTGGAGTAATAAAACGTTGTTCCTAGGGGTGCCAGAGGACTTTCTCTCAGGTGCTCATGGTTGGTGTTTTCGGTCTGTGTGTGCTTATCAGTGACAGCAATCACATTGATCATTATCTTCATCCCAATTGCTTTCTTTGCTGTCTTCTTGCACTGTCCTATGATTATTCTTATAAAACAGAATCCCAGCAACACTAACACTAGTATTGTTCCAAGTAATTTGAAAGCGTTTGGCAACCAGGTTGGAACCCATGAAAACAGGGACGAAAACCAATCTCCATCCTCGGTCTCTTCTACTTCTTTCACCATCTTCGTATGGAGGGTTGACACCATAGTTATTGCTTCTGTCAAGGTTCCATTTTCTTTATTGTGGGCATGTGTGAATGTACATCAAGAAGGTCCAATCTTGTTGCACACACCTCCTTCCATTGATGTAATTAAGGCCAGGACATACCTGTTCTGGAGGGCCATGAGACTGATGGCCCTTAGATCTTCTTTGATCGCATTAAAAACTGCAATTGTCGTGTTGATAGTTTGTAACAGCCCCCACCTGGTGATTTGTAACCACTTGGCATTTGCTGCAACTTGAATATAGCTGGGCATGAATATAGCTGTACATATCATCACCATTCTGCTGAACAATGTATGCTCATCTCGATTGTCATGATAGGCTTCTATGATTTTGCTGAGAAGTAATTCTTTCTCTTTTGCCGAATAAGGTTAAGCAATCTCTTCTTTCTCTAGTGTGCATCCATTTTAGGAAAGTCTGTGATCTGCAGATTGCTTTGTGGTACTACTAGGGCTGGCATGTTCATCAGCACTAATGAACAAACTCCTCCCCGTTCTGGTGCCAAATTCATATATGTTCTTGATCCACCTGCCCAGTAGTGGCCCATCAAAACTGCTGTTCATCCCATCATGTCTGGTATGTCATAAAAATGACCACTCTGAGGTTTTCTCCAACTTTTATCGTGCCATTATTTCTGAAGCATACGGACACATTCTTCAGCGGTAATATCTGCAATGGTCCCTTATCGTCAGCCCACTTTAACAACTTTGTGATCTTAACCGATTGGTCATTGCATTCTTTTTCTGCATTCACCATAACTGCTTCTCATTGTCCTAACAATACCATTACCTTCCACACAATCAGACCATCAGCCCATCCCTCAGGAGTAAGGACTGTTCCTTTGGTTTGTAGTTGACCTCTTTCCCAGAATTCTGGTGCTTCTTTCCCTTTTGTATCCTTGCATTGTAACTTCCCATTTTAATGCAATCTGATTCCTGTTTCATTTATTTCAGGCTGCTCATATTTTATTATTCGGTTCATTGTCTCTTGCTTTGCTCTCGACTTGCACATCCTCTGTTTGGGATGTCGCTTTATTCGCCCATACTAATGATGCTGTTTTGACTTGGAATTGTCCTCTGGTGAGGCACAGTGCAAGGTGTGTTAGGCAATGTGCCTTTTTTACTTGTACTTCTCTTGTTATGAATATTTGAGATACATTCTTCTCCAAACTTTCTTCATGTGTAGATACCACATGTTATTCTTTAAATGGGCCAAATTATCAAGATATGAATGTATATCTTCATTATCTTCCCCAGCATCCCTTTAAGACAGACGATTTGTTTGGAAATGTCAGGAAAAATATCATGTATTCTTGTGTTGGGGATAAGAATAGATTTCTCAGTGTCAGAAACTTCAAATGTACTATAAAATATATCACAAAATGTGAAGAGCATAACAAATTAAAACAGCTCATAAAGTAAAATGTATTTGTAATTAGTATTGCCATAGTATTTAGATGTCACATTATCTCTTTTGGAGTAGCTGATCTTCTTGTTAGCCATGTGTGTCTTATATAATGAAAAATTCCCATTTTCTTATTCATTTAATCACCTTCAATCTCTTTTCAAAATGTGCACTTTGTTATAACAGGAACTAAATTATGATTGCAACAATAACTCTGTGAATGATAGGACTGTTTTTAGGATTTCCAAAAAATACAACAGCGTCGACGTTTCATCATACTAGAGCTGGATATGTTCGGAGTATGTATATAAAAAACAGCATGCAGAAATGTGTACAATGTTTTAGGCAGCATAAAGTGTGCTGTACAATCTTTGTACATTATTTTCAATGTATAGTCTGTTTTTAATTCAACTTAATTTGTTTCCTATTAAACTTTGGATATGTCAATTTGTTCCATAATGTTTTTAATCCACTGGTTCTTTGGTCTTGCCCTTGATAGCTGATCTGGTCTGCATACGCAGAACTTCTTCTCTTGCTTCACTGTCAGCGGCTGCCAGAGGGGTCGGGGTCTCTCCTTTGTAGAGCTTTACGTTGTTCATGTGCAGCCAGGCTCTTCTCCCTTGAAATATCATGGCAGTAGGAGTGACCTCCTTTACTAGGTGGAGTCCCTCAAAATGGGGCTCGTTCCAAGTACGGCAATACTCTTTAATAGTACTTGGTCCCATGGGTACAAAC
Source organism: Ambystoma mexicanum (assembly GCF_040938575.1). Taxonomy (NCBI): domain Eukaryota; kingdom Metazoa; phylum Chordata; class Amphibia; order Caudata; family Ambystomatidae; genus Ambystoma; species Ambystoma mexicanum. Next base: position 32,512,959 of record NC_090931.1, read on the forward strand.
TAGGCTGCTTAAGCAAGTCAATAAAAACAGTTCTTTGGCTGTCTTCCTCAATCTTCTTTGACCCTCCCTCTGATATTTTGCATCTGTTGAGAAATAAAAGAAACATTAGTGGTCATATTTGTTAAATAATCATTCATCTCATCCCCTAAACCTTTCGCTACACTGTGGGCATCTGTTTTTATTCAAGTGGGAGGAGCAAGTGGTATTCTCATGTGGCATCCAGTCACCAACTCATGAGGATCCAGGTGGTGATCTGAGCCAGGCTAGTTTCTCATTGCAAATAAAGCAAGGGGTAGGAAATGAAGCCATCCCTTCTTCAGAGTAATTTTGATCTTTGCTATCCTTCATTTGGGAAGTCAGTTTAGCCTCTCACAGACACCATTCACCTGTGGGTGATAGGCAGGGGAAAACCTGTGTTTTATACATAATATGAGAACTATCTGTTCAAACAATTCATTTACAAAGTGAGGCCCATAATCATACCGCAGGACTTCGCACACACCCCGTCTAGGAAACACCTCACAGCACAAGAAACTTGGCAGCACATGTGTCATTGTAGTGCAGGCATGGACCTGCCTAGATCCATCTTGAAAAGAGGCATACTCTCACTAGCTTGTACCTATAACTGTTGCATACTTATATCATATATACATACTCTGCATGTAAATGATGAAACTGACTGATGGGTCTAGGGATTGCTCTTCGCACTGCTCGCAAGTTGAGCCCTACTGTACATTTCTAGCACACAATGCAATTTACAATAAACTGTGCAACATGTTCTAACACATTTGCTGTGAACCATCCTTCGGCGATCATTGCAGCAAGACTCTCTCTGGTGGTGTGCGTGGGGTAGTGAAGCTGCTTCAATAATGCTTGAGGCATAACTGGCTTTCCAGTGCTGTCTTGTCTCCATATAGCCTTGGGTGAGGGATAGAGAACACCCCCGTCTCTTCCATAACTCCTGCTCTTCCTTTGGAGCTTGACATTGCAGCTCAAATAACTGCACAATGGATAAAATAGTTAAACCTTCCTGCATTAGCATGCATCATTTTGACCCCTGCTTAACATCCTCTAATTCAAAATGAGAAATATTTGAAAAATATGCTGCTCTTTTGGCTTCTACATCTGCGGTTTTGTTACTGCAAGAAATCATGTTTGCCCTTCTAGTATGGACTGCACATTTCACCACAGCGATAGCCAATGGGAGCTTTACTACTTTAATGAGCTTGCCCAATAGGGATGCATGTTGCACAGGAGTGCCGTCTGCATGGAGGAAACCCCTGCTTTTCCAACCTGTCAGCCCTGCATGGACGGTTGTCATCACATAGGCAGAGTCAGAATACACCGTCACTTCGTCATCGTCAAATCTCTCAAGCACGGCGTGACGAATCAACTTATGGGGCACCAGTAGTCCAGGCATGAATATCAGTTTCTAAACCATCAATCAGCCCCACACCTCTAGTACACCAGAAGGGATCCAAACAGATTGGAAACACAAAAAGGGTGGATCGTTGGTTAGTTGCAACACAGCGAAAATACAATTATTACACTATGGCAAAAGGGACTGTCCAGTCAAGGTTCTTTTATCTACTTTATTATTATCACAACAGGCAGTTCTCACACACTACAAAATACAGCCCACCCTCTAAATGAATACCGAGGACACACCGTTTCAAGAAGGAAAGGGGATGCACTCTGGATACTGACAGGTGAGTAGTCGGTAAAGTAATTCATCTCAATAGTTCAAGGATACTTGGTTTCAACACAAAGGGAGCAATGGGTCATACATTGTCACTAGGGGCCTTTGGAGAAGGACCAGGGGGACAGAACCACAATGTACCTTGTGCTTGTAGATGTTCTTGGTGCTCAACAGCTTCAAGGCGGTTTCAGGGCGCTTTGCAGCTTCAGTGAGAGTGTTCAAGATGGGAGAGAGCTGTGGGTATTAGTCAGCAAGCAGTTTGCTGAGGAAGGATGGACAGATGGCTGCAAGCTGGCCTACACAGCGGCTCTGGGTCATGAATCATTGTCTTCGTGCTGATTGGTGGGTCTGAAGCACTGGTCGAGGCATCTCGGAGGACGTGAGCGACTGCGGCATGAAAACATTCAGCGGTGCAGTCGGTTGCAGCTCGAGGGGTTCGACTGCCTCAAAAATGTCCTTAAAAGTGTACGCTAGTTGATGCTTGCTGGTGCACTACTCCTGGCTTATTTGCTGGGCTCATGTCATCCTTTAAGGCAGACAGCCCAAAGCAGAGGAGAGTGTTGCCAGCAACGGCCTTGACCTTTATTTGGTTCACAGACTCTCTGGCACTTTCCCACCTAGGAAGCTTGCTTGCAGAGCCTAGCATGACACACTGTGTGCTGGCTGGGTACCGGTTCCGGAGCTGCTCGGAGAGTCCTCTGGATTCAGAATCTCCCTCTGTTCCCTGAATGGGAGATGTTTAGGTGAGGGATCATGCTTCCTTCTTGGATTTTCTGCCCTTCCTTCAATGGTAGAAGATGTAAGGCAGACCGTACCTTCAGCCAGGGTACAAATGAGGTCTCCTAGTTACTCCTTGCAAAGTCATCGGATGATCTGCTAAGAGAGGGCTTCAGCCCTCTTTTAAGGTCAAATGTGCCCAAGTGATTGGTGCAGGCTAAGCCAATGTTAATGTACCAATCCTGGGTCCCCACGAAACAATCTTCTGTTATGTGTGAGGTCAGAACCAGAATGCTTTGCAACAGGAAAGGTAAAGGGATGAAAACATGTACTACTAAGTCCCACCCATCTACCTGTCTGCTGTGGATCAAAGGTTCTCTCTAGTTAATTGAGCTCCCTGTTGTTCCTGATCAAAGCGCAGGTCTCCTTTGAAGTTGTGGCAAGAAAAGATGTTCTGTCTCCATCAAATCACATACTTCTACCCTCTGAAAGGGAGACCCCTGTGGGGGCTGCATACTTAAATAATTGTTCCAGACATGACAGTTCCCTGCCCTTGATACTAAGGGGTGGGAGCTGACTTCAGGTTGACACAGATGCATATCAAAAAGGTGTTGGGTTTCTGTCCCCTTTGCCAGCTCTGCAACCAGGCCTCTCACAGGCCTGCTTCAATTAACTCTCATCAGTATGTACTGCCACCAGCAGACTGACAATGGGCAGGGTGGATCCATGAAACCTTTGATATTTAATTAGGCCTGTCATGGCAGAAGGAAGGTTTTGGACTACCCCCTTTGAGATGCCTTCATGTGCTCCTGGGTGTCACATACCAACTAAATGTAGGCTGTGTCCCCCAGATTATACAGGTCTATGGGTTTTTTGTGTGGTGAGCATAGGAAAACGTGTGCAGATTAGCCCACACATTTTCCCAGGTTGATCTCCCATCATTCAATTTCTTTAAAAATATTTTAAAAGCCCAGGCGAGTTCACACCCACTGTGTGGATAGTCAAATTCCTCACATGCGGCGATGAGCGCCACTAATTCTGCAACCTGTGCTTAACAATGTGAAGGTAATCTCGTACTCGTCACTACTCCGAATTCACCATTCTTTTTTAACTTCACTACTGCTGTCCCAGGATGCCTTTTACCAGTCGTTTGGTCAATTTTTGAAGAACCATCAAGAAAGAGAATTCCCACCCCCCATCCAAGAGCATTGTCTCTAACGTGGGGTATATCATTATAGAATTCAGTATATGTTGTGCAGTCATGTACATAGTCCTCCTTTTCTACTGGCTCTGCTATAAATGTTGCAAGATTCACTATTCTACATCTAACATTGCTGGATTTGAAATAATCACTTTGCATCTAGACAGTCTTTGTGTAGTCGATGTACTTTTGGGTTTCTCCAAAATGGCAAATAAGGAATGCTCGACAAGTAACGTTATTGAGTATCCCATTGTAATTCTGGCAGCTCTTTCAATTGTGAAAGCAGCAGCAGCTAACGCTTATTTGCAAGGATAATGCCCTTTCATTACTGGGTCTAGAATCCCACTATAATAAACTAATGGCTTGTGTCCAGGTCCTAATGTCGTCTTCTGTGTAACTACTTCTGTCATCACTTCTCCAGTTGAATGCGACAATTAGTAAAACTCTTCACTGTAGTCTCATGTTCCTAACACAGGGGCTGTGCAAATTGCCATTTTCAACTCTTCAAATATTTCAGTCATGTCATCTGTCCATGTTATCTTACTTTTATCTATCTGTGCTTCCTTGAGTCCTTTTAAAAGTGGTTGAATATATGTATCTAATCAAAGAACCAGGCCCTACAATAATTATGATATGATATGGCATTTATAACGCGCCTATACACAACTGTTGCATTTCTCTTACTGGCTCAGGTTTTGGAGTTTTCATGATTGCTTCTGCTCTTTCAGGGGTCACTTTTCTCCCCTCTTTAGAGATGATCTGTCCTATGTACAGGTCCTCTTCCTGACAATATTGTAGTTTTTCTTTGTCTACTTTGTATCCTTTTTCTGCCAGTATTGTCATTAGTTGAATTGAATCTTCGCTGCATCTTTCCTCTGTCTCAATGCACACTAATATATCATCTACATACTGTATCATTGTGCTCTCAAGTTGTACATTACACAGGTGTATCTGAAGGGCTCTATTAAAGATTGATGGGGACTCACAGTACCCCTAAGGCAGTCTCGCATGTTTTAGGTGCTGATTCCTGTACGAAAAGAAAGACAAATCCTGTGTGTTTTCATGAAGGGGAATTGAAAAGAAAGCATTCTTTACATCTATTACACTAAAATATTTGGTTTTAGCTGGGATTTTACATAATATTGGAGCAAGGTTTGGAACCAATGGAAACTCTGCTTCAACAATATTGTTTAACAGCCAGAGATCCTGACTAATTGTCCACAACCCCTCTGTGGATTTCTTCACTGGCTACACAGCTGTGTTACATGGGGACTCTGATGGCAACAATATTCCCTGTTTTATTAAAGCACAAATGGTCACAAATATGCCTTCATCGGCTTCTCTGGACATGGAGTACTGCTTTGCTCGTGGCAAAATTGCTCCTGGTTTAAGCTTGATTTGAGCAGCTCCTTCTCCACTCCATAGACCCACGTCATATGGACCTGCTGGTGCATAAAATTCTTGGCACCTTTTCTAAATCTTCCTGAAATAATAGCAATTTTTTTTACCAATGCAATTCTCTGTGGTATTTCTCTGTTCTCAATTGTCATCCAATAAGTGAGACTTATAAAAAATACGAATTTATTGTCCAAATATTAATGTCTGACAAGTCTTTGGGCCTCATTACGAGTCCAGCGGTAACCCTGCCGGTGCAACCGATGGATGGCCACCAGACTTGTAATATTTTACTGGCACCTGACTTCCCGGTGCCACCTGGAGATTACAAGTTCGGCGGCCCAGGAAGTGAGGCGCCGGTAATATAGACCCATTCCGCAGGACTCTATGGGAGTGGGCACTCGGAAACGCTGGCACCGTTGTTAACAGTGCCGGCGCTTCCATGAATGGTCTGTCTATCGTGCCCGCTATGCTCGGCAGGGTCAGGCCTGTCGGGCACAGCGGCCATGGCAGGCAGACAGGTAGTTTGCCGGTTTGGAAACAAGGGTGCCGGTGAGCTTACTGGCACCTTGTTTCTGGACCGGCAAACTTATAATGATGCCCTTTGTCTGTCAAATCTGTCCGTCTATATCCTTCATCAAGGGCTATTACTGTTCTCCATGCTCTGCCCTCCTTATGTGTCCCATGAACAGCCACCCTTTCCTGATGTACCGCTGTTGCCTCGAACTCTATGAGGATGCCCTGTCCCTCCTCATCATCTATAGCTATTTCTGGTCTGAATAAAAATTCATCACGTATTCTTACTTTTTTCCCTGAAAGTTCAAGAAGCCATGTCAACAAAATATTTACTCCATACAAAAAATTATTCTAGATCTAAAGGGACCCCTCGTAATGGGTTTTTAGCCTATATAAACTCTCTCACATTTAGATAATGTATCCCTGGAGTTGAACACACTATCCCTTTGTCAGTAAAAGAAATCATCATGTTTAATTTTGTCATCAAGTCACGCCCTAATATGTTAACTGGTGTCTGCGAGAATATAATAGTGGCATTGACATGACATGTTCCCCTATAGAAAGTGGTAATAATTCATCAGTACATGGTTTGCTGGGTTTGTGGCGTGCCTGTCTGATATTGCGTGTGATCTTGGGCATAATGTTTCTGTGATTCTGTATTGTACTGCAGAGGATAGCCCATCTGCCCTCTTGGAGCTTGCCAGTTTTGTTGCATGCCTCCTCCTCTACCTCTACACGTTCGGGCTATATGTCCTATTCTCCCACAATCCAAAATTGCTGTGGTTGTCCTCCATTTAATCCTCCTCCCCCTTCAGGGTTTTGAAATCTGCCTCCTCATCCTCTAAGCCAATTTCCTGAAACCATGTGGCCAAAAATGTGACCCACTTTGATCCATAGGGTGCACTACATTCCTTTGCTGTGCTGGCTGCACTTCGTGTGTGGTCACGCCTTCTCCACTTGTTAATACTCAAAATCAGTTAAATGGCAGTGCGCGTAGACCTCGTTTGTCACTGGTGTTGGGGGCAAGTGATAAAACGGAAGGCAGGAGCCCAGACATTGCTCCCTCAAGGTTAATGTGGTATTTTAGGAATGTGCCTATGCATCATGTTGCTGTATGCAAGGTAGTCTTATTTTTTAAGAGCCAATGAAAGCATGACCCTTACACAAACCTAATCCACAGCGCTGGCCCGGATGAAAAGAGAGCCCAACTTGATCTGAGCCACGTACCTCTTCTAAAAAAACAATCTCTCGACTCGGCCATTCCCACCAATTACAGGCCCATCACCACGGTCCCCTTCCTGCTAAAAATCCTCGACAGAGTTGCCTATCTGCAAATCCAGGATTACTTGGATTCCAATCAACTGCTAGGCCTGCGTCAATCTGGCTTCCTCCCTCAACATGGAATGGAAACTGCCCTTGTTGACCTTAAAAGCCAGATTGATGACATCAAGGACAAAAACAAAGCAGCTATCCTACTCCTCCTAGACCTCTCAGCAGCCTTCGAGCTGGTTGACCACAAAATACTCTGCAACCACCTCTCATCTGCTGGCCACTTCTCCCCCTCTGCTGTCATGTGGATACAGTCCTTCCTAGCCAACAGAACCATGAGGGTCTTCTCATCTGTGGCTGCAGCAGACCCCATCCCCATCACCTGTGGTGTCCCACAAGGTTCATGCGTCTCCCCTACCCTCTATAACATCTTCACAAAGCCCCTTTTTGATAGACTGGACCATCTGGGTGTCCTCTACACCAATTACGCAGATGACACCCAGATACGCCTCACCATCTCTGGCAACTACAACACTGACACCACCAGGATTAACGAAATCTTCTCCATCATTCAGGCATGGATGGCCACACACGGCCTCTGTCTGAATGATGAGAAGACCGAACTCCTCCTGGTCGGGTTCACTAATAATTTACAGAAACTCAGCCCTGAAAACTCAAACTTCACCATAGATGGCAACATCATCCCAGTAGTGAAAAATGTGAAAACGTTAGGCTTCTACCTCGATGCCAATACCAACCTTGCCAAACAAGTCTATATGACTGCCTCAGCCACCGCATAAACGGGAAAACTAATCAGGTCCTGTAGACCCTTTCTATCTACAAACAGCTGCCTCCTTCTGGCGAGGGCCCTCAAACAATCAAAGCTTGACTACTGTAATAGCCTTTATCTTGGTGCCAACCTAGCTATAATCAAGAAACTCCAGGTGCTCCAAAATAACGCGTTGAGAGCAGCACTAAATATTCCCAAGAGAGAGCATATCTCCCACACAAGAATATCTTGTAGATGGTTATCCATTCAGCAAAAAATTGACCTACAAACCCTCTGCCTCACCTACAAAGCCTTAACCCACCTAGCCCCACAGTACCTGACCAACAAACTTACTCTCAAACCTAACATAAGAGTCACTAGATCATCCAATACTCTCAGCCTCATCGTGCCCAGATTCACAGCCAAAAGAGCGGGAGGCTCGAGCTTCACGGTTCTCGCCCCTCAACTCTGGAACACCCTACTACCGAATATTAAACTGGCAAAATCCTTCCAATTGTTCACAAAACTAGTCATTAGTTGGCTCCTGGAGAGGATAAACCTCAGATAGACTAAGCTTGGTACTTTTTGTATATATTGTACATTCTTTGATATGTTTCCTATTTCCTGCCTGTACACACCATATATGGCATTTCTCCGCCATAATTGTATAACTGTTTTTTCTACTGTAATCCTTGTAACTTGTCCTTAAGCGCCCATTTACCCCTGGGTCTGGAGCGCTATACTAAATAAAATAAACAAACAAACAAACGTATCAGCCTATCACCCCTTAGTTGTATTCACAACAGAGTAAATTAAGGCAACACTGCCACTCAGTGTCAGTTAAAAGAACTGCATGTGTCATCCACCCGCACGAGGTAATCGTTTCTCTACAGTCAGGAATCTTATGTTAGTGCAAAACTAAAGACTCAGGGGGGGTCGTGTGTCGTAGAAAACCTACACAATTGTAAACTAACCCTGGGATCGTATTCAAGGGTCACCATTTACCCTGTTTACGCAACCCTGGGCAAATCACTCGACGTAAACGCGTCCTGCTTTTTTCGGGATCGCTTAGAAGTGCTTATCTTAAGCGTGCCCTGCACTAAAAGCCTCACGGATACACGGTTACTAGACTGCAGTGCTTGCTCCAAAGATAATAGGCATATTGATTATTGATCGTGCACAGCCCAGGATATCCCTTAATTTGCTCGTCGCTCTGTCACTTGTCGGCCCCGGATCTCTCACAACGGAAAAGTGAAACTAAGTCTATACTGCACTGTAAGGCAAGAGTGCTCGCCTGAGAGTTCATAGCAGAAAGTCTTTTACCCACCCACCCCCAGTGTAAGGTGGGAATGTGTTCTCCGCCTAGAATGGGCTGGTGGCAGGTCGCGCTGGTCTGACAGGAAGGATGCTTGCCTAGACACGAGGCTTGCCGCCTGCCAAACACTGGTTACTTTTCAGTCTCCCAACATCCACAGCACGTGATGCCAGCTTACTGCCCCCACTTGGTGCTCGTGTGGGACCAAGGACAGCTCCTGTGGGGTTTTAATACAGCTACCAGTACTGCAAAATAGCAAGCTCCATGTCTATTCCTAACGATGCCTAAAGCAGGTGACGTTTTCACACACTTCTCTTTTATGTCTAAGTCTTGCAAATACAGTTGCAAAACAAGGCACTTTCTAGGCTAACATTACTTTGCATTCTGTTACCTTTGCTTGCCAGTCAGGATGGTGAAATTAAAGCTGTAATCATTCCCCTTGCACTTAACATAAGGTTTGACATATTAAGTTGCTTTATAAGGTGATTTTTGTACTTTTCAAGCGACCTCTGTGAAATAGAGTATTATTTCTAGCCTCTTAAAACCAAATATGAGCACACATTTAGACTAACTAGAGGTGAGGGGATAGGTGGCAAAGTGTCCAAAATGCAGACTAGACTCGAATCCCATCGCCTGCTCTTACTGAACATGTGTGATCTTGGGCACATTTTTAATTTAAGTGTGATGTATCTTCCAAAATGTAGATGGCAGTGTGGGTTTTTTTATTATGAGGGTGGGGAGGCAGGATGCCAGGTACGGATTTTGCATTGTGGTGTGAGGGGGAATGAAGGCAAGATGTCAGGTGTGAGGGTTGTGTTGCTTGCATAGAGGCAGGATTTCAGGTAAGGGTTCTGTGTTGTGAGTGAGGCAGGTATGCATCTTTTGCGGGCTCGGCGCATGTTTGGCCCTTAACCCCTCAAGTGCCAGGCTATTATGCATGTCTATGCAAAAAGCACGAGCGTACTCGTCCTTGGCACTTAAGCCAAGCCAAGGGCCACTGGCATTCTTTCTCCCTTCGTTCTGCTTCCACGTGCTGAGTTCCTGCGCCGCTGGCTTCCATTGTATGGCAATAGCCTCACCAGATTGTGCCTGACTCCCCAAGTTTCTTGACTGAGGTGTTGGTGTGAGTAACCCGAAAAGATTGGTGAACTGGTCATTTTCTGCTGGGGGTAGTCTTGTGGGTGTGGTCTCTGACGTGGCTCTGCTGCGGAGCCGCGAGTCTGTCTGTAGGATTGTTGGTGGCGGGCCTCTGTATGGTCCAGTCTTTAAGAGTGCTGTGCTAATATGCCACTTGCGGTTGCAATAGTGGATGAATACTGGACCTATCGTCCTCACTGTGTGGGGGGCTAGGTCCTGGAGCCACAGGAGCTTGGGGCAGCATGAGCGAGCCACAGGGCTCACCGCATGGGCGGCTGGGGCCTGTAGCTATAGGCAGTAGCAGAGGCAGCTTTTGGAATCAGCGGGAGACTGGGGAGCACACTGGGCACCAGGGGGAACCACAGGGGGCAGTCGCCCCTTTTGCTCCCTCTCACTGCTTCCACCACTGGCTACAGGGGCTCGGGGCAGTGTGTGGGAGCCAGAGTGCTCACTGTGTGGTAGTCGGGTGGGGGGGGGCTGGAGGTGAAGAGGATGGAGGGAACATATGTGAGAAAGCATGCTCACTGCTTTGGTGACTGGGACCTGGAGCTGTTCAGCCTTGGGGTCTTGCGGCTTGACGATTAGCTAAGTTTGTTCCTACGTAGGGCCCAATGACAGGTCCTTTCTTCTGATTGTTTCTTGCGGCAACCATGTGGAGCTGGGGGGGGCCTTCGTTTAGTGAGCTATTATTGAGTGTTCCAGTTTCCTTCAGCATTCCCCGGCTGTGAGGAATTCGACCATCCACACAGTGGGTGTGCACACGCCTGGGCATTTTTAAAATGTTAAATTAAATTGAAGGATGGTAGAGCAACTCTTGGAAAATGTGTGGGGTTCATCTACACACATTTTCCTATGCTCGCCGTACGCCATACGTATACACCCATGTACTCTGACTGGACACAGCCTATAGGCACAGCAACTCCTGTCATATTTAGTTGGGATATGATAGCCAGGAGTTTGCCATGTCATCTCAGAAGGGGATGGGCCAAACCTTCCTCCTGCCAAGGCCGGCCGAATTAACTAACAAAGCCTCCATGGATCCGCTCTGTCCTTTTGTTGTGGCCTGTAGCTGGTGGCAGCATTCACATGCTAATCAGAGTGTAATTCAAATAGGCCCCCATTGGGTCTGGCTGCAGAGGCTAACAAAGAAGCCAGGGACCCCCTTTCATAGGCACTGTGTCAATCCGAAGCCAGCTCCTGCCCTTAGCGATTGACAGTGAAATGTCATGTCTGGAACTGTGTACTTACAGTAGTCATCCCCGAAGGTAGGCCCCATCCAGAAGGTACAAGTATGTGGATTGATGGAGCCAGAAAGTCTGGTCTCGCCGCAGCTTCAAGGGAGACTGCTGCTTTAATCAGGAACCACAGAGAGCTCCATTAACCAGAGAGACCCTATCATTCACAACAGACAGGAAGATGGGTGGGATTTAGTATCACATGTGTTCACCCCTTTACCTTTTCTGTTGCAATGCACTCTGGTTATGACCTCACGCATACAGGAGATTGTTGGTGGGGACTCAGGGTTGGTTAGTTAAGGTAGGCTTAGCCTAGACCAATCCCTGTGGTCTATTTGGCTTTGAAAGAGGGGTGAGCCCCTCTTTTGGCAGATCATCTGAAGACTTTGCAAGGAGTAACAAGAAGAACTCAGCATTGGACCTTTGCTGAAGGTAGAGTCTGCCTTACAGCTTCCACCAGTGAAGGAAGGCCAGGATTTCCAAGAGGGAAGTATGATCCCTCCCCATAACATCTCCCAGGGAACAGAGAGAGATACCGAATCCATAGGATCCACCAGCAGCTCCAGCACCGGTACCCAGCCAGCACACAGCGTGTCCTGCTAGGCTCTGCAGCAAGCTTCCTGGTTGGGAAGTGGCAGAGAGTCTCTGAACCAAACCAAGGACAAGGCAGCTGCCTGCAATACTCGTCTCAGCTTTGGGACGTCCGCCTTAAACGACAACACAAGCCCAATGAAGAAGTTAGGAGGAGTGCATCGACAAGCATCTACCGACGTCCGCCTTAAAGGACATTTTCGAACCAGTGGAATCCCTCGAGCTGCAACCGACTGCACCGCTGACTGTTGTTACACCGTAGTCGCACCCGCTGTCCGAGATGCCTCGACCAGTGCTTCAAAAGCGCCGACCAGCACTGAGACGATTCCTGACCCACAGTTGCCGTGTAGGCCACCATGCAGCCATCCTTCCAGATTTGCTGGCCGAAATGCCTGATGCCTGATACCTGGAGCTGTCTCACATCTTGAACTCTGTCGCAGAAGCTGCAACCGGCTGTGAAACTGACTCGACCCTGTCCAGCACCAAAAACTTCTACAAGCACAAGGAACATGTTGGTTCTTTCCCCTGGCCCTTCTCCAAAGGCAACTACTGGCATTTTACGACCCATTGCTTCTTGTGTGTTGAAACCAAGTATCCTTGAACTATTGCAATGAATTACTTTACCAACATCCCTCCTGTCAGTATCCAGAGTGCATCCCTTTCCTTCTTTGAAACTGTCTGTTCTCTGCATCCCTTTACAGGGTGGGTTGCATTTTGTAGTGTTGCTAAAACTGTCTGTTGTAATAATAATAAAGTAGATATTTGTATTCAACCTTGACTGGACAGTCCTTTTTATCACTGGGTAATAATTGTATTTTCACTGTGTTGCAACTAACCAACGATCCACGACCTTGCAGAGATAAGCCTGCCTTTACGCCCATGTTACCAAAAATTGGACAAGGATGTTTATAATCTGCTTGTGTTTCCAATCTGTTCGAGTCCCTTCTGGGGCACTAGAGGTGTGGGGCTGATTGATGGTTTAGAAACCGCTATTCGTCCCTGGAGCACTGGTGCCCCGGAAGTTGATTCGTCACACCGTATGAGGGTCAGTGAGCACATCTGCAATTCTATTCCTGATCCTGGGTGCATCCTTTATGAGGGTCAGGAAGCACATAATCGTGCCCCACGCTGAACTCGGCCCTGGCAATTCTTCTCACTGTACTCAGCTCTCTCATGGAGGGTCTACCCTCGTGGCACTAGGTTCACATGTAGCACAATAACAACAGTGCCCCTCTTACATGGGTGCCACCACTTCCCAAAGCCTCGCCATTTCCGGAGACCATTGTCTCCAATCCATGAATGTGCATTGCAATGTGTCCTAGCAAACGTCCTGGCAAGCAAGGCACTGCCTCACTCCCACAACACTTCCGGGTTAAAGGCCAGACGCCACCTTAGACTGATGAGTCTTAAAGTCTCCCTCTCCTCATTCTGTGTGGAAGGATAGGTTTCTTCTGGTACTGTTGTGTTTACCTTGGGGGAGGTGCGGAAGGCAATTAACCCCTTGAAAGAGGATAAAGCCCCTGGCAGGGGGGGCTATACGTGGCTGTATAGTTGGTGGGCTCCTGTTGTATTGTGGGTTGTTAATGTGATTGCCCAAACACAGATGCCTTCAGGATCTTGGGCCAAGGCTCACATCACGATCCCCATCGCTATCGCCCGATACCCCTCCTGGATACCCCTCCTGAGCTGTTTGCAAGATGCCTCAGGCTAGGACTGGGGGTTGGGCGAGGTCACATGATGTACTGCTGTCCTGCCAGGCCGGTGTCAGGAGTGGTTGTGGGGCATTCGGTCATTGCTTTGTTCTAAACGCAGTATCAGAGACATATGGGGGTATTAGGAAGGGTAAGGTCTTTGCCGCCTTTATGGACCTGGCGAAGGCCTTTGACTCACTTGATAGATCCACCCTTTGGAATACATTGTACAAACTTGGAGTCCCACGAGATGTATTACAACGATTTGCCTGTACCCCAAAACATCAGCATTTGTACACAGCCGTTGCCCTGCCAACCAGTTGTGTCTGATACTAGTATGGAGGTGAGGCAAGGTTTGCCCGCGAGCGCCCACCTGTCATCAGGGTCTGTTGCTCTTGCCCATAATAAATGGGTGCAGCGACCCTGCGCTTCTGCACGCGGGCGATGCACTCCTATTGGACGTCACACAGGGAAGTGGTAAGAGTGGTGCTGGGGTGCTCCCGGGGAAGTGGTAAAGCAGAGCTCAGGTGCTCCCGGGGAAGTGGTAAGAGCAGAGCTGGGGTGCTCCCAGGGAAGTGGTAAGAGTGGAGCTGGGGGTGCTCCCGGGGAAGTGGTAAGAGTGGAGCTGGGGGTGCTCCCGGGGAAGTGGTAAGAGTGGAGCTGGGGGTGCTCCCGGGGAAGTGGTAAGAGTGGAGCTGGGGTGCTCCCGGGGAAGTGGTAAGAGCAGAGCTGGGGGTGCTCCCGGGGAAGTAGTAAGAGCGGAGCTGGGGGTGCTTCTGGGGAAGTGGTAAGAGTGGAGCTGGGGGTGCTCCCGGGGAAGTGATAAGAGCGGAGCTGGGGGTGCTTCTGGGGAAGTGGTAAGAGTGGAGCTGGGGTGCTCCCGGGGAAGTGGTAAGAGCGGAGCTGGGGTGCTCCCAGGAAGTGGTAAGAGCGGAGATGGGGGTGCTCCTGGGGAAGTGGTAAAGCGGAGCTGTGGGTGCTCCCGGGGAAGTGGTAAGAGCGTAGCTGGGGTTGCTCCTGGCAAGTGGTAAGAGCGGAGCTGGGGTGCTCCCAGGGAAGTGGTAAGAGTGGAGCTGGGGTGCTCCCAGGGAACTCGTGGAGTGGAGATGGGGGTGCTCCCCGGGAAGTAGTAAGAGCGGAGCTGGGGGTGCTTCCGGGGAAGTGGTAAGAGCATAGCTGGGGTACTCCTGGGAAGTGGTAAGAGCGTAGCTGGGGGTGCTCCTGGGAAGTGGTAAGAGCGGAGCTGGGGGTGCTCCCGGGGAAGTGGTAAGAGTGGTGCTGGGGTGCTCCTGGGAAGTGGTAAGAGAGTAGCTGGGGGTGCTCCTGGGAAGTGGTAAGAGCGGAGCTGGGGGTGCTCCCGGGAAGTGGTAAGAGCAGAGCTGGGGGTGCTCCCAGGGAAATGGTAAGAGCGGAGATGGGGGTGCTCCCGGGAAGTGGTAAGAGCGGAGCTGGGGTGCTCCCGGGGAAGTGGTAAGCGCGGAGCTTGGGGTGCTCCCGGGGAAGTGGTAAGAGCGGAGCTGGGGTGCTCCCGGGGAAGCGGTAAGAGCGGAGCTGGGGTGCTCCTGGGAAGTGTAAGAACGTAGCTGGGGGTGCTCCCAGGGAAGTGGTAAGAGTGGAGCTGGGGTGCTCCTGGGAAGTGGTAATAGCATAGCTGGGGGTGCTCCCAGGGAAGTGTTAAGAGCAGAGCTCGCGTGCTCCCGGGAAGTGCTGAGAGCGGAGCTGGGGTGCTCCTGGGAAGTGGTAAGAGCAGAGCTGGGGTGCTCCCGGGCAAGTGGTAAGAGCGGAGCTGGGGTTGCTCCCGGGGAAGTGGTAAGAGCGGAGCTGGGGTGCTCCCGGGGAAGTGGTAAGAGCGGAGCTGGGGTGCTCCTGGGAAGTGTAAGAACGTAGCTGGGGGTGCTCCCAGGGAAGTGGTAAGAGTGGAGCTGGGGTGCTCATGGGAAGTGGTAATAGCATAGCTGGGGGTGCTCCCAGGGAAGTGTTAAGAGCAGAGCTCGCGTGCTCCCGGGAAGTGCTGAGAGCGGAGCTGGGGTTGCTCCCGGGGAAGTGGTAAGAGTGGAGCTGGGGTGCTCCTGGGAAGTGGTAAGAGCAGAGCTGGGGTGCTCCCGGGCAAGTGGTAAGAGCGGAGCTGGGGTTGCTCCCGGGGAAGTGGTAAGAGTGGAGCTGGGGGTGCTCCCGGGTAAGTGGTAAGAGCGGAGCTGGGGGTGCTCCCGGGGAAGTGGTAAGAGCGGAGCTGGGGTGCTCCCGGGTAAGTGGTAAGAGCGGAGCTGGAGTGCTCCCGGGGAAGTGGTAAGAGCATAGCTGGGGGTGCTCCCGGGGAAGTGGTAAGAGTGGATCTGGGGTGCTCCCAGGAAGTGGTAAGAGCAGAGCTCGGGTGCTCCCGGGGAAGTGGTAAGAGTGGAGCTGGGGTGCTCCTGGGAAATGGTAAGAGCAGAGCTCGGGTGCTCCCGGGGAAGTAGTAAGAGCGTAGTTGGGGGGGGGGCCTCTATCAGTATTCTTGCTCCGTGGAAATATTTACACTAAGCAGCAAACATTTTTAGTGGTAGCTCAGTAACCCAAACATTAAACCTATATTAGGGTAAATGTTGCCTCTGATTCTCTAGGTAAAAGATAGTATATATTTGAGCAAGCAGTGGGGTCTGGGCTATGGGCAATTTTTCTATGGGGGAATACATTTGCCGCCTTGATCCTGTAGAATGCTCGGGCATAGTGCAAAGCTTCTGTCATTGGAGCGTCTGCTGGCTGCTGGCATGTCCCGCTGGCCCGAGAATGCGATTATGCAAATGCCTTCCCCCGATTATCGCAGGATCACTTTAATGATGGGACGGAATGTAGTGCCCCTGAGGGGCGCATCAGCGGGCTAGGCTGGCACTAAGCTGTGTGAGCGCGGTTCAGCGCACACCGAAAGCCTGCTTCATTTTATGCTGATCTGTAAAAATCCGATCGATATTCGTAGAGGGCGGCTTAGCAGACATTTTATTAAGTATAACATTAGAACCACTGCTGAGGCAACGCTGTTCCTTTTATATGTGAACACGATCAATCGTTTTAGAGATATATGCGTATTTGTGAAAGCAACATTTTTAAAGATTGGTAGACATTTTTTTGCGAAATATGAAAATGTTGTTCATTTTACACGCTGTATATTAGTGATTACGTTTCTTAATATTATAGTCTCAATGTTGTATTAATTTTTCATTGTATTGTGTTATATTGATAATGGTGTTGCCAAATAAAAAATGTATATTCATTAAAATAAGGTTTTATATATTTGTCATGTTGCTATACAATGTGATTTGTGTACTTTTTATAAGTCACCTCTATAAAATAAAGTATTATTTTTAGCTTGTTAAAACCAAATATGAACACACATTGGCCCTCATTACGACCCTGGCGGAGGTCCATGGTGCAATTTGCACCATGGACCATGGCGCAGAGCTGCCAACTCCGCCATGGGGGTTGGCGGACTTACCGCCCCATTCCGACCTTGGCGGGGCGGTAAGTCCCCAATCCCCATTTACCCTTCCCCATTCCCATTTTTGCCCCATAGGGTATAATGGGAGTGGGGAAGGCGTTAATTACGCCACCGTAGAATACGGTGGCGTAATTAACGAGGGGACCCGTAGCGCCATGGATTTTTCCGCCCTGAAAATCCGGGC
This sequence comes from Ambystoma mexicanum, assembly GCF_040938575.1. NCBI lineage: Eukaryota > Metazoa > Chordata > Amphibia > Caudata > Ambystomatidae > Ambystoma > Ambystoma mexicanum. The sequence continues at coordinate 32,530,150 of NC_090931.1, forward strand.
GTAAAAATCACCATGGCGCTACGGAAAGTCCTAATCTGGCGGAGAGGTACGCCATGCATTACGCTGGCGTAAACCCCTCTCCGCCAGGGTCGTAATGAGGGCCATTGACAGTAGCTAGAGGCGAGGAGATATGTGGTAAAGTGTCTAAAATGCAGAATGGACTGGAATCCCATTGGTTTCTCTTAGTGAAAGTGTGTGATCTTGGGTAATCATTTATTTAACAGTGGTTGCAAAATGTAGATGGCAGCATGGGGTTTCATTATGATGGTGGGGAGGCAAGATGCCAGGTATGGATTTCGCATTGTTGGGGATGGGGTAATGGAGGCAAGATTTTAGGTGTAGGTTGTGTGTTCGGAGGGTTGCATAGAGGCAGGATTTCAGGTAAGGGTTGTGTGTTGTGTTGGGCGGGGGAATGAAGGCAAGCTTTCAGGTGTGGGTTGTGAGGGTTGCATAGAGGCAGGATTTCAGGTATGGGTTGTGTGTTGTGAGGGTTGCATAGAGGCAGGATTTCAGGTGTGGGTTGTGTGTTGTGAGGGTTGCATAGAGGCAGGATTTCAGGAAAGGATTGTGTGGTGTGAGGGTTGCATAGAGGCAATATTTCAGGTGTGGGTTGCGTGGTGCGAGGCTTGCATAGAGGCAGGATTTCAGGGAAGGGTTGTGTGGTGTGAGGGTTGCATAGAGGCAATATTTCAGGTGTGGGTTGTGTGTTTTGAGGGTTGCATAGAGGCAGGATTTCAGGAAAGGATTGTGTGGTGTGAGGGTTGCATAGAGGCAATATTTCAGGTGTGGGTTGTGTGTTGTGAGGGTTGTATAGAGGCAGGATTTCAGGTAAGGGTTGTGTGTTGTGTTGGGCGGGGGAATGAAGGCAAGCTTTCAGGTGTGGGTTGTGAGGGTTGCATAGAGGCAGGATTTCAGGTATGGGTTGTGTGTTGTGAGGGTTGCATAGAGGCAATATTTCAGGTGTGGGTTGTGTGTTGTGAGGGTTGCATAGAGGCAGGATTTCAGGAAAGGATTGTGTGGTGTGAGGGTTGTATAGAGGCAAGATTTCAGGTGTGGGTTGTGTGTTGTGAGGGTTGCATGGAGGCAGGATTTCAGGTAAGGGTTGTGTGTTGTGTTGGGTGGGGGAATGAAGGCAAGCTTTCAGGTGTGGGTTGTGAGGGTTGCATAGAGGCAGGATTTCAGGTATGGGTTGTGTGTTGTGAGGGTTGCATAGAGGCAGGATTTCAGGTATGTGTTGTGTGTTGTGAGGGTTGCATAGAGGCAGGATTTCAGGAAAGGATTGTGTGGTGTGAGGGTTGCATAGAGGCAATATTTCAGGTGTGGGTTGTGTGTTGTGAGAGGTGTATAGAGGCAGGATTTCAGGAAAGGATTGTGTGGTGTGAGGGTTGCATAGAGGCTATATTTCAGGTATGGGTTGTGTTGTGAGGGTTGCATAGAGGCAGGATTTCAGGTAAGGGTTGTGTGTTGTGAGGGTTGCATAGAGGCAGGATTTCAGGTAAGGGTTGCGTGTTGTGTTGGGAGGGGGAATGAAGGCAAGCTTTCAGGTGTGGGTTGTGAGGGTTGCATAGAGGCAGGATTTCAGGTATGGGTTGTGTGTTGTGAGGGTTGCATAGAGGCAGGATTTCGGGAAAGGATTGTGTGGTGTGAGGGTTGCATAGAGGCAGGATTTCAGGTAAGGATTGCATGGTGTGAAGGTTGCATGGAGGCAGGATTTCAGGTGTGGATTGTGTGGTGTGAGGGTTGCATGGAGGCAGGATTTCAGGTGTGGGTTGTGTGGTGTGAGGATTGCATAGAGGCAGGAGATTTCAGGTAAGGATTGTGTAGTCTGAGGGTTGCATGGAGGCAGGATTTCAGGTGTGGGTTGTGTGTTGTGAGGGTTTCATAGAGGCAGGATTTCAGATAAGGGTTGTGTGGTGTGTTGGGCGAGGGAATGAAGGCAAGCTTTCAGGTATGGGTTATGAGGGTTGCATAGAGGCAGGATTTCAGGTATGGGTTGTGTGTTGTGAGGGTTGCATAGAGGCATTATTACAGTTATGGGTTGTGTGTTGTGTTGGGTGGGGAATGAAGGCAACCTTTCAGGTGTGGGTTGTGAGGGTTGCATAGAGGCATGATTTCAGGTATGGATTGTGTGTTGTGAGGGTTGCATAGAGGCAGGATTTCAGGTAAGGGTTGTGTGTTGTGAGGGTTGCATAGAGGCAGGATTTCAGGAAAGGATTGTGTGGTGTGAGGGTTGTATAGAGGCAAGATTTCAGGTGTGGGTTGTGTGTTGTGAGGGTTGCATAGAGGCAAGATTTCAGGTAAGGGTTGTGTGTTGTGTTGGGCGGGGGAATGAAGGCAAGCTTTCAGGTGTGGGTTGTGAGGGTTGCATAGAGGCAGGATTTCAGGTGTGTGTTGTGTGTTGTGAGGGTTGCATAGAGGCAGGATTTCAGGAAAGGATTGTGTGGTGTGAGGGTTGCTTAGAGGCAATATTTCAGGTGTGGGTTGTGTGTTGTGAGAGTTGTATAGAGGCAGGATTTCAGGAAAGGATTGTGTGGTGTGAGGGTTGCATAGAGGCTATATTTCAGGTATGGGTTGTGTTGTGAGGGTTGCATAGAGGCAGGATTTCAGGTAAGGGTTGTGTGTTGTGAGGGTTGCATAGAGGCAGGATTTCAGGTAAGGGTTGCGTGTTGTGTTGGGAGGGGGAATGAAGGCAAGCTTTCAGGTGTGGGTTGTGAGGGTTGCATAGAGGCAGGATTTCAGGTATGGGTTGTGTGTTGTGAGGGTTGCATAGAGGCAGGATTTCGGGAAAGGATTGTGTGGTGTGAGGGTTGCATAGAGGCAGGATTTCAGGTAAGGATTGCGTGGTGTGAAGGTTGCATGGAGGCAGGATTTCAGGTGTGGATTGTGTGGTGTGAGGGTTGCATGGAGGCAGGATTTCAGGTGTGGGTTGTGTGGTGTGAGGATTGCATAGAGGCAGGATTTCAGGTAAGGATTGTGTAGTCTGAGGGTTGCATGGAGGCAGGATTTTAGGTGTGGGTTGTGTGTTGTGAGGGTTGCATAGAGGCAGGATTTCAGGTAAGGGTTGTGTGGTGTGTTGGGCGAGGGAATGAAGGCAAGCTTTTAGGTGTGGGTTATGAGGGTTGCATAGAGGCAGGGTTTCAGGTATGGGTTGTGTGTTGTGAGGGTTGCATAGAGACATTATTACAGTTATGGGTTGTGTGTTGAGTTGGGTGGGGAATGAAGGCAACCTTTCAGGTGTGGGTTGTGAGGGTTGCATAGAGGCAGGATTTCAGGTATGGATTGTGTGTTGTGAGGGTTGCATAGAGGCAGGATTTCAGGTAAGGGTTGTGTGGTGTGTTGGGCGAGGGAATGAAGGCAAGCTTTCAGGTGTGAGTTGTGAGGGTTGCATAGAGGCAGGATTTCAGGTATGGGTTGTGTGTTGTGAGGGTTGCATAGAGGCATTATTTCAGTTATGGGTTGTGTGTTGTGAGGGTTGCATAGAGGCAGGATTTCAGGTAAGGGTTGTGTGTTGTGTTGGGTGGGGAATGAAGGCAACCTTTCAGGTGTGGGTTGTGAGGTTTGCATAGAGGCAGGATTTCAGGTATGGATTGTGTGTTGTGAGGGTTGCATAGAGGCAGGATTTCAGGTGTGGGTTGTTTGTTGTGAGGGTTGCATAGAGGCAGGATTTCAGGTGTGGGTTGTGTGTTGTGAGGGTTGCATAGAAGCAGGATTTCAGGTGTGGGTTGTTTGTTGTAAGGGTTGCATAGAGGCAGGATTTCAGGTGTGGGTTGTGTGGTGTGAAGGTTGCATAGAGGCAGGATTTCAGGTAAGGATTGTGTGGTGTGAGGGTTACATGGAGGCAGGATTTCAGGTGTGGGTTGTGGGTTGTGTGCTGCGAGGGTTGCATAGAGGCAAGATTTCAGGTGTGGGTTGTGTGTTGCGAGGGTTGCATAGAGGCAGGATTTCAGGTGTGGGTTGTATGTTGTGAGGGTTGCATAGAGGCAGGATTTCAGGTGTGGGTTGTTTGTTGTGAGGGTTGCATAGAGGCAGGATTTCAGGTGTGGGTTGTGTGGTGTGAGGGTTGCATAGAGGCAGGATTTCAGGTAAGGAATGTGTGGTGTGAGGGTTACATGGAGGCAGGATTTCAGGTGTGGGTTGTGGGTTGGGTGCTGCGACGGTTGCTTAGAGGCAAGTTTTCAGGTGTGGGTTGTGTGTTGCGAGGGTTGCATAGAGGCAGGATTTCAGGGGTGGGTTGTATGTTGTGAGGGTTGCATAGAGACAGGATTTCAGGTGTGGGTTGTTTGTTGTGAGGGTTGCATAGAGGCAGGATTTCAGGTGTGGGTTGTGTGGTGTGAGGGTTGCATAGAGGCAGGATTTCAGGTAAGGATTGTGTGGTGTGAGGGTTACATGGAGGCAGGATTTCAGGTGTGGGTTTTTTGTTGTGAGGGTTGCATAGAGGCAGGATTTCAGGTGTGGGTTGTGTGGTGTGAGGGTTACATGGAGGCAGGATTTCAGGTGTGGGTTTTTTGTTGTGAGGGTTGCATAGAGGCAGGATTTCAGGTAAGGATTGTGTGGTGTGAGGGTTGCAAGGAGGTAGGATTTCAGGTGTGGGTTGTATGTTGTGAGGGTTGCATAGAGGCAGGATTTCAGGTGTGGGTTGTATGTTGTGAGGGTTGCATAGAGGCAGGATTTCAGGTGTGGGTTGGTTGTTGTGAGGGTTGCATAGAGGCAGGATTTCAGGTGTGGGTTGTGTGGTGTGAGGGTTGCATAGAGGCAGGATTTCAGGTAAGGAATGTGTGGTGTGAGGGTTACATGGAGGCAGGATTTCAGGTGTGGGTTGTGGGTTGTGTGCTGCAACGGTTGCTTAGAGGCAAGATTTCAGGTGTGGGTTGTGTGTTGCGAGGGTTGCATAGAGGCAGGATTTCAGGTGTGGGTTGTATGTTGTGAGGGTTGCATAGAGGCAGGATTTCAGGTGTGGGTTGTGTGGTGTGAGGGTTGCATAGAGGCAGGATTTCAGGTAAGGATTGTGTGGTGTGAGGGTTACATGGAGGCAGGATTTCAGGTGTGGGTTTTTTGTTGTGAGGGTTGCATAGAGGCAGGATTTCAGGTAAGGATTGTGTGGTGTGAGGGTTGCAAGGAGGTAGGATTTCAGGTGTGGGTTCTGTGTTGTGTGTGAGGCAGTTATGCATCTTCTGCGGGCTCGGCGCATGTTTGGCCCTTAAAGCCAACTCAAGGGCCCCAGGCATTCTTTGTCACGTTGTTCTGCTTCCACGTGCAGAGTTCCTGCGCCGCTGGCTTCCATTGTATGACAAGAGCCTCACCAGACTGCGGCTGACTCCCCAAGTTTCATGAATGGGGTGATGGTGTGAGTAACCCGAAAAGATCCTGTCTCCTTCGGCAAGTTTAGTGAGGTTGGTGAACTGTTCGTTTTCTGCTGTGGACAGTCCTTTGGCCCGTGGTCTGTGATGCTTTTTATTTTGTAAGGTGTCTGACGTGGCTCTTCCGTGGGGCGCGTGTCTGTCTGATTGTTTGTGGCGGCCTCTGGGTCCCCTGTGGACTCAGCTTCTAATCTCATATTCTGACAAAGCGGAAAGAAGTTACACATGGATTGTAGTCCAGTGTTTCTGGCTAAGTAATAGTCCATAAGAAGATCTAAAAGGTTTCGATGACATAAGAGAAACTTCCATGTCACCCCGGCCTTCAGTGAGGTAACACTTAGCTCACATCTCACAGCGAAACAGGGGCACGGTTCGGTGATGTGAGCCCCTTGCGCCAGGTCACAGCCTGAAGCTTATCCCCTTGTCCCATAACCCAGGACCGTAAAACCTCGGTGCCCTGAATTCGGTTCGGCGCTACTTTACCCTCATAACATTTCATGGGCACCGGGAGGAACATTGCAATATTTCACACTTAGCTTACACATCTGTCCAGCCATTGCTCTGGCCTCACGCTGCAGACTCTCCCAGATGTTCGCTTTATTCGGTTCAGTAGTGATCAGAACCCCTAAATACATTAGAGTGTCAATCGCTTCCAATTTTACCTTCTTTAAGAACCGAGTGAACATAAATGGTTTCTTGGCAAAACCTAATCTCAATATTTTAGTTTTAAAAGGATTAGTCCTGAGGCAATGATCCCGGGTGCAGTCGACAGAGGCATTACTGAATCTCTGTGGACCGATCCGAGTAAAGCACCCTGGCATATGATATGACGCCAGAAGCATTTTACTTCATTAAGTTTGGGGGCAATAAACACTGCATTGTCTAAATAATCGCCGATGTCTGAAGCATAAATAATAAACAGGAAGGTGGCAAAATGCACCCTTGCCTGGTCCAGATCTGATGGTAGACTAGTGAGGCTAAGTCGCACTTGAATGTTGGCACCCCCAAGTGAATACACAACGATCTTCAACCACCCTGCAGGGACACCCCATCTTTCTAATTCAGCCCACAACCAGTTTCTGTTCACGAGATCAAATGCAGCAGCTGGCAGCAACCTGTGGCTGGTGGGTTCCAAAAGCCTGGCCTGACAGAAACCCTAAGCAGGGGGAAGAGATACGTGTGCGTCAAAGGGTAAAAATATCAGCCCTAGACAGAGACCCATATTTAGAGGGGATCTGAGTTTTACACATATCCTAAGGCAAGAGGTGGACAATGACTTGCTGGAAGGTGAAGCCCAGAAACAAGACGCAGGCAACAGCAGTGGCTGTGCGTTGAGAGCCAAGCAGCCAGCTGGGCGCTACTCCCTGAGACAGTAAGATGGAAGCCAGGAAGCCAGCTGGATGCTCAGCCCTGACACTGTAAAATGGAAGCCAACAAGCCAGCTGAGTGCTACTCCCTGAGACTGTAAGATGGAAGCCAAGAAGCTAGCTAGGCGCTACTCTCTGAGACTGTAAAATGGAAGCCAAGAAGCCAGCTGGGGGCTACTCCCTGAGACTGTAAAATGGAAGCCAAGAAGCCAGCTGGGGGCTACACCCTGAGACTGTAAGATGGAAGCCAAGAAGCTAGCTAGGCGCTACTCCCTGAGACTGTAAGATGGAAGCCAAGAGGCCAGCTGGGGGCTACACCCTGAGACTGTAAGATGGAAGCCAAGAAGCTAGCTAGGCGCTACTCCCTGAGACTGTAAGATGGAAGCCAGGAAGCCAGCTGGATGCTCAGCCCTGAGACTGTAAGATGGAAGCCAAGAAGCTAGCCAGGCGCTACTCCCTGAGACTGTAAGATGGAAGCCAGGAAGCCAGCTGGGTGCTACTCCCTGAGACTGTAAGATGGAAGCCAAGAAGCTAGCTAGGTGCTACTCCCTGAGACTGTAAGATGGAAGCCAGGAAGCCAGCTGGATGCTCAGCCCTGAGACTGTAAAATGGAAGCCAAGAAGCCAGCTGGGTGCTACACCCTGAGACTGTAAGATGGAAGCCAAGAAGCTAGCTAGGCGCTACTCCCTGAGACTGTAAGATGGAAGCCAAGCAGCCAGCTGAGTGCTACTCCCTGAGACTGTAAGATGGAAGCCAAGAGGCCAGCTGGGGGCTACACCCTGAGACTGTAAGATGGAGGCCAAGAAGCCAGCTGGGGGCTACACCCTGAGACTGTAAGATGGAAGCCAAGAAGCTAGCTAGGCGCTACTCCCTGAGACTGTAAGATGGAAGCCAAGCAGCCAGCTGAGTGCTACTCCCTGAGACTGTAAGATGGAAGCCAAGAGGCCAGCTGGGGGCTACACCCTGAGACTGTAAGATGGAGGCCAAGAAGCTAGCTATGCACTACTCCCTGCGACTGTAAGATGGAAACCAAGATGCCAGCTGGGTGCTCAGCCCTGAGACTGTAAGTTGGAAGCCAAGACGCCAGCTGGGCGCTACATCCCTGAGACTGTAAGATGGAAGCCAAGAAGCTAGGTAGGCGCTACTCCCTGAAACTGTAAAATGGAAGCCAAGAAGCCAGCTGGGTGCTACATCCCTGAGACTGTAAGATGGAAGCCAAGAAGCTAGCTAGGCGCTACTCCCTGAGACTGTAAGATGGAAGCCAAGAGGCCAGCTGGGGGCTACACCCTGAGACTGAAAGATGGAAGCCAAGAAGCTAGCTAGGCGCTACTCCCTGAGACTGTAAAATGGAAGCCAAGAAGCCAGTTGGGTGCTCAGCCCTGAGACTGTAAGATGGAAGCCAAGAAGCCAGCTAGGTGCTCAGCCCTGAGACTGTAAAATGGAAGCCAAGAAGCTAGCTAGGCGCTACTCCCTGAGACTGTAAGATGGAAGCCAAGAAGCCAGCTGGGTGCTCAGCCCTGAGACTGTATGATGGAAGCCAAGAAGCCAGCTGGGTGCTCAGCCCTGAGACTGTAAAATGGAAGCCAAGAAGCTAGCTAGGCGCTACTCCCTGAGACTGTAAAATGGAAGCCAAGAAGCCAGCTATGCACTACTCCCTGCAACTGTAAGATGGAAACCAAGACGCCAGCTGGGTGCTCAGCCCTGAGACTGTAAGATGGAAGCCAAGACGCCAGCTGGGCGCTACATCCCTGAGACTGTAAGATGGAAGCCAAGAAGCCAGCTGGGCGCTACATCCCTGAGACTGTAAGATGGAAGCCAAGAAGCCAGCTGGGTGCTCAGCCCTGAGACTGTAAAATGGAAGCCAAGAAGCTAGCTAGGCGCTACTCCCTGAGACTGTAAGATGGAAGCCAAGCAGCCAGCTGAGTGCTACTCCCTCAGACTGTAAGATGGAAGCCAAGACGCCAACTGGGTGCTCAGCCTTGAGACTGTAAAATGGAAGCCAAGAAGCTAGCTAGGCGCTACTCCCTGAGACTGTAAAATGGAAGCCAAGAAGCCAGCTATGCACTACTCCCTGCGACTGTAAGATGGAAACCAAGACGCCAGCTGGGTGCTCAGCCCTGAGACTGTAAGTTGGAAGCCAAGACGCCAGCTGGGCGCTACATCCCTGAGACTGTAAGATGGAAGCCAAGAAGCCAGCTGGGCGCTACATCCCTGAGACTGTAAGATGGAAGCCAAGAAGCCAGCTGGGTGCTCAGCCCTGAGACTGTAAAATGGAAGCCAAGAAGCTAGCTAGGCGCTACTCCCTGAGACTGTAAGATGGAAGCCAAGCAGCCAGCTGAGTGCTACTCCCTCAGACTGTAAGATGGAAGCCAAGACGCCAACTGGGTGCTCAGCCCTGAGACTGAAAGATGGAAGCCAAGAAGCTAGCTAGGCGCTACTCCCTGAGACCGTAAAATGGAAGCCAAGAAGCCAGCTGGGGGCTACACCCTGAGACTGTAAGATGGAGGCCAAGAAGCTAGCTATGCACTACTCCCTGCGACTGTAAGATGGAAACCAAGATGCCAGCTGGGTGCTCAGCCCTGAGACTGTAAGATGGAAGCCAAGACGCCAGCTGGGCGCTACATCCCTGAGACTGTAAGATGGAAGCCAAGAAGCTAGGTAGGCGCTACTCCCTGAGACTGTAAGATGGAAGCCAAGAGGCCAGCTGGGGGCTACACCCTGAGACTGAAAGATGGAAGCCAAGAAGCTAGCTAGGCGCTACTCCCTGAGACTGTACAATGGAAGCCAAGAAGCCAGTTGGGTGCTCAGCCCTGAGACTGTAAGATGGAAGCCAAGAAGCCAGCTAGGTGCTCAGCCCTGAGACTGTAAAATGGAAGCCAAGAAGCTAGCTAGGCGCTACTCCCTGAGACTGTAAGATGGAAGCCAAGAAGCCAGCTGGGTGCTCAGCCCTGAGACTGTATGATGGAAGCCAAGAAGCCAGCTGGGTGCTCAGCCCTGAGACTGTAAAATGGAAGCCAAGAAGCTAGCTAGGCGCTACTCCCTGAGACTGTAAAATGGAAGCCAAGAAGCCAGCTATGCACTACTCCCTGCGACTGTAAGATGGAAACCAAGACGCCAGCTGGGTGCTCAGCCCTGAGACTGTAAGATGGAAGCCAAGACGCCAGCTGGGCGCTACATCCCTGAGACTGTAAGATGGAAGCCAAGAAGCCAGCTGGGTGCTACATCCCTGAGACTGTAAAATGGGCGCCAAGAAGTTAGCTAGGCGCTACTCCCTGAGACTGTAAAATGGAAGCCAAGAAGCCAGCTGGGTGTTCAGCCCTGAGACTGTAAGATGGAAGCCAAGAGGCCAGCTGGGGGCTACACCCTGAGACTGAAAAATGGAAGCCAAGAAGCTAGCTAGGCGCTACTCCCTGAGACCGTAAAATGGAAGCCAAGAAGCCAGCTGGGTGCTCAGCCCTGAGACTGTAAGATGGAAGGCAAGAGGCCAGCTGGGGGCTATACCCTGAGACTGTAAGATGGAAGCCAATAAGCTAGCTAGGTGCTACTCCCTGAGACTGTAAGATGGAAGCCAAGCAGCCTGCTGGGTGCTCAGCCCTGAGACTGTAAAATGGAAGCCAAGAAGCTAGCTAGGCGCTACTCCCTGAGACTGTAAGATGGAAGCCAAGCAGCCAGCTGAGTGCTACTCCCTCAGACTGTAAGATGGAAGCCAAGACGCCAACTGGGTGCTCAGCCCTGAGACTGTAAAATGGAAGCCAAGACGCCAGCTGGGCACTACATCCCTGAGACTGTAAGATGGAAGCCAAGACGCCAGTTGGGCGCTACATCCCTGAGACTGTAAGATGGAAGTCACGAAGCAGGTTGGGCGCTTCATCCCTGAGACTGTCTTTCCGGACTGTCAAACTAAGAGTCTGCTGGTATGGGCACGGAACTCCCGGCAGGCCTGACCTGCTGGGAATTCAGGCCCCTAACCATTAGCAATGGTGCTGGTGCTTCAGTGACCTCATTCCCATGGAGTTTTATGGGAATCCACGGGAATGGGGATTTACTGTTCCACCGCCTGCCATAATCATAGTTACTACTGTACCCTTACTCCTAAAAATCCTTGACAGAGCTGCCTACCTGCAGATCCAGAACCACCTAGAGAAAAATAACTTACTAGGAACAAGACAATCAGGCTTCCGCCCCAAACACGGCACTGAGACAGCCTTGATCGATCTCAAGACACAAATGGACAACCTGAAAGACAACGGCAAACTAGCCCTTCTTCTCCTCCTCGACTTGTCAGCTGCCTTTGACTTGGTAAATCATGATATTCTCTGCAAACATCTAGCCTCAGCAGCCACATTCTCTGACAAGGCCAATGCCTGGATTCAGTCCTTCCTGAACAACAGATCCATGAGGATCTTTGCTCCCACAGCCTCTGCCGAACCTGCCCTCGTTACATGTGGCGTCCCCAAGGGCTCCTGTGTTTCCCCCACACTAAACAATGTGTTTACAAAACGTCTCTTCGACATACTGGACCATTTGGGTGTCATCTACACGAATTACGCAGATGGCACTCAAATACTCATCCCACTAACAGGCGATTACTCCACCGACAACACAGTACTCAACAACATGTATTCCATTATCCAAGAATGGATGGCCAAACACCGCCTCTGCCTCAACGACGACAAGACCGAGCTTCTTCTCCTAGGCTCACAATCCAGACTCAATAAACTCGAGAAACTTTACCAGACATTCACCATTGACGGCAACAACATTTCCATCTCCAACAACGTCAATACTCTTGGGATTTACCTTGACTCCTCCCTTACACTGACAAGACAAACCATCTCATCCGCCACCGCTTACACATGTAAGCTCATCAATGCCAGTAGACCTTACCTCTCGACCTCCAACTGCACCACCTTAGCCAGAGTACTAGTACTTTTCAAATTCGACTATTGCAATGCTCTCTACCTGGGTACCAGCCGAAAGAACAGCAACAAGCTGCAAGTTATCCACAATAACGCACTAAGAACAGCTATGAACATACCCAAACACGAGCATATCTCTGACGCCAGACGATGCTGTCAATGGCTATCTATACCACAGAGAATCAAATATAAAACACTGTCTCTCACACCAAATGTTTATCCAACCAAGCACCTTGATACCTCTCGGACAACTTCACTCACCACACCCCATCTCGTCCAACTAGATCAGCCCAAACACATTGGGCCTCATTCCGAGTATGGCGGTAAGGGATAGCGGCCACCGCTAACGAGAGCGGTGGCGGTAATCCCTTACCGCCATACTCCGAGTTCCCTTAGCGCCATGGTGCTTTTAACACCTGCTTTTAGCAGGCGTTAAATACCATGGCGCTAAGGGACCTTGATGTTAATTACGCCACCGTAATTTACGGTGGCGTAATTGACGCCTTCCCCACTCCCATTATGCCCTATGGGGCAAGAATGGGAATGGGGAAGGGTAAATGGGGATTGGGGAATTACCGCCCCGCCAACCTTGGAATGGGGCGGTAATTCCGCCAACCACCAAGGCGCTGCCGGTCCGGGTACGGCGTCAACCAAGGCGTTAATAGCGCCATTGGTTAGCGCCGTACTCGGAATGAGGCCCATTGCCTAAATATCCCCAGATTTAAGCTCCAAAAAGCAGGTGGCACAAGCTTCCCTGTGCTTGCTGCTAAACTCTGGAACTCACTACCAGCTGATCGCAGATCCGAACCATCCTTTCACTGATTCAGACACAGTGCCAAAACTTGGCTACTGGCCATAAAAGCCTAAAACGCCAACTTATTACTACACAAATGTACTTATTGCCTGCATAATCTGTACAACTTCAAATCTTGTAAATATGTTATAATGTGTATATTATCAGCAACTGTTTTTATAATGTCTAGACTACCTGTATTGTTTACCTACTTACCATGCTTGTAATATATTGGCTACTTTGTAATCATGACTAGCGCCTGGATGCCCCAGGGCCAGGCGGCGCTATATAAATAATAAACTAAACTAATCTAAACATCGTATGAGGGTCAGTGAGCATATCTGCAATTCTATCCCTGATTCTGAGTTCCATCTTTATGAGGTTCAGGAAGCAACAGTGGCGTTCATAGGGCAAGGTGCGGAAAGCGGTCTAAGAGATGTGTGCTTCTAGCATGGGTGCCACCATCTTCCCAAAGCTTCGCTATTTCAGGAGAGCACTGTCTCCAATCCATGAACGTGCATTGAAATGTGTCCTAGCAAACGCACTGGCAACATGTACACTAAGGCACTGCCTCACTTCCACAACACTGCCAGGTTAAAGGCCAGATGCCAACTTAGACTGATGTGTCTTAATGTCTCCCATTCCTCTGGTGCTCTTTTGTTCTTGTGTTACGCTCTCCTGCTCCTCTGGTGCTCTCCTGTTCTTCTGTTCACTCTCCTGTTCCTCTGGCACTCTCCTGTTCCTTTGTTGTGCTTTCCTGTTCCTCTGATGCTCTTCTGTTCCTCGGTTGCACTCTCCTTTTCCTCTGGTGCTCTCCTGTTCCTCTGTTGTGCTCTCCTGTTCCTTTGTTGTGCTCTCCTGTTCCTCTGGTACTGTCCTATTCCTCTGTTGCACTCTCCTGATCCTCTGGTGCTCTCCTGTTCCTCTGGCACTCTCCTCTTCCTTTGTTGTGCTTTCCTGTTCGTTTGATGCTCTTCTGTTCCTCTGTTGCGCTCTCCTTTTCCTCTGGTGCTCTCTTGTTCCTCTGTTGTGCTCTCCTGTTCCTCTGGTACTGTCCTGTTCCTCTGTTGCACTTTCCTGATCATCTGGTGCTCTCCTGTTCCTCTGGCGCTCTCCTGCTCCTCTGTTGCACTCTCCTGTTCCTCTGGCCGACTCTCCATTATCTCATTGTATATTTATTTGCAGCGCACATACCACGTAGGTATCTAGGAGCTAGATTAATTGAATTGTGAAAGTGCAGGTTATTTATAACGCAATCAGTTTTTTCAACCGCGGATCCGCAATGTGAACCTGTTTTTGCTCAGCGTGTTCTTGCTTCCAAGACTCGTGCATTGTCACAGAGCTATCCTCCCGTTACGGAGGATAGTCTCCTGTTCCTCTGTTGCACTCCTGTTTCTCTGATCCACTCACCTGTTCCTCTGGCGCTTTCCTGTTCCTCTGGTGCTCTCCTGTTCCTCTGTTGTGCTCACCTGTTCCTCTGTTGTGCTCTCCTGTTCCTCTGGTGCTCTCCTGTTCCTCTGGCACTCACCTGTTCCTCTGTTGTGCTCTCCTGTTCCTCTGGTGCTCTCCTGCTCCTCTGGCACTCTCTCGTTCCTGTGTCCCACTCTCCTGCTCCTCTGGCACTCTCTCGTTCCTGTGTCCCACTCTCCTGCTCCTCTGGCTCTCTCCTGCTCCTCTGGAGCTCTCCTGTTCCTCTGGCACTCTCTCGTTCCTGTGTCCCACTCTCCTGCTCCTCTGGCTCTCTCCTGCTCCTCTGGAGCTCTCCTGTTCCTTCCGCACTCTCCTGTTCCTCTGTTGCACTCTCCTGTTCTTCTGACTCTCTTCTGTTCCTCAGGCGCTCTCCTGTTCCTTTGGCACTCTACAGTTCCTCCGTTGCACTCTCCTGTTCCTCTTTTGTACTCTCCTGTTCCTCTGTTGTGCTCTCTCTCCCATTGGCTCATACTTTCCCTCGTTATTCTGGGCCATGTGTTTCCTTTGCTCACTTGCTCCAGCCTTGTTCTCTCACCTTGCCGTGTCTCCTGCAAGCTTGTCCCTACCCGCCAGTCTTGTTCCTGTAAAGTCCATTATATTCGCCTGTACCTTGCACAGTGTCAGTTCAGTGTCCTCACGCTGGGACTGCCTTTCCTCAAGCCTATATTAGGACAATCTGCTTTGTTTCCTCCACCCATTGCCAGTTGTTTTTGTTTTGTTTAAAGCACAGACTTAGCCAAAGAGCAGCGCAGCACTGCACTGAGTGCAGATAGCCAGTGTTTGAGCTGGCATCTTTTAACAATAGCGCAGTACTGTGTGTTGCGGTCTGTACGTCACTCTGTGCATACATTGGAATTAGTCCATGTCAGGTATTTTTGAAAAGCCATATTTTCAGAGATTTGTGAAATTTGAGAATGTGGGTGCATTTCGAGCCGAAACAGGGATCGAGTTCTAGGGGGTGGGTGTATGACAAAGAGAACAATTGTTTGCATGTCCTCTCTGTGCAGATGAATTGTGATTCAAGCCAGTTGGTTGATTTGCTGTGCGAGGAGCATGTGCCACCAAATATGTGAAAAAGCAGTGGTGGAGACATGAAACGCCGGTGTAAGGATAATGCATCACCTCAGGTTTAAATGCTTAGAATGCATGCCTGCTGGAGGCAATTTCCACTTGCTGCATTCTTCAGACCAAATGTTCTTGTACTTCACAGTGTACCACAGGAGTGACAAAAGGCTGGTAAAAAAGGTAGGTCCCACCAGCATAAAGAGCAGTGTAACATTGATGACTCTTCATGGCGGTATTTAGAAAAGGTATTTATTCACATCCTTAAGTCCCACTGGCTCCAGTAAACTGACAACTATTCTCAGGTTGAACATGGAATGCTCCCTGATTCCATGTTCCATACATTGCACGTCAAATGCAAATGCTATACATCTCCCTTCTTTATCCAACACAATATAATGTTAGACAAAGTGAGGTTGCTAAGCTATTAAAATACATGGAAAACTATACTGAGGATAAGACAATATAAACTATGGAATAACAAGGCGAACAATATAGAATAACAAATAAAACAACTCTGGAGAACACATATAGACACAAAACAATGGTTGTAAAAAGAAAAATGTGATCAACCATAAAACAGCAATGGTGAATAACTAAAATAATGACAGATTATACCTCTAAATCAGTTAACATACTTGTACAGATATGAAAGCCACCCCCTCTCTCTCCTAGGCCTATCAGTCGCACACTCACCATTCCTCTTCCCATTATCCTGGAAGTGAATGCCAACCCTAACAACAGCACTTCTGCCATCGGTACCTGACAACACACGTTTCTCACACTTACTCTAGACATATTCCATACCCCTCCATCCACTGTTCTTGTGGCTCCATGCATCGCTTCCATCACCATTATGGGTTTAGACCATGAATCACCCTGCCTATGTATCGCCAAGGGCAATTTAATGTGCACATACTCACCTACCACCACATTACACACCATTGAAGTTTTTTCAACCATCATACACAACTTTGTTTCTCAGTTGTCTCTCTCAAATGTTTCCTCTAACATGTTCCAATGTCATTTTACTCACATTCGATCTACCCATCCATGCTGGAAACACCTTGGTGTTAGGCTTCCTTCCTCTGAGAACCTCAAAGGGAGATACTCCAGTCGTGGAATGAGGAGTTACTCTGTATGCCGCTACCATGTCCTCAACATCCCTCCTGCAGTCCTTGTTTTCCACTATTACACTCTACATGCTCTGCTTTATTACACGATTGAATCTTTCAACAAACCTGTTTGTCTCAGGATGGTAAATAGTACTTGTGTGATGCTCAATACCATTACTTTTAAGAAAGTTCCCCATCTCGCTGGATACCAACTGTACACCATTATCAGTAATCAATATTATGGGATACCCCTCCCTCTGAAATATAACGTCCAGGAATTTTATTTTTTCACTGGTACATATATTCTGTGTCCACTGTACCTCAACCCACCTGGACAACAGAGCCAATAACACCATACAACTTGTTTTCTCTGACTCCTCCCAGGACCAACAATATCAAAACGAACCCTTTCCCAAGGAATGGTAGGTATTGTCATGACTGTCATGGGGGTAGATCAGCTAACACACCCTTTATCGGAATTTACACATGTATTGGACTCTCTAATCATCTGTTCGACTTGCATGTCCAGACCTGGCCACCAATAATCTCGCATCACCCTTTGCTTGGTCTTGGACATTCCCCTTTGGACATTCCCTGATGTCCCTCATGGGAAACCAACAGATTGTTTTCTCTCACCCCAAAAGGTGGAAAAATTTGATCACCACTCAAAACAAACCCATTGTCAATATGCAATTCATTGTGTGCCATTTGGATTGCTTCTGAATGAAATCCTCGACATGTTTCCTCATTCATGCTGCCACCTTCCAATAGATTCTTTGTTTTTTCAACGTTTCATCAGAATTCATGGCTTCAGCCCACTCCTCCCCAGATGCCACTTCTTGTTGCACACCCAGAACGTGTTGCTTATCCTCATCATCATTGAAATCATCAACTATATTAGTAAGTCTCGACAAACAATCCAATGTTTTGTTCTGTGTTCCCGGGACATATTCCACATCCAATGTATGCTCCTGCAAATTAGTAATCCATTTTCTAATGCGGGACGATACCTTGTCCAACCCCTTGGATGTCAAAATCTCCTTTCGCCATTTGTGTTCCAAACTCAGCAGGAACGTAGATGCCCATAAGAGCTGCCTGACCATCTCCACAGCCCGTCTGATGGCGAGCATCTCCTTCTCTATAGTGGACTAGTTCTTCCCTCATTTTTTTAAAACTCTAGAAGCAAATGCCACTGTGAACTCGTTATCCTGCTCTTTGTGACAAAACTGCCACCAGCCCTTTATTGCTAGAATCTGTCAATACCACACTCTCTCTGGCTGGATTATAATTGCTTCATATTGACACATCTTTGCTCCCCCTGATTCTGAGCACCCACTTAATAACGGTAAGCACAAACGTCTGTGATGGCATGCCGGATCATTTGAGAGCCTGCCACATTTACCTGATCCTGAGTGCCATCTTTATAAGGGTCACCTCGTATGTCTGTGATTCAGTGCCTGGTCATGGTTGCCATCTTAATTGGGGGATCAAGTCTTTTGCAGCAGTCAATCCATTGGCACGGCGAGCAGAGACTTTTCAACATAGATGTGAACATGATGTACATGGTAATGGCATTGCCAAACAAGTGTATGCCTTGGTGCACCTGGCCTGGCATGAACCCCTGGTAAGCTTCATCGTTACCTCACAACTCTGAGTGCAGCAGCACATGCCCTAAGAATGGTCCTTTTCTTTTTTTGTGTGTGTGTGTTTTAACCGACAAAAAAACAGTGTTTCACATATATAAACAAAAGAAAACGTATAATAATAAAATCACATAAAACCTTAATAAACATATTATTCCTTAATACATATTAAATCTCGTGTTTTCATCTGTCATTTCACAGGGGTATATATTTTCTACTGATGATGCTAAATTTATATCATACCACAAGTCTGTGGGACCCGGATAAGATTCATGGTCAGTGATCTTTCATGGCCTGCTACAAGCCTGTCCCAAAACATTTCTGATGTCAGTCTACCTTCTCTCTCTACAAATCACAGGAGATATCTTATCCTCGCATCCCAGGGGCCCCTGCACTCCATCAGAATATGTTTAATGGACTGCTGGCTCGGCACCTCACCAATAGTGCAGAGTTTTTTTGCTTCTCCACTCCGACCCCAAAAGGACAACACGTCACCAGCATGTATCACATTTAATCGGACTGTTAGGAAGGACTGTCTCCCTTTCCAGTCAGGAAAAGGCCTCAGGTACTTTGGGATAAAACCTATTTATTTGCCAAATGGCAAGAGTGAGCCAGCTAAAGCTAGTTTACGCATTTGTCATCTATAAGGTTGGATCCAGTCAGTGCGCTCCAGCGACTGTTTTACCTTCATTGGATTACGTATGAGGGTATCAACGTCACTGTCACACTCAGTCAGCGTTCTAAATACAAGTTTCTTTAACTTAAATAAGAACATTGATGAAGAATGTTTCAAGTGTACGTCTATATCCTCATAGAGCGAATTGATGTGTGGGGCCACTATCAGTCGGTATAGGGTAGCGAGCTTCCATTCTACCTGCGATCTAAGTGATTTTAGTCCTAGCTCATATCTTAGACTGGCCATTGGGAGACTCCATATGCAACCCTCCAATCTCTGCCAGCTCATTTCCCATGCCAGGGTTTTCGCTTCTAAGCCATATTATATGATCGGGATCACTTTAGCTATGTAGAATTTGATCACTGGAGTTATGGAGAATTTGCCTGTTTCACCAATAGTTCCTCATTTGGGATGTCAATTGGGAAATCTTCTCGCAGAAGTTTAGATTAATTTGTCCCGCCTCGGTAGATGCATCTAATGTGACTAAATTACTTTGAGTATTCTTTTGGGGGGGTCTGCATGATTCACTAGTGTCCAGCAATTACAAGAGTTATTGTTGCACAATACTCCAAGCATCAGCTCTCCATATTTTTGGAGTCGCAGTATTTGGTGTTCCGGGTCCAGTTTTTGTACTCTTTCCTAATTTTGTTTGCTCTTTCTTTATATGCTTCTGGGTCTGGGGGATTTTTGCTGTTTTTCACGGACAATGATTGTTAATAATAGTCCACGTTCCTAGAGGAGTAGCAAGATATTACTGTCTGAAAATGGTTATGGTCACTTGTGCCCCCATCTTTGACCAAGAAGCTTGTACAGATTTCAAATAACTGGGGAGAGAGGAACACATAATCGATGGTAGAGGTCGAACTGCCCCGTCTCCAGGTAGCAGCAGGAGGGACATCTCCCTCTATTGTACCATTAATCATTATCAGATTCCACTCTGAGAGGAACGCTATCCATATCCTGCCCACGGTAGTAACTCTTTCTGCACTCTACCTACCCTCCCTGGCCAGGGTGGCGATACATTGTGTGTTAAAGTCCCCTGCTAGAGGGACAGGTATCCCATGATGTTCTAAATTCACTTTTGTCAGGAGATCTGCCAAGGATTCTAAGAAGGTTGTCAGATTGGTACAGGTGTGGTTCCAATATATGTTTATGGCAATTAACATTTGCAATTGATCTATAGTTCACAGCCCCAATTTTGCTGCTAAAATTCCTTTTAGTGAGGTGGATATGACTTCTGACTCCACTATTAGGAGTTTCGGGTGGCGATGGTGAGACCTCCTGATGGTCTCCCCCTCCCCTGGAGAAGTGCTGGCTGATGTAAAATTTTGAAACCCTCTAGGAGTTTAGTAGCCATGTTTCCTGGAAAAATATCAGGTCATTTTTCCCAAAAATATTCTCCCTCATGGTTGTTGTTTTAAAGGAATTGGAACCCCACATATTCCATCTCACAAATCGCCATTCCCTACTACTAAAAACATTCCATTCCCACCCCTAACTTCTGGAATTTCAGGGGGCACAGACCAAACTTTATTTTGTGAGTCACCCTGCTGAACAGAACATCCATCAGTAGTTTCTAAGTCAGGCTTTCCTTTATTGTTATTATCGTTGCTCGATTTGTGGTCACCACTTTGTACTTGATCCCCCATATGTGTCGACAGATCTCTTTCGGGCAGATCTGTATAGACCTTTAGCCATGTGGCCGGAGGACCTCGGTGGCTGCCAAGACTGCCCTTGCACCCACCTTCGATTTCAACCTCACCAATGCCACAAGGACGGTATACTCAAGTGGAAATCTAACAAACTCATTGTCCTCTGAGGAAAACAGGTATACGTCTGGGATTCTCTTAAGGAGAGACAGAATGGCCCCGCGGTTCATAGATTTAGATTTCATTGCTTCTGTTGTACTCTTGAACCAGAGGCTTGGATTGCGAAGGGAGCCATTTCTTTCGGCTTCGGTTGGTATCTCCTGGTTTACAACTGTCTCCTTCTGCTCTCGCCTCTCCTTGGGCAATTCACCAGGCTGTATGGTATGATGTGAGGCATTCTGTCTGACATAATAGTCCCTCCACGTTCCCAGATCTCCAGCAGTAAGCCTCCAGGGGATGGCATTGTGGCACTCTCCTGCGCCACCTCTTGATGTTTTTGTCTTTCCTTGCAGGAAGATTGGAGCCAATTTTAATACTTTGGATTTCAATGTTATTGATGACCCACTCTGGTTACCTAATTGCTTTGGCAACTGTTTTTCCCCTGCTGGAAAATGGGGCCCATTTTATTGGTTTATTTGCTGTATTAGTATGGGCAATTCCATAGTTGATGATGGACTGTTGTTTTTTTGTTCCTTTGGTCTATGCTCTTATCATTTCAAGGGCTATCCGTGGAGGCATACATTGAGCCGCCATTCTTTGCCTCTGTCTGCATACCTATGCTGCTCTGACCACATGTATCCCGAGAGTTTTCTGGACCTTGTCTCTATTTATTGATTGTTTATCTCGAGTAGTTATGTTTTGGTCCAGTGTCTTTGTGGAAGGTTTCTCCTGATTTATTGGTTCATTCAGATCAATCGTCCTCTGCAAACTGTGCAGTCTATGTGTGTCTAGTAGGCATGGGTCTGTTAAGGCCTTAATGAAACTTGCTGTGCCTGCATTCTTTGGTTTCCTTGATATTTTATTCTTTGATTTTTTTCCCTGTCCTTTCCTCTGTAGGTGTAGACTCCAACCTTCCCTTATTGAGCCCCTTTCTTTTTTTTTTTATTCACCCCCGATAATATTGATGTGCACTCTCTATCCAGACTCTTTCAGTACATTGTACCACTAGGTCAGGTTTGGGAGGCATGCCGAGGTGGATTTCTGTTGGTTCTACACCGTCACTCTTGGCTACGTGTGTCATTCTGTGAAACTCCTCCAAAGTTGATTCTGAGAGATCATTCCCTGGAGCTACTTCTTTTTGTTCTTTGCTTCTTGTAAGGCCCCATTAATCAAACTTGTCTCAAGGGTTTGCTGTGCAACCTCCTCCATCAAGTTGTTTAATGATGGTGCTATTAGACCCACCTTTGAGGATTCGCATTGGGCCACTTCTTTAGTTAGTTCCAGCTGAATTTCTGTGTGGGTCTGAACTTCACCTTTTACCAACGAGTTTAGTACAAAGTTCAGTGCTGATAAGGAGACCTCATTCATTCGTGGATCGTGCACGAATTCTCCTCGATTTTTCTGATTTCCTCCTTCTCTTGTTTTTTCTGACTTGATCCTACTATATCTGGGGGAGGTTGCTCCATGGTTTGGCTTACCATCGAGGGTTTATACAATGCGTTTCTTGTTATGGGTGACAGATTCTCTTCCTGGGAAAAACCTTCCCCCAAAAAAGAAGAAGGACCCGCGTCCTGTTCCATGTCCAATAGTCAAGAGGGGGATATCCTGTCACTCAACACTCTCAAATTTAGATCTCCCAAGCTCCAATGCCCTCTTTTTGATGTTTGTAACTGTAAGGGTATATTCGATTCCTAATACCAATAATTGGTTGGAATTCATGTTACACTGTAGCCTCGTCCTGCAATCTTGGACTTCTTGAGTATGGTCACTAGCATGGACTTGAGCACTCACTGTTACTTCTTGTCCATGTGGTCTGCAAGGCGCCCGTTCTATTGCTTTTTGCCGTGAATGAACCATCCAATTCTGGCCCCCTTGGGTCATCCGCCAGAACATCCCTGTGCAGGTAATATTTCATCAACATGCTCAGCCTTTTTTCTGTCCCCTTTGAGATGTTCAATCTTCTGTGACAAATAACCTGATGGCGTGCTAGTTATAGGCCACTTGTCATTAAGGTCTGGTGAGTACTTACGACTATTTTTTGTAAGAGGTTGTGCCCTGTGCTGTGGTATTTAATCAATTAATTTCAAATTAGGGAGCAGTTTGGGTAGGCTGTAGCCTCATAGTCTACTTTCTGTGACAGTTTTGATACAATCATTCGCTGACCTTGAGGGGACGGCTTCCAAGGGGTTCTAAAGTATTGGGGATGTCACAAACGGCCAGTGGTGTATGATTCTAGAGTTGCCCTGCTGACCAGCGAATACAAACACACAGCTTGCACAATGAGCGCGCTCTGCGTTGACTGCAGGTTTGTATGTGATGTGCTTTTGCTAACTCTCAGGATTTGCAGCTCCTCCTCCACAGTAATCCGCAAAGGAAAACCGACTACTGCTTCACTGCCACAATTTATTTGTTTATTTATTTTTTGCATTTTTAAAGCACTCACACAGCCAGGGGGCATCGAGGCGCTATTACAGGAATACGTCCCTTTGTTGCGTATTTATAACGGGCTTAATACCCAGAGGTTTCTAAGCACATACCCGGGGATCGAACCTGGGTTACTTCGAAGGCGAGCACCTTGCCGCTGAGCTATCCTCCCGGGACAATTCAGTGCTGGTACCTGGTCACACGAATACAGAGCTTGCATACCGCGCGAGCGCTCCGCGCTGACTGCAGGTTTTTATGTGCTTGTGCTGACTCTTAGGATTTGCAGCTCCTCCTCCACAGTAAGCCGCCAAGGAAAACAGACTGCTGCTTCACCGCCACAATTCAGTGCTGGTACCTGGTCACACGAACACACAGCTCACACCGCCCTTTTCGATACAGGGCCATCACAGTGGACCTCCCAAGAGAAGAAACTACATGAATAAAATGCTGCAGTGAATAGGCGGTGCAAGCTGTGGACTCAGAGGTTACTTGAAGCTGGTGGCTTCCAGGGCCAGTCTCCGCTGCTTTAGGAATCTGTGCACCCACGCAGGACAGTCAACTGTTCCTCATCAAAGGTGTGACCCGGAGGGTTTGCAGTCGTTATACATTGTCCTCAAAGTAGTATTATAATAGATGACACGTGGGTTGGGCAACCGTTAGCAGAGGCCACACCAGCGAACCTCCATTTTAGAAAGCTGGAAAGTGGGCCAAGGCAGAGTCGCTATTAATAAGTGTTCAGCACAATGGACTTTACTTTTTGTCTCTTTAATAATTAATTAGTTTTATTGAAGCTCACACGATAAACATTACAGTGAAAAACGAGAAGGCATTAGCGGTACAGCACGTTTGTCATCCTAGGCGCATTCACATTAGAAAGACTGATGATATTATAATTCAAAAGTGACTTCTCATATTATTCTGTCTCATTGTAATGAACGGTCCGCAGCGCGCCTGTGGGGTGGAGAAAGCCCCCCCCCTCAACCCCCCGAACCTCTATTGCAGCTCTGATGGTTGCCGTTATAAAAGCTGTATATTACTGTTCACTTCAAGTCCTCCTGTCCGCAGGTCGCGCTGTATTTCATTTGTTATAAATAGCTTTTGAATTAATGGAGATTTTTAATGTTATTTATTAGTTTTAATTTAATTTTAGCTGCCTGTGTCAGTGCGCATGCCCAAATCATGTGAGTTTCTCTGTGTTATATCGCTTCTTGTGATGTCAGTGGGTCAAAGGTAGGGTGAGGTCACTGCCTGTGATATCATCAGAGAGTCAGTTTCGTGACCTGTAGGGGTTTTATAAAATGGCGCCAGTTTGCTGACGTCACTGAGAGGAGAGAAGAGCTGTGGATCAGGAAGCCAGCTTTCTCCCCACTGCAGGAGCCGGTGGCCGAGGGTGTGAACACCGCCACACACCACTGTGGTGGCGTCCTGCTCCCTGGGGAGAAGAGCCTGACACCAGGGGACATGAAGGGAGCCAGGGAGCATGCATGGAGGGAGGGGGTTACCTGGAGACTAGGTGGTCACCTGGGGTCGATCTGTGAGACATTGAGTCTCCTAAAGCTGCTCAGTAGGATTTCAGGGACTGAGGTCATGACCTGGTGCTCAGTGAGAAACATAATCCTGGACACCGGAAGTCCAGTGGCATGGCAGCGGCACTCGCTCACGAGCAGACTCGCTTGAACTCTGCCTGACTGTCAATTATTGATCAATATCTAACCAATAAATTAGCCTCTTTAGCTATTAAGATAGCTCACTAGATCGTTGAGTGACTGGTTTAGAACTCAAGGGCCATCTTACCCGGTGAGACTTCAAAGATTGGTGAAATGTAAACGACTGATTCGGTCAATGGTTCCACATTTCATCCGTTCCCAGAGATAATGGAGTACCACCACCCCCCTCCAATGGTGGGAACGGGGTTAGTACTAGACAAGAGGAAACCATAGCCCCTAAAATGATATAACCCCCTTACCAGGTGTCTGCAAAACTATTGCCCCCACCCATGGCCTTGCAATGCAACCCATGTACACCCCACCTTCCTCCCAGCCAATCACGCCTTCTCCCTCACTCCACACCCCATTGTGGATTCAAGTGATCTCCCTCTTCATCTTTGTGCACGTCCCTCCAACCTCTTGCACAGCCCTCCATTGTCACCGGCCACGGGTCGCCCATTCAAGCAAGTGTGGCGCTCTGTGTAACTCTCAAGGGAGGCGCCCATTCAAGCAAGTGTCGCTCTGTGTAACTCTCAAGGGAGGTGCCCATTCAAGCAAGTGTCGCTCTGTGTAACTCTCAAGGGAAGCGCCCATTCAAGCAAGTGTCTCTCTGTGTAACTCTTAAGGGAAGCGCCCATTCAAGCAAGTGTGTCGCTCTGTGTAACTCTCAAGGGAGGTGCCCATTTAAGCAAGAGTTGCAATTGTGGCTCTGTGGAACTCTCTAGGAAGGCGCCCATTCAAGCAAGTGTTGCTCTGTGTAACTCTCAAGGGAGGCGCCATTCAAGCAAGTGTCGCTCTGTGTAACTCTCAAGGGAGGTGCCCATTCAAGCAATTGTGGCGCTCTGTGTAACTCTCAAGGGAGGTGCCCATTCAAGCAAGTGTCGCTCTGTGTAACTCTCAAGGGAGGTGCCCATTCAAGCAAGAGTTGCAAGAGTTGCTCTGTGTAACTCTCAAGGGAAGCGCCCATTCAAGCAAGAGTTGCAAGAGTTGCTCTGTGTAACTCTCAAGGGAGGTGCCCATTCAAGCAAGTGTGGCGCTCTGTGTAACTCTCAAGGGAGGTGCCATTCAAGCAAGTGTCGCTCTGTGTAACTCTCAAGGGAGGTGCCCATTCAAGCAAGAGTTGCTCTGTGTAACTCTCAAGGGAGGTGCCCATTCAAGCAAGTGTGGCGCTCTGTGTAACTCTCAAGGGAGGTGCCATTCAAGCAAGTGTCTCTCTGTGTAACTCTCAAGGGAGGTACCCATTCAAGCAAGTGTCGCTCTGTGTAACTCTCAAGGGAGGTGCCCATTCAAGCAAGTGTCGCTCTGTGTAACTCTCAAGGGAACCGCCCATTCAAGCAAGTATTGCTCTGTGTAACTCTCAAGGGAGGAGCCCATTCAAGCAAGAGTTGCAAGAGTTGCTCTGTGTAACTCTCAAGGGAGGTGCCCATTCAAGCAAGTGTGTCGCTCTGTGTAACTCTCAAGGGAGGTGCCCATTTAAGCAAGTGTCGCTCTGTGTAACTCTCAAGGGAGGCGCCCATTCAAGCAAGAATTGCAAGAGTTGCTCTGTGTAACTCTCAAGGGAGGCGCCCATTCAAGCAAGTGTGTCGCTCTGTGTAACTCTTAAGGGAGGTGCCCATTCAAGCAAGTGTGTCGCTCTGTGTAACTCTCAAGGGAGGTGCCCATTCAAGCAAGTGTCGCTCTGTGTAACTCTCAAGGGAGGCACCCATTCAAGCAAGTGTCGCTCTGTGTAACTCTCCAGGGAGGCCTCCATTTAAGCAAGTGTCTTGATGTTGCATCATGTGTCCTGATGTTGCTAGAATCACAGGGCGGGATGGTGCATTTGTGTCTATTTACTGTAATGTCATATATGGTTGCACATGAGGGGACATAATCCCTTGAAAGTAATGTTTATTTATGTAAGTAATGAAGTTATGTATACAAGAATTTGCAATGCTAAATTAATTGCGAGTAAGATATAAATTGCGTTTTGGTAATTCACTTTATTTTTGAAATATTAAAAAACTAATACAAAAAGTCTTGAATATTGACGAGTACATCAAAATTGAAAAGTAAGTCTTAATTTGCATGGTTACATGCACAAGAGTGTGCATGGAAAATAGGTCACTCCAGTGTAGAGTGACCCTGTTTATTTTGTATGCTTAGATTGGATTCTGTAGCCCAGAATCAGTCTCCGCTAGGACCTGAGCTTGTATTCAGAAACTGTATAATTTCCTTGAGCATTCAACGCAAACTAGATTGAAACAGGAGTGCTCCTCTACACCCATATTTCAACACATGAGGGGTACATGTAGTGGAGAAATAGCGTTTGGGGCCATCTAGAAGCAAGGTTGTTGATAGCCATCTGGGAAAGTGATTGCAGCATTCTAGTGGATGTTTTGGGTTTTTTTACGATGGCATGACTCCATTCTCAAGCAGTCTTTGTCAGGCAATAGCCTCTGGGGTTTACTTCCTGATAGGCCAATGCTATCTTGGTGGGGTCCTCCCATTGGGTCGCAATTGCTGTGAGTAGGTGTATCGTTTTCGGCACTGGTCTCCTGCTAGATTTAGAAGTAGAAGTTGCAGAGTTGGTCTAATGCGGCTGTGAATTGAATAGCCAAGTGTATGGCTGTTTTCTGAAACTCAGGTGGGCCCCTCCTGTGCCAGGGTGGTTTGGCCGAGACTTCTAGAGCCTTGTTTAGTGACAGGAGGAGGAGGCTCTTGCTGCTTGCCACTGTTGCTTGATCAAGGGTCTCTTGATGGTTGGCAGTGCCAGGGCACATGCCCTGGAAGGCGATGTCTGCGATGCATACGGTTCTGCAGTGGAGCCTTCATTTTATTGGCATCCAGTGGAAGTATGGCAAACAAGGTTGACATGTTTGTGTCTTTTCCTTCTCGGGAGAAGTCTAGCTGCTGCGTTTTGGGCTCTTTGGAATCTGTTTAGTAGATGTTACGGGAGTCCAGAGAAGAGACTTTTGGCCTAGTCTAGTCTTGAGAGTAGAAGTGCGATCTCGGCCATAGTCCTGTTCATGAAGGCCACAAGTGTTGTTTCAGCCAGGGGTGTCGCTAGGTCTGGAAAAGATCAGGGGCTATAGCCCCTTCAGTGCCCCCTAGCCACGCCTCTGGAGCCCTCTCAGGTAGGAGAGAGGTGATGCAGCGGTAATGTCTTCCTTTTATTTCTATATCCTCTGGTCTTTTGATTGTATCTCATGATTGATGGCATTGAAGGCAGTGGAGATGACAGCCTGTTGGCATCCTACACACCCCGTCCAGACGATAGGTTGCTGACAAGACATTTGATTTAATCCCCTTACTCTAAAGCGGTTGCACTGGCTTCCTCTGAAGGCCAGGATCTTGATTAAAATCTCCTGCCTAGTTCATTTTCAGTCTCCCAACTATTTGGCCGAAATAATTAGCAATCTTCGTAGTTGTGAGGTCTCTTTGTAGCCAGGATCTGTCTCCATTGGCGGTCCACAGGTTTTAGCAGTCCAGACATCTTTTTCTGGAGCTCCAGTTACCCGCTTCTTCTTGTATTGTCCCACATTTTTAATCTTTTAAGTTTTTGAAAAAATGTGAAAATGTTTCAGTAAGAATGTTTTTTAGGGTTTGTTTTTATCTTATCTTTATGTTAAGTTTATGATGTGCACTTGGAATGCGTGAACAATTATGCATGCAGCAAGGTCAAGGGGAAATATCGGGGAGATGGTTATGGGTTTTACATGAGTTACTGGTGTGTGAAATTACACTAAGACACTCATTGCATTTAAGACTAGTGGCCAATGTCACAGTGATGCACCAAGGAGCAAATCCCCAGAGGGGCAACATTGCTGTGGGGCACCCAGCAACAAAACCTAGCAAGGCATGACAAGGCATGAAAGACATGCTATGTGTTAGGATTTTACTCTGCACTGCTGCCATGTGCATGGTCTCCAGGTGCTCTGGTCGATCCGAAAGAGGAGGAGTGGGTTTGGTTAATTAGGAGGAGAGGAAAAAGGCAAGATTTCAGTGCTTTGCATTCATCAGTCAGATAGCAAGGTCCCTGAGCTCTGAGGGTGACAGCTTTCTATGTGTGAGGTATTTGGAATCATTGAAGGGTTCTGTTCCATTGGGGAAACACGTGAACTGGGTATGCCAGCTGCTGTCACAGGTGCAGAGTTGTCTTGGTTGGAGTCTAGGAAGAGGGTCTGTAAAGAACATGTGTGAGTGGCTAAATTGGAGCTTGCATGTGTTAAGGTGGAGAAGCGCGGGATTAGCCGATAAGGGCAGGGCTTGGGCCTGGAGATTTCCATGTTGGGTGCAAGCTCACGGTCCCACTGTTGCTTTTGGTGTGGTGAAAACTATTGGGCTTTATTGTGGTTGTAGAGGGCTGATGCCTTGTGTTGCGTTTTTTATATAGTAAGTAATGGAGATGGCATTGTGAGAAGAGAATCAAGGAGTGTTCTAGTCACTGGGGTCGTTCTTCGAGTGCCATGGTTTGGGTGGAGTCAGAATGGCATTCCTTTTGGCTGTGTATATTTGTGGCAGCTTGTTTGTTAAGGGTTGTTGTTTCCTTTCTTGTTGAGTGCTGGTTAATTTCCGTTCATTATGAACCTAAAATCTAGGTTTTTCCATTTTTCCTGAATTTCTGATGGTCCTTAATGTGCAGATTCCCTTGGTAGCGTGTTCCAAACTTTGGTCCCCATAGTAGAGAAGGCGGAGCCTCTGCACCTTTCGCGACAGAATCTTCTGGTTATTTTTAGCACATCATTTCTGGATCTTAGATCTATAGCTTGGTGACTTGTGAGATTGTGCTTTGGATGAATTCTGCCCCTTGACCTCAGCTTGGAGGGCTCTGTGAGTGCAGCACAATGCTTTGAAGTAGATTCTATTTTCAACTGGCGGCCACGGTATGCACCGAAAGCCGATGTTATGTGGTCCACCCGGTTGGATCTGAGCAATGGTCTACCTGCTGTGTTTTAGATCAGCTGTAGTTTTGTGGGAGGGAGTCCAGCATACCTAAATCAATAATCTATGCATAATGGTTTCTTGAGAGAACCAGAGACCAACCTTTTGTGCACAAGGGGGGCTAAGGCGCAATACCTTCCAGTGCTTCCAGCATCCACCTTGAGTGTGGATGCTGGAAGCACTTTCTGACTATTGCGTTGATCTGGGGTTCCAGCGTGAAGCTGTTATCGATTACTATGTGAAGGTTCTTGATTACTTGAAATGTTCGACCCCGTTACCCATTTCCAGACCCCGCTATGCCGGTGTTCTACGGCTGTTACCCATTTCCAGACCCCGCTATGCCGGTGTTCTACGGCTGTTACCCATTTCCAGACCCCGCTATGCCGGTGTTCTACGGCTGTTACCCATTTCCAGACCCCGCTATGCCGGTGTTCTACGGCTGTTACCCATTTCCAGACCCCGCTATGCCGGTGTTCTACGGCTGTTACCCATTTCCAGACCCCGCTATGCCGGTGTTCTACGGCTGTTACCCATTTCCAGACCCCCGCTATGCCGGTGTTCTACGGCTGTTAACCATTTCCAGACCCCCGCTATGCCGGTGTTCTACGGCTGTTACCCATTTCCAGACCCCGCTATGCCGGTGTTCTACGGCTGTTACCCATTTCCAGACCCCGCGTTTCAGGTTCAGCACAAGCCTAGACGACCCGCATTTCTGTTTTGCCTGGGTTGAGTTTTAGGTTGTTAGCAGTCATCAATTCACGTGTGCGAGGCAATTGCTGAAGACAGTGGGGGGTTTCCCCATCGTTTATTTTAATGATATGAGATCGCCATCATCCGCATTCTCTTATCAAGTGAGCCCACGTGGTTTCAGGATCTGTAGACATTGAAGAGCTGCATTAAGAGGCTCGACCTATATAGCTCATGGTGTCGAGCTGAAAGTGGAAGGCCAGGGGATCTCTGTCCTTTCCATAAAGAAATATCTCACCCATTTAAAAGGGGTGCTGTGGATTCCAGTTTCTTGTGGTGGTCTGGTTAATGCACTTTGGATGACTGTGTCATGAGTAGGGGCGCGAAGGTGGTGTTTTCCTCAGCAGATCCTTGGGAATTAGTGGGCATTATTGCTGATGTAGTGCCTCTGACAGGTCTAATCCCGACTTGTGAGTGGTTTCATCGATGATCACCCTCCACATGCAGCCCCCTGGGGCTGGATGCACAGCTTTCTGGAATATTGTCTGGCTGCGGAATCTTTGCGGTAGGCCGGCAGTTTGAGGGGTCTTTTGGTTCGAGTCTTGTTTAGAGTGAGCACTTCATCTGTTTGCATGTGTTTCCTTGGAGTGGATGTCTCTGAAGATTTTCAGTGGTAGAGATCCAGAGGGGAGACGTCTTTGCTGTTTAGTTTCTCCTGTTTTTTTTAATCAGGTTCAGATATTGATTTAAATCTGTTCATCAGAATGGTCATAGTGATAGTGTCGCTTAACAGATGATTAGAAATCATAGCAAAGCATGGCAAGGTATACCCGGGTGAAAGAGCCTCCTAGCACTGGCCTCTTCCCATAGTTTTGATTCGCTTTCTAACATTGCCCCTTTCACCCCCTGTCTCTCGCTAGCCAGGATATCCTGCAGCCCGTGTGCAACAAGGATCACTGGCCACTTTCACCCCCTGTCTCTCGCTAGCTTTGCCAGGATACCCTGCACCCGGTGTGCAACAAGGATCACTGGCCACTTTCTCCCCCTGTCTCTCGCTAGCTTTGCCAGGATACCCTGCACCCCACTTTCCCCCCTGTCTCTCGCTAACTTTGCCAGGATACCCTGCACCCCGTGTGCAACAAGGATCACTGGACACGTTCACCCCCTGTCTCTCGCTAGCTTTGCCAGGATACCCTGCACCCCACTTTCCCCCCTGTCTCTCGCTAACTTTGCCAGGATACCCTGCACCCCATGTGCAACAAGGATCACTGGCCACTGGCTTTGCCAGGATACCCTGCACCCTATGTGCAACAAAGATCACTGGCCACTTTCTCCCCCTGTCTCTCGCTAGCTTTGCCAGGATACCCTGCACCCCGTGTGCAACAAGGATCACTGGCCACTTTCAACCCCTGTGTCTCGTTAGCTTTGCCAGGATACCCTGCACCCCGTGTGCAACAAGGATCACTGGCCACTTTCACCCCCTGTGTCTCGCTAGCTTTGCCAGGATACCCTGCACCCCGTGTGCAACAAGGATCACTGGCCACTTTCACCCCCTGTGTCTCGCTAGCTTTGCCAGGATACCCTGCACCCCGTGTGCAACAAGGATCACTGACCACTTTCTCCCCCTGTGTCTCGCTAGCTTTGCCAGGATACCCTGCACCCCGTGTGCAACAAGGATCACTGGACACTTTCACCCCCTGTCTCTCTCTAGCTTTGCCAGGATACCCTTCACCCCGTGTGCAACAAGGATCACTGGCCACGTTCTCCCCCTGTCTCTCGCTAGCTTTGCCAGGATACCCTGCACCCCGTGTGCAACAAGGATCACTGGCCACTTTCACCCCCTGTCTCTCGCTAGCTTTGCCAGGATACCCTGCACCCCGTGTGCAACAAGGATCACTGGCCACTTTCGCCCCCTGTCTCTCGCTAGATTTTCCAGGATACCCTGCACCCCGTGTGCAACAAGGATCACTGGCCACTTTCACCCCCTGTCTCTCGCTAGCTTTGCCAGGATACCCTGCACCCGGTGTGCAACAAGGATCACTGGCCACTTTCTCCCCCTGTCTCTCGCTAGCTTTGCCAGGATACCCTGCACCCCACTTTCCCCCCTGTCTCTCGCTAACTTTGCCAGGATACCCTGCACCCCGTGTGCAACAAGGATCACTGGACACGTTCACCCCCTGTCTCTCGCTAGCTTTGCCAGGATACCCTGCACCCCACTTTCCCCCCTGTCTCTCGCTAACTTTGCCAGGATACCCTGCACCCCATGTGCAACAAGGATCACTGGCTTTGCCAGGATACCCTGCACCCTATGTGCAACAAAGATCACTGGCCACTTTCTCCCCCTGTCTCTCGCTAGCTTTGCCAGGATACCCTGCACCCCGTGTGCAACAAGGATCACTGGCCACTTTCACCCCCTGTCTCTCGCTAGCTTTGCCAGGATACCCTGCACCCCGTGTGCAACAAGGATCACTGGCCACTTTCAACCCCTGTGTCTCGTTAGCTTTGCCAGGATACCCTGCACCCCGTGTGCAACAAGGATCACTGGCCACTTTCACCCCCTGTGTCTCGCTAGCTTTGCCAGGATACCCTGCACCCCGTGTGCAACAAGGATCACTGGCCACTTTCACCCCCTGTCTCTCGCTAGATTTTCCAGGATACCCTGCACCCCGTGTGCAAAGAGGATCACTGGACACTTTCACCCCCTGTCTCTCTCTAGCTTTGCCAGGATACCCTTCACCCCGTGTGCAACAAGGATCACTGGCCACGTTCTCCCCCTGTCTCTCGCTAGCTTTGCCAGGATACCCTGCACCCCGTGTGCAACAAGGATCACTGGCCACTTTCACCCCCTGTCTCTCGCTAGCTTTGCCAGGATACCCTGCACCCCGTGTGCAACAAGGATCACTGGCCACTTTCACCCCCTGTCTCTCGCTAGATTTTCCAGGATACCCTGCACCCCGTGTGCAACAAGGATCACTGGCCACTTTCACCCCCTGTCTCTCGCTAGCTTTGCCAGGATACCCTGCACCCCGTGTGCAACAAGGATCACTGGCCACTTTCACCCCCTGTCTCTCGCTAGCTTTGCCAGGATACCCTGCACCCCGTGTGCAACAAGGATCACTGGCCACTTTCACCCCCTGTCTCTCGCTAGCTTTGCCAGGATACCCTGCACCCCGTGTGCAACAAGGATCACTGGCCACTTTCTCCCCCTGTCTCTCGCTAGCTTTGCCAGGATACCCTGCACCCCGTGTGCAACAAGGATAACTGGCCATTTTCTCCCCCTGTCTCTCGCTAGCTTTGCCAGGATACCCTGCACCCCGTGTGCAACAAGGATCACTGGCCACTTTCACCCCCTGTCTCTCGCTAGCTTTGCCAGGATACCCTGCACCCCGTGTGCAACAAGGATCTCTGGTCACTTTCACCCCCTGTCTCTCGCTAGCTTTGCCAGGATACCCCCTGTCTCTCGCTAGCTTTGCCAGGATACCCTGCACCCCATGTGCAACAAGGATCACTGGCCACTGTCTCTCGCTAGCTTTGCCAGGATACCCTGTACCCCATGTGCAACAAAGAGCACTGGCCACTTTCTCCCCCTGTCTCTCGCTAGCTTTGCCAGGATACCCTGCACCCCGTGTGCAACAAGGATCACTGGCCACTTTCACCCCCTGTCTCTCGCTAGCTTTTCCAGGATACCCTGCACCCCGTGTGCAACAAGGATCACGGGCCACTTTCAAC
Organism: Ambystoma mexicanum; assembly: GCF_040938575.1. Taxonomy (NCBI): domain Eukaryota; kingdom Metazoa; phylum Chordata; class Amphibia; order Caudata; family Ambystomatidae; genus Ambystoma; species Ambystoma mexicanum. Next base: position 32,563,826 of record NC_090931.1, read on the forward strand.
CCCTGTCTCTCGCTAGCTTTGCCAGGATACCCTGCACCCCGTGTGCAACAAGGATCAATGGCCACTTTCACCCCCTGTCTCTCGCTAGCTTTGCCAGGATACCCTGCACCCCGTGTGCAACAAGGATCACTGGCCACTTTCTCCCCCTGTCTCTCGCTAGCTTTGCCAGGACACCCTGCACCCCGTGTGCAACAAGGATCACTGGCCACTTTCACCCCCTGTCTCTCGCTAGCTTTGCCAGGATACCCTGCACCCCGTGTGCAACAAGGATCACTGGCCACTTTCACGCCCTGTCTCTCTCTAGCTTTGCCAGGATACCCTGCACCCCGTGTGCAACTAAGATCACTGGCCACTTTCTCCCCCTGTCTCTCGCTAGCTTTGCCAGGATACCCTGCACCCCGTGTGCAACAAGGATCACTGGACACGTTCACCCCCTGTCTCTCTCTAGCTTTGCCAGGATACCCTGCACCCCGTGTGCAGCAAGGATCACTGGCCACGTTCACCCCCTGTCTCTCGCTAGCTTTGCCAGGATACCCTTCACCCCGTGTGCAGCAAGGATCACTGGCCACTTTCCCCCTGTCTCTCGCTAGCTTTGCCAGGATACCCTGCACCCCACTTTCCCCCCTGTCTCTCGCTAGCTTTGCCAGGATACCCTGCACCCCATGTGCAACAAGGATCACTGGCCACTGGCTTTGCCAGGATACCCTGCACCCTATGTGCAACAAAGATCACTGGCCACTTCCTCCCCCTGTCTCTCGCTAGCTTTGCCAGGATACCCTGCACCCCGTGTGCAACAAGGATCACTGGCCACTTTCACCCCCTGTCTCTCGCTAGCTTTTCCAGGATACCCTGCACCCCGTGTGCAACAAGGATCACTGGCCACTTTCAACCCCTGTGTCTCGCTAGCTTTGCCAGGATACCCTGCACCACGTGTGCAACAAGGATCACTGGCCACTTTCACCCCCTGTCTCTCGCTAGCTTTGCCAGGATACCCTGCACCCCGTGTGCAACAAGGATCACTGGCCACTTTCACCCCCTGTCTCTCGCTAGCTTTGCCAGGATACCCTGCGCCCCGTGTGCAACAAGGATCACTGGCCACTTTCACCCCCTGTCTCTCACTAGCTTTGCCAGGATACCTTGCACCCCGTGTGCAACAAGGATCACTGGCCACTTTCACCCCCTGTCTCTCTCTAGCTTTGCCAGGATACCCTTCACCCCGTGTGCAACAAGGATCACTGGCCACGTTCTCCCCCTGTCTCTCGCTAGCTTTGCCAGGATACCCTGCACCCCATGTGCAACAAGGATCACTGGCCACTGTCTCTCGCTAGCTTTGCCAGGATACCCTGTACCCCATGTGCAACAAAGAGCACTGGCCACTTTCTCCCCCTGTCTCTCGCTAGCTTTGCCAGGATACCCTGCACCCCATGTGCAACAAGGATCACTGGCCACTTTCACCCCCTGTCTCTCGCTAGCTTTTCCAGGATACCCTGCACCCCGTGTGCAACAAGGATCACGGGCCACTTTCAACCCCTGTCTCTCGCTAGCTTTGCCGGGATACCCTGCACCCCGTGTGCAACAAGGATCATTGGCCACTTTCACCCCCTGTCTCTCGCTAGCTTTGCCAGGATACCCTGCACCCCGTGTGCAACAAGGATCACTGGCCGCTTTCTCCCCCTGTCTCTCGCTAGCTTTGCCAGGATACCCTGCACCCCGTGTGCAACAAGGATCACTGGCCGCTTTCACCCCCTGTCTCTCGCTAGCTTTGCCAGGATACCCTGCACCCCGTGTGCAACAAGGATCACTGGCCGCTTTCACCCCCTGTCTCTCACTAGCTTTGCCAGGATACCCTGCACCCCGTGTGCAACAAGGATCACTGGCCACTTTCACCCCCTGTCTCTCGCTAGCTTTGCCAGGATACCCCCTGTCTCTCGCTAGCTTTTCCAGGATACCCTGCACCCCATGTGCAACAAGGATCGCTGAATTGGCACATGATGTGTAGGGTCAGCCTGGAGACTCCACTCATTACCCAGAACTAAGTGCTGAGGGTTACGGGAAGCACACGCATCGAACATCTGGAATTCAGACCTTTTCCCGGATCTCTGGATTTTGGGGTTCCCATTCAGGATGTGTGTGTCCTTCATGACATTCCCTGGAATGGATAAATGCTGTGCAATGGGGTATCTTTTTTCCTGTAGGTAATGCTGCAGCAGACCTTGTTCATTTGCCTAAATGTCTGGCCCGCTTTGCCGACATTGGAAATGGGTTTGGGGCTTTTGGGTCACCACAGCATAAATACAACACATCAGAGGATGTGCGACTGAAAAAGCCTTGTCTTCTGCATTCTTGGCTTCCTTGTAGTACTCACATTTTCTCTGTTGCTTTGATGTGTGCACAGGTGTAATTATATCTGTGGTGGCAGCGATGTGCACTTACTGTGTTGCTCTGATGTGTGCACAGGTGTAATTCTGTCTGTGGTGGCAGCGATGTGCACTTACTGTGTTGCTCTGATGTGTGCACGGGTTTTACATTGGATGTGATGGCAGCCAAGTATCCCATGTCCTATTGTTTGCTTTATGAAGCTGTTTTTGCAAGTCATTGGGTTCATTACGAGTTTGGCGGTAGCCATGGTGCTAATAGCACCATGGCTGCCTCCAAACCCGTGTCCGTGGTGTCAGAATGGGGACTTACCGGGACATTCCGACCTAGGCGGACCCGGTAAGTCCCCATTCTGAATGCCATTCCCCATTCCCATTCGAGCCCCCATAGGGCTCAATGGGAATGAGGAAGGAGCTAATAACGGGCCTGCACATAGCGGGCCCGTTATTAGCTCCCTGGTCCCTTAGCGGTCCCGCTAAGGGCGGCTGATAAAACCAGCCGGCCCTAGTGGGACCCGCTAAGGGACCTCGGAATGCGGCGGTAGGGGGTTAATGGCACCGGCATCCTTACCGGTGCCGTTAACCCCCTACCGCTGTACTCGGAATGACCCCCATTGTTTTTCTGATTCTTTGGTTGTTGAAGGCAAGTAAAGGGTGTGGGGGTGGCGGGTTTATGAAGACTTCTCTCAGCCTTTGGTGTTTCTAGAGAATTTTGCCAAGATATTTTGTGTATGTTATAACTGTTCATCAGTAAGTGTGTACTTCTAATTTAACACCCATACAATCCTGCCCCACAACTCTGGAAAAAGAAACAAGCTGTATTAGGATTCAAAATGTCATTTTATTTAAAGAAGATCACTTGAACAGTGGTCCTTTAACTTTATACTGGAGAAGTCACCACAAATAAACATTGCTACATTTGTAACTGGTAAACAGAATCAAGAATTGTCTTGCCTGTGTGAGTCTCTTTAAAATAACACCTGCACAGACACACAGTTACTCTATATAGCAAATGAGTACTTTTCTAAATGTCACTTCTAAGCAGCCCACTTCATTCTACAACACTATTGCTGCTTATTGGCCAGTGTATTGAAACTCTCTTCGGTTAACCACAATTCTTTTTATTAAATAACATTTGAATTTATTTTATTTCCTCTGAAATCAACATCAATTATTTGTATCAGAGAAAGGTTAAATCATGATATAAGAATCTTACTTAGCATTTATTCCCTCTTGGTAATGCAATCCCATGTAGCTATGGCACTGCGGGCTTCTAGCATATACACGGAAATAATATACCAAGCATGGTAAGTTGCTTTAGGGTCTACAGACATGCGTTTAGGGACACCGTGCTATCAGTTTAGAATACACATTGTAGTGTTTCACACATTCAACATAATATATAGTCTTATGATTTTCTGATAAAGGAATAAATGCTCCTCCCTCTTTACTTTGCAGATCGAATCTCATTGATGCAGCAACAACGATTCATAACATTGATTCATATCATTGCCCCTACTGTGCAATGCTATGAAGAAGGAGTTAATGAAATTACTCTAACATCTGTTTCTAGATTTATTTATCGAAATAGAAGTGACACAGTTTAGCTCACTGTCTTCTACAAGCAACTGTTTTTAAATAACTATGGCTTCCATAGATCACAGATTATCAATCAATCCTGGAGATGTGGAAATGTGCACTCTTCCACAAATCCAGTGTCAGACTTCACTTGTGAAAATCTGTAGGTTTTCATTGATTGGCTTTTGATGTACAAAGAGCTCTGCTTTATTTGCGCCGAAATGCTATCTTTGCCCACGTAAAACAAATCTGGCTTGGTTTAAAGTTACAAAGCAAAGTGCAGTTCCCACATTACATGTTCATGCCTTATTTGGAATGAGCTTGCCCTATTACAAGTTACCGCCCAGTTCACCCACTCCTGTAACTTAACAGAGAAATTGTTCCAGAGGCCCTATGTCTAATTACATTGGGGCATTTTCATGCTTACTTTTGAATCATTCTTTATGTTACAGAGCCAGAAGGGTTCCTCAAGAGCTTTCAAAGGAACGCCCTGTCAGCTAGCCCTCTTCAGGTCTCTTTTACTCTCTAAGAAAGCAGGCCTGCCTCATGTACAAGTTTTCTCCTGGATAAGGCACGATCAAATCCATATAATATACAAGCTCAGCTCTCATCCATTTGGAAAGAGTATCCTCCTACTCCGCAACCTTCAATGCCATAGTTCACCCCATTCTACTTTTATAATTGGAATTATTTTAAAACTATGCTATTGTGATCACTAACCTTTTGATGGTCAAGTCTTTCTATTGGCTTGATTAATAACCAGACACTCCCAGAGCATACACCCCTTAATTTTCATAGGTTGAGCATATTTCTATACAAGTGGCAGAGAGAGGATGTATGCTCTGGGCAGTTTTGTATTCAAAATTATACTTTATTGCATATTTAATCAAAGCAGCGTGACACATAGATGACATTTGGATTTCTGGATTCCCATAGTCCTCACGAATCCAGGGACATGCAGCTTACATTTATGAAATAAAAGATTATTTTGTTAATATTTATAAACATTCTAATTTGTAATAATCCTACAAATGTTGTGTTTAGACTCATTTGATAGAGCGGAATCTCATGGTCACAGCATGCCTTTACTTTTGATTTTATGTCATATCATTGTGGAGCTATGTTGAAAATGTGTTTTAAATGTACTTCTCATGATAACTTTACATGAGTTTAATTCCCTTGAATTATGAAACCTTAAGTGCAGTAATACCTTTCAGTTCATGATTCAAAGGGTTTGTTGATGTGTCTCCTTTGTTTGTAAAGTCTTTCATGGCTAGCGAGAGAGTTTGATTGGAAGGTATAATTCAGAGTAAAAATAATAAGTGCCTGCACTTGGAATATGGTGAGTTCAGAAAACAGAGCTTCATGTCATGTGTTTAGCCCAGATTGTGTCAGTTTGGGGCCCACTATTTTAAATATTTCAGCAACTTGCTTGTGTTTGGGTGTGCTTGGAACAGATGGTGTTATTGGTACAGGGAGTGTAATGGTTTTCTCTTGCGACTTGAGTTATGTATGCCTATTTTCTCATTATAGCCAGCTAACCCCTGAGGCCTTAAAACCACTCCCATCAACAATGACGAGAGGAGCATGAGAACAGCTTGTCTCAGAAAACCACATTAGAAAAACAATATTTTACTATATATCAAAAGTGTGTTTACTTCCGTTATACTGAGGGTGCCCAAGCCATTGTTAAAAATACCTTACAGTGGTTTCTTTGTTGGTCAACATATCCTGAATAAACAGCAGATTGCAACTTATACACTATGTCATTTTCCAGTTTTGTCTTGCTGAAATACAAAAGTGATCCATTTGAAACACTTAATACCAACATTTTGGTTTATAAAATTAGAGATGAATACATTAAGCTTGGTTGAAAAATTAACTGTTTTCCGGGTCATCTTGGAACTGGCAGTGGGTTTTCTTTATTGATCTTTTCCAAATTACATATACACTGGTTCACGTCCTTTGTCTTTCAGTACATTGTTCCAGTGCAACAGGGCACCATTTTAGATAACAATAATTATGTGTTATTTATATAGCGCCTTAATCCAAAGTGCTTTACAGAGCACATATTTACATAGAATATCACCAAACTGAAATTGGTACTTATTTATCGACCTCGGAAGGATGAAAGGCTGAGTTGGCCTTGCCGGTATTCGAACCTGCGACCTACAGATCACGCTCAGATTGCAGCAGTGAGCACTGAACCCACTGAGCTATCTTACCGGCTGACTGCAGAACGTTTTATTTTACCCATCATTTCTTGCTGTGAGTGTAACATTGGTCACAGGCCTGTCCTTGGACCCTAAGTGCATGTTCGCCTATGTAGTGCCATGTTAGTGTTTAGCTTGTAACTAAATCCAAGCTGTATTTCAGGTTCTGTCCCTCAAGAGAGCAGGTAATTACCTGATTTCCACAGGTTTATATTCATTGAGGAAAAACACAAGTGAATGAAACAAGGCATTATTCAGGCACCTCACACTTTAGATTCTTCCAATCTCCATTTCCCCTTTATTTGCCCCTAACATGGACTGGCGATTCCTAATATCCACTCAAAGGACTTTACTAAATTATAGGGGTGCATTTTTACACTGTATAGGTGTGGTCGGGGCTCTCTAGCAGTCACCCCAATTATCAGCAGAGAACACTTGGGCCCATCAAAGACTCTCTGCCACAAGAATGGATGACTCAGCCATGAGGCAAAGTTACTGGCCCTCATTCCAAGGTTGGTGGTAGTCATGGTGCTATTTGCGCCATGACTGCCACCAATAATGGGTTCGGCACCGGTATAGTTCAATGGGGACTTACCGGTGTAGTTCGACATTTGCGGGACCGGTAAGTCCCCATTGAAAATGCCATTCCCCATTCCCATTTGAGCCCCCATAGGGCTCATGGGGGCTCAAATGGGAATGGGGAGGGCGCTAATAACGGGCTTGCGATTTGCAAGCCCGTTATTAGCGCCCTAGTCCATTAACGGGTCCCATCCAGACGGCTGGTCAGACCTGCGTTCCTGGTGGGACCCACTAAGGAACCTTGTAGTAGGGCGGTAAGGGATTGCCGGCACCAGTCTCCTTACTGGTGCCCAGTATCCCTTACCGCCCAACTTGGAATGAGGCCCACTGTGTTTTATTAGCAAACAAAATCACAGGGATCACACCAGAAAAACAAGTATCCTCCGGAGCTCTCGTATTCCAAGCATGTGTCACCAGGTTTTATCCCAGTGGGATGTCACAAATTCAGGTTACATCCTAGAAACCTATGAGACATTTACATTGGTCAGTTTGGGAGAGTTACATATACAAGCTATAGGGGTTAGTTCTAGTTGCTCATCCTAGGACCACCTCTACTAGAGTCCATCTAAAACGTGGCATGGTTGCAGAGAGACCACTGGCCCTTGCAACAAATTATATCCCCATGTGAAAGGTGAATTTGGATTGGGCAGAATGTGTGCTCCCATCCCATGGACCCTGGACGGTTACCAGACTGAGTGTACCTTTTCAAGGCAATGGGAATGAACATGGAGGTTCGAAGTGTTTTCTAATGTAGCCATCTCTGATCACCTAGGGCTGTGAGAGTGCATTCAGTTAGCAGTCCACAAATTGAAGCTGCTTGTAATTATGAGGATTTTAGCCTAATTGTCGGCAGGTGGCTCATTGTCTTGGTAACTGGAACATTCTCGTCTCCACTTGTCCTTGGCTGGGTGCATCGTTTCAGTACGCCTCTGGCTGCGGCGATCATGTCAGCCTATCCATGTACCTAAACACTGTTTCTCCCTTGTCCTTCATTTCAGAGACCTATAGCTTCCATATCATTCCCTGTGGCTTCTCTCTGTTAGTGGCAGTCAAGCATGTGCAAGCTAAATATATGAATACTTGGCATCTTGTGGTTTCTGATTTAGCAAAAGATATGAATATAGAGTGATATATGTGTGTCCGTCCTCTACCTATGTGGGTCATAAGCATGTGCTTCGTGCATATATGCAATAAACTAGTGCATGTTCGCGTAACTTCATTAATGAACGCATATGTAGTTCATGTATAGGTGTGGCTACATTGTGATGTCAGCGATGTTGTCATTGATTTCTGGCTTTGCAGTCAGTCGCCTTGATCAATGTCATTTCCATATCTTCCAAATCATCGATTGGGTATGGGCTGAACGGCTGTCTGAGCGAGTTACGCTTCTCACACCTGTGATACATTGATGACTGCGGAGATGGGCCTAAGAATGAGGCATATCTGCGTTTCTTTGCCTTCATGTTGAGAGTCGTGTGAGGGACATGAGGGTCATGTTTGCCCCCCCCCCCGTCTACAACACTGCCTTGGAAAGAAAACGATGAGCAGAATATAGTATTTGGAATATTTATAATCTGTCATATCAATTTAAAAGTCATTGGGCCGCATTATAACTATTGCGGAATGGGTTTAACGGCGCTGGTAATGGGGCCGGCGCCGTTAAACCCACTCTGCAATATTACGAGGTTCCCTCGCAGGACCCGCTGTGGACGTCTGGTTTATCCAGACGTCCATAGTGGATTCCTCGAGGGAACCAGGAAGCTAACAACGGGCCCATTATGAGTGGGCCCGTTGTTAGCTCCCTCCCCATTCCCATTGAGCCCTATGGGGGCTCAAATGGGAATGGGGAAGGACCGGGCCCGGGTTCCCTGAAGGGCAATTACCGGGCCCTCCAAACTCGGAATGACCCAGTAATTCCCCTTTCAGGGAACCCGGACCCGGACACCGTTTTGGAGACAGCCATGGCGCCAATAGCGCCATGGCTACCTCCAAAGTCGTAATGAGGCCCATTGTTTTGGAATGAAGGAGTGAAACTGCAAATGAGATCCCCCCTTCCTGAAATATTCCAAAATGCAGATGTGCACCTGCTTCCCTTCTGCGGCTCTAAGGTAATGTATTCTCCACCCGAGCCGCCCTTGAGCGCACATGTGTAATCAATACGAGGCCCTTCGCGGATCTTGCTATCATATATGACGTTGGGGTCATGTGCATGTGTTTCCCAGCCAGAGATCCTGCCCGGGCTTCATTCGGGTTGCCTCCGGTACCATTGAAGTGAAAACCGGTGCAGGCCAATCACGAAAGAAATTACTCTTTTTAAACAGAAGTCTTTCATTAAAAATAGCAGCAACATCAAGAGATTGGCAGAGGGAGAGAGAGAGAGACCATAGTAGCTATTGCTTTTGCGATGGCAATTGCAAATGGGTACAGCTCTTCTCAAGGGGAAAAGCAACTGCAAAACTCAACCCTTAGTGAAATAATGTCTGCCCCCTGCTCTAATGAAGCCATAATCCTTAAAAAGGCAAGAAGGGCTATTGCATACAGCCCAACCTCCGGCAGAGGCTTGGCACACAGCTGAGAGATGCCACTAGGGCAGGGCCCAACCAACCCTGCCCAATCACTGTGGGTGGCATTAAGTCCCTCTGTCAGGAACATCATGGTCCCCAGAAGAGGCCTCACAACCCCAAAACTTAAAGGAGGACAAGAGATGCTGCAAGGTCAACTTGCACCAATTGGTGCTGTGCAGTCTTGGCTCGTGCATGCGGAGGCCCCATGATTCTAAGTGATCCGACCCCGGCTGATTTTGCTGAGTCCGAAAAGTTTGCATGAGAAAGGTGCGAACTACCAAAAATGTGCACCTTTCTCATGCGAACACACTTACATACTACGGGGGCTGCAGGGGTTTCCCCCGCAACCCCCGCTCACTATACTGTAAAGTATAGCCCTCTTTTTTTTTTCTTTTTTTCACTGGTGTGCTGCGGCGGTGTCCCCCGCAACACCCCGCTCACTATGCCACACAGTATAGTGAGCGAGGTGTTGCGGGTGACACCCCCGCAGCCCCTGCAGTCTTATTTGTTTTTTACTTACCTGCAATGCTACCAACAAAGGTTCGAACTTTTGCTGTTCGAATTTTCGGTCGTATTGTACGGTCAGACCTTTTTTTTTAGGTCCGATCGTACAATACCAGGCCCCATACACATTAGCATCGCTAGCGAGGGGGCGCCGGCAGCCCTGGGATTGGGTAACATTTGCTTTCTAACAGGCTATTTGATGGGAGACTTTACAAGAAGAGTAGTCATTAGAAATAGGGGGCGATAATAGGTTTGCAGTGAGTTCAGAGCCAGGGGATACAGCGGGTTCATGGCAGGGGACACCAGTCGCAGAAGGAAAGCTCGGAGCCAGGGGATACAGCGGGTTCATGGCAGGGAACACCAGTCACAGAGGGAAAAGTCGGAGGCAGGGGATACAGCGGGTTCATGGCAGGGGACACCAGTCGCGGAAGGAAAGGTCGGAGCCAGGGGATACAGCGGGTTCATGGCAGGGGACACCAGTCACGGAGGGAAAAGTCGGAGCCAGGGGATACAGCGGGTTCATGGCAGAGGACACCAGTCGCGGAAGGAAAGGTCGGAGCCAGGGGATACAGCGGGTTCATGGCAGGGGACATCAGTCGCAGAAGGAAAGGTCAGAGCCAGGGGATACAGCGGGTTCATGGCAGGGGACACCAGTCGCGGAAGGAAAGGTCGGAGGCAGGGGATACAGCGGGTTCATGGCAGGGGACACCAGTCGCAGAAGGAAAGGTCGGAGCCAGGGGATACAGCGGGTTCATGGCAGGGGACACCAGTCGCAGAAGGAAAGGTCGGAGCCAGGGGATACAGCGGGTTCATGGCAGGGACACCAGTCGCGGAAGGAAAGGTCGGAGGCAGGGGACACAGCGGGTTCATGGCAGGGGACACCAGTCGCGGAAGGAAAGGTCGGAGGCAGGGGATACAGCGGGTTCATGGCAGGGGACACTAGTCGCAGAAGGAAAGGTCGGAGCCAGGGGATACAGCGGGTTCATGGCAGGGGACACCAGTCGCAGAAGGAAAGGTCGGAGCCAGGGGATACAGCGGGTTCATGGCAGGGACACCAGTCGCGGAAGGAAAGGTTGGAGGCAGGGGATACAGCGGGTTCATGGCAGGGGACACCAGTCACGGAGGGAAAGGCGAGCCAGTCTTGATTCATTCATTGGTTCCTCCGCAGCTGTTCTCCCATTGGGCCGTTGGCTGGTCGCCAGATCAAAGGCAGGAGGGCAAATGGTGAGGCCAGCAGATGGGACACCGGGCAAGTTTCAAGATTGCAGAACGTAGTCTTCATCCCCATGCTGCCAATTGCCCACCCTCGCCCTCCTCTGTGGTTGGCTCCCCTCTGCCCCTTTTCTCTGCTTCCTCACTGTGTTCTTCCCCCTATGATTGTAAAGTGCTCAGTTGCTTCCCGAAGCTTGGTCCGCCCTAAATAAATACCCTAATAATGATTATGATAAGAATGCAAAGAAGTTCCAGCACTCTCTACATTTCTCCATTGGGTAAATGTCTGTGTTTACAGTGTGTGGTCATACATGTTTTTTTATATTAAAATGAATCAAAGGGCTTCAGGAGCAGTCCAGCCGGAGAGGGAAAGAAACCAACATTGTGCAATAACCATGGACTGTGAAGGAGCCGGCGGGATGAACATTCCTGCACGCAAAACTAAAGATAAAAACAGACAAAATTGCCTTCACGCTTTCATTTTACTCTCGATTTGTAAAGAATGTAAATTCTGCCTGTCATTTTGCAGGCAGTAGTTACAGTGAACTCCTTTGGAGTCTGTCTGCGTGTCTGGGGGTGCTTGTGTCTCGTGCAGAAGGGATGTGACTTAGCAGTTCGGGCTGGATTGCACCTTTTGGGGTGGGACCAAGCCTGATTTGCATATGGTGTTTCCTCTTTTGTAATGGCTTGACAGACCAAACAAACGTGGTCTGGAGGGTTGCCCAGAGCTGTGTCAGTGGTTATGATTGATTTGAAACCTTCCAGCCATCACCTTTTGGTTTTGTGTAAAGTGGGTACTAAATGCTGGTGAATTCCATGGGAATCCATGTGCTGCATGAACATCCCTCCTCCTCCTTCCAATGCAGCATAAGTGTACTCTATGAACAGCTTTTTGCCTTCAGGCCTTCCTGCGGCCACCCACTGCTTATACAATGAACCCATGGAGGGCTTCCTAAGGGCCGGGATCATCAACTCGTCCATAGAGTCCATAGAGTTTCCGCTGGACGTTCTTCTATGGATTTCCTGTGGCAAGGCCTTTTCTTGCACTGTGGTATTGTTTTGGGGTATTAACGGTCCCATAACGTTAACTGAAGGTTTCCCTCCTGTTCCGGGTCATGGGGCTTGTTAATGAGTCAATATATGGGCTGTGTCCATGGCAACCAACGTCACTTCTGCATGCACTTAGTGTGAGCAGAATTCAGCAAAGGATTCTGGGAAGGATGTTCCTATGTGTTGGGGGTGTATGGGCCCCCTCAGGAAAAAGGACACGGAGACTGCATGGAGTGTACTCCTCTTCTTTCATTAAACTGAAACTTACTAAGTGCCCCACAGCCTTCCTCCTTGGGGCTCCTCCTCTTCCTCTTTTCATGACGTGCTCTTAAAGGGCACGTTTACTTTCAGTCCATTGTAACACCTCCCCCTCACTTATCTCTTTGCGTCCCTCTCATATTTCTTCAACTAGTCGGATGGGTCTCCAGACGGTTCATCACGGCCAGTCGCCCTCCCTAGTCTCACTTTCCGAGGGCACCGCTCTCTCCCTGGGCTGTCCTCCTTCCTCTTGTGCCGTCGCTCGTGCGCTCTGTGCCTCAGCCCATTCTTGTTCTGCCACGCTCTCATCCGCAGATATAAACTGCTTGAAGAATGACCGTTTCCTGGTTACTTCCTTCTTCCCGTTGGTGGCAGTAACCATCGTCCATTTCACCTCTGTCACGCACACACACAATGGCATGCACTCGTATCTCAAATCCATCTTCCTCTGGATCCTTTGTTTGACAAGCACTTCATATCCTTCATCAAAAACTTTCATTTTCACCTTTCTCGCCCAGTCTGTTATTTCCTTGGTCAATTCCTTCTCACGGGTGTCCCTCTGACACACGTCCGCTTCCATGGTCTCAGCTTCTCCTAACTGGGTCCAACTCAATCCTTCTGCTTCAGGTAGTCAGGTCTTTGCCTGCTAGGTCCTAATCAGGTCTGTGGGCGGCACATCTGTCACAGTGTGTGGCGTGTTTCTGTAGTGTCGCAGCATCCAACACAATGACTGCTGTACTGGCAGCCCATCAATTGCGGCTGTCTGTATTGTATTCTTTATGGATGATGTGAACCGTTTGGCCACGCTGTTGGCCTGGGGGCACATCAGAGTTATCTTCTGGTGTACACACCCTAGGTGTTTCGCTAGTTTGTGGAACTCCTGGCCATTGAACGGTGGCTCATTGTCTTTTCTGATGGTGTGGGGGATGCCCCATTCAGTGAAGACCTTATCTATTACCCCCACCACCTGGGCGAATGCTGTGGAGACGGTCCTCTTAACTAGTGGGAATCTCGAAAACTCATCCATGAACACCAACAAGTAGTTTCCTGTTTCCAGTGGTCTGTAAAAGAAAGTCCATTGTAACCCTGTGCCACACTTTCTCAGGAATCACTGATGCTTGTAGCAGGAGCTGTGGGTCGCTCTTGGTCGCATATTGGGACGGGAAACATTGCCTCACCGCCTCCTCCACCATGGCATCCATGAACGGGAACCACACAGTCCGAGCATCTTCTTGGTCACCTCAACTCCCCGGTGTCCTTCATGGGCCGGCAGCACCAGGCCCCTCCAGAGGGAGGACAGTATAACTAGTCAACACCCTCTCAGCAGTATCCCTTGTTTGGACACAGCTAGCTCTGTGCAAACCTTTGCCAACCATTCAATTTCCTGCCCGTTGGCCCTCTGTTGCTTATAGTCCCTCCATTTGTTGGTGATTGTAAGTTCTCTGGCCATGCGGCTGGATGGGTCAGCTGTTGACGGTTGCGTCCGTTCCTCCATGGTCAGTGCCAGCAGCATGGCCTGTTCCGTGACATAGCAGAGATACTCCATACTCCCTTCCCTCGGTGTACGTAGCTTTGGGCTAGGGTGTCGTGAGATGTAGTCAGCTGGGTTGTTGTGCCCTCCTGGTCTGTGGACGATGCTATAGTCATATTCCTGAAGGCGGATGCCGCACCTCTCTATCCTGTGCGGCATCTTCATCCTCAGATTGCCAAACAGTCACAGGAGGGCTTGATGGTCGGCGACCAGTGTGAATTTCTTCCCAATCACAAAGTGGTGGAAGTATTTGCACGCCTAGACTGCAGCCAGACTCTCTTTCTCCACCTATGAGTATGCACTTTCCATGTGTGATAGTGCACAGCTGGCATAGGCCACTATGAAGCTTTCCGGCGCCTCAGGTTTCTCGCGCTGAGCCAAGATGGCCCCCCAACCCCACAGGGCTGGTGTCAACCACAATCTCTGTGTGCCAAGCCGGGTTGAAATAGGCCACATTTATTGCACTCTTGATGGTGTCGAACCCTTTTGATACTCCTGGGATCATTAAAAAGGTTCTTCTTTCCAAGCAGACTTGGTAGTGGTTCAGTGGTGACGGTATATCTTGGAAGGTATGGGGCGCAGTACCCTGCCATCCCCAGGATTTATATGACCTCTGCAACTTGCGTCATTGCTGAGAACTCCCTGATTGTTCGCACCTTCACCTGGTCCGGTTGCAGCCCCTGACTGGAGAATATGTGGCCGTAGAAATGTAGCTTTTCCTTGCTGATGTTACAGTTCTCATAGTTCAACGTGAGCCCCACTTTACTCAGGATGCCACACACAGCCATGAGGGCCTGATCGTTCTCCTCTTGGGATGCCCCAAAAACAGGTTGTCATCAGAGTAGTTAAACACCGACCTCATTGGGATCAGCAGTTGCCTGATGGCCTCCTGAATGTCTGCGGCCGATGATATTCCAAAATGCAGGCGTGTGTAGCGAAATAACCCTTTGTGGGTGGCGAATGTTGTGATCACCTTTGACTCTGGATGTAGCTCCAACTGGTGATCCCCCTGATTGAGGTCCAGTTTAGAAAGTTTGTTGGCACAGTTTAGCATAACAATCATGCCCTCTATCTTGGGCACTAGATGTCTCTCTCTCTCTCTCTCTCTCTCTCTCTCTCTCTCTCTCTCTCTCTCTCTCTCTCTATCGGTGGTGGCCACTCTCCTGTCAATACACAGTCTTATTTTGTTTCCTTCCTTAGGCACCACAACCAGGGGTGAGATCCACAGTGGCGGCCAGTTGCCCTCTCAATAATGTCATTGTACATCAGCTGTTGCAGTTCCCGGGACACAGCCTCCTGTAGGGGAAAACCTACTCTTCAGGGGGTGCTGCGGGACAGGCCTGACATTTCCATTGATGTGTAGCTGAAGCACAGTGTGTTTCAGCTTTCCCAGTCCATGAAACAGCACAGGGAACACTTGTATAACCAACTCTTTCCCCATTGGCACCCCGGACATGTGGGCAGTGTTCTGATCACCCACCTATTCACCACTGCATCAGACTACATCATTGCCCTGGAAGTTATGTCTATGAGGCTGAGCGCCTTCGCTGTCCGATAACTGAGGAGACATTCCCACTTACTGGGCTCCTCAGCACGTGAATAGTGGTTTCATTTGTCTTACCATTGTGCAAGAGGGTCCTCTGAAATTGTCCAAGCACCGGCAGCAGTGGAAGATGTGTACCTTGGATTGCGTTAGATCACTGATGTCTCCTGTCTGCAGAAACTCCTGTTCCCCCATAATGTTTACGGTGGCCCCCGTGTTGATCAGAAAACAATGTGTTGCCTCCCCCATCCTGCCCATTACTTTCAGGGCTTCCATCCCTTCTTGCTCACAATGCATCAGATTAACGAGCTTCTCCGTGTATTCGGGATATGGTTCTTGCAGATATTCGATATACAGCTGCGGGTATCAGGCGGCAGGCAGTTCGGCAAGCGAGGCTGGATGGACGGCTGCAGGCTGGCCTACATGGCGGCTCGGGGTCAGGAATCGTTGTCTAAGTGCTGGTTGGCAGGTCTGAAGCACTGGTTGAGGCGTCTCGGATGACGTTAGAGACTGCAGCGTGACAACAATCAGTGGTTCAGTCGGTTGCAGCTCGAGTGGCTTAACTGGCTGTAAAATGTCCTTTAAAGTGGACGTCAGTAGATGCTTGCTGATGCACTCATCCTAGCTTCTTCACTGGGCTTGTGTCGTCCTTCAAGGGCCAAAGCTGAGGAGAATGTTGCAGGCAACAGCCTTGTCCTTGGTTTGGTTCAGACAGAGACTCTCTGGCACTTCCCACATAGGAAGCTTACTGCGGAGCCTAGCAGGGCACGCTTTGTGCTGGCTGGGTACTTGTTCTAGAGCACCTGGATGGGTCCACTGAGTCCGGTATCTCCCTCCGTTCCCTGGGAGATGTTTAGAGGAGGGATCTTGCTTCCCCCTTTGGAGAACCTGGCCTTCCTTTACTGGCGGAACCTTTAAGGCAGACTGTACCTTCCACCAGGGTCTAAATGAGCCCTTGTTTTTACTCCTTGCAAAGTCTTCAGATGATCTGCCAAAAGAGTGGCTCTTCCCTGTTTTAAAGCCAAATGGGTCCCAGTAATTGCTGTAGGCTAAGCCTACCTTAATGAACCAATCCTGGGTCCCTTCCAACAATCTCCTGCATGTGTGAGGTCATGACCAGAGTGCTTTGCAACAGGGAAGGTAAAGGGCTGAAAATGTGTACTACTAAGTCCCACCCATCTTCCTTTCTGTTGTGGATCAAAGGGTCTCTCTGGTTAATTGAGCTCCCTGTCGTTCCAGATAAAAGCAGCAGGTCTCCCTTGAAGCTTCAGCCAGACCAGCATTTTGGTTGCCGCCAAACCACATACTCATACCTTCTGAATGAGGTACCCCTGCAGGGGGTGTCTACTGTAAACACACGTACCAGATATGACAGCTTACTGTCATTGATACTAAGAGGTGGGAGCTGGATTAAGGTTCACACAGATGCATATCAAAGGTGCCAGCAGGGCCAATAAAGGATAGGGCAGAACCATGGATCTATTGTTATTTAAGTGCCAAGGACGAGTATGCTCGTCCTTTTTACATAGACCTGCAAAATAGCCTGGCACTTAAGGGGTTAATCAGGCTGGTCATGGCAGGAGGAAGGTTTTGCCCTCCCTCTTTGGAGATGCATTGATATACTGCTGGGTGTCGCATTCCAACTAAATTTGACAGGGGGACTGTGCCCATAGGCTGTCTCCATCCAGAATACACGGGTATACATGTATATTTTGCCGTGAGCATAGGAATATGTGTGCAGATTAGCCCGCACATTTTCCAGAGATTATGTACCATCATTCAATTTCATAATTGTTTTTTTTAAAACCCCATGCGTGTACTCAACCACTGTGCGGATGGTCGAATTTTTCCCAACCGTGTTGTCTCATCCCAACTCCCCAAGTATCCTCCACCCAGGTGATTCTCCCTCGCATATCCACCCCCAGGGTCAGGATCCGAAAGCGACAGCCATGGCCTGGCCCCTTGGTGGGAGGATATTCTGGGGAAAGAAGTGAGGACGCCCTCAGATTGTTCACACCTGCTGTTCACCAGCTAGAAATTGACCCTTGCATCATGTAACTCAGGAACAAGGTCAACACTAGTGACCACAGACATGCAAAAATGGCCACCAGCGAGGACACCCTGCTCAGGTCCTCGTTAAGTTCTTATAGTGGAGTTTTGCACGACATGATTTCCATCCACTGATAGTCAACACAAATTGACCCCCCAATTGACCACAAAAGAGCGGAACATGTTAAAATGTCGCGGGACAGATCTCCATCCACAGAAATTCAGGCAAAGAACATGGCATCCTCAGGGCTCCTAGTGTGCACCTTTCTATAAAGCATGTGTAAAAAGTTTACAATTAATTACAAACAAAACTTAGCACTCAGCAAGGTCACTAGAGACACTGAAACCCCATTATCAGCGGTCACCATAGACGTCATCTGCAGAAGGCGCGAGCAGGCCCCACTCCCCCCACCCTGGATGTTGAGGGAATTACACCGTGCTTGCCTTTACCTGCCAGACCCACCCTCCAGAGTTTGAGGAGGCCTGGGCACTAGGACCTCCTGCCATGGCACAGCCATGATTAATGGCCACCTTGCCATGCCTTGGCAAGGACGCGTGCTGCTGCGCGCCTAAACCTACGGGGAGGAGCGCTGGAATCAGCTGACATTAATCCCAAGAAATAGCCGGTAAGTCTTCGTTTTTAGAACAGGCCACAAATCATTATTTTTAGAACGGCCTCCATTGAAGTTATTTAGAAGGGCCAATTTCGCATCATTGGGTGCTGCCTTTTTCTAAATGATTTTGGAATTGCCTGGAGATGTGAGCAGGGTGAGTCTTGGGATATGGAGGTGCAGCAGGAGGTGGCCAGCAGGGGGGTAGTGTTGTAAAGACTGGAGGCATGAGCGGGGTGCGTCTTGGGATATGGGGGTGGCAGGAGGTGGCCAGGAGGGTACTAGTGTTGTAAAGACTGGAGGGATGAGCAGGTTGAGTTAGGAGACCTTGGGGGCGGAGGGGGGAGCAGCAAGAGCTGGCTAGGAGGGAGCTAGTGTTGCAGTAAACGTATAGGGTCGTCGTGGGGTTAATAATGGGCACGCATTGAATGCAGTCCAGTGGCAAGTGTGTGAATAAGTGAAAGTGGGACAGTGTTGCTCTTTGGGCAGCCACTGATTGGCTCGAGCTTAGGTTGAAGTCTTTCTTGATTGGTCCTTGATACCCAAACCCAGACACAGAGGCCATCTCCGGCGACCTCTCTATCCAGCGAAACTGGGGGAGGCTGAGGGTTTTCTCTTCTTCCTTAGACTGTGGTTCCTCTCACTGGGCTCTGGAAGGACTCGTATCCTGGACCCTCAACACCCTGATACACAGGACAGGAAGAGCAGCTTCACGCAACAGGCTTCCCACTGCTGCGATTGGCCACCAGGAAGAAAGAGGTGTACGCCCGCTGGCTCTCATGCCCTTCCTAGCGCTGCCAGTACTTCACCAGGCTACAGTGTGTTGGCCACCTCTGAGAGCGTCTTCTGTCAGATCTGGGGTCCTGCCTGTCCTCTGCAGCCACTGCAGGGAAGGCGGTCACTCTTCCTGGGGTGTGATATAGCGCGGATCCATGGATCGAAACTGTGTTGCTCCGTGTCGTCTTGTTTCCAAGTCGAGCACGCTGCCGCTGAGCTATCCTCCTGGGGGAGGGGGGAGTCTTCTGCAGGAAGCCCTCCCCAACACTCCTGTGAAGATAGACAGAAAGGACCCGTGTTACCACTCCTGTTCCCAAGGGGGTGGAGGAGGTACCACACAACTCAAGACCCGGACACAGTGTCTGCCCAGCAGTGCCATCTGCCACAGAACCCATGGCTAGGGTGACCAGACGTCCCGATATTGGGCGCTTTGTCCCCACGTCCCAAGATTAAATTTGGAAACCCCATCCCAGTTTTGGGGAAAGGGAGGGTGACAATAAATATAATCAAAATTAACATCATAAATCTGGAATGTTGCCATCTCAGGATGGGCTCGAACTGGCAACCTTCCCGGTCCCAACCACATGTATTTCTTGTTGTGCCACAGAGACTGGCTGAGCAACCAGTGAACAGCAAAGCACCAGATATCAAGTAGAGCCGCTGTTCCTATGATATGAGCGTGCTTCACTCCACAGTCAAAATTGCACCATTTTATTTAGGAGCAGTGCTGGAAGTGCTGTGGGAGGTGTGGGGGAGTGGGGTTGAGGTGGGTCGGCTTGATAGGGTAGGTGTGCGACATTAATTGAGAAGGAGATCTGGTGTGAGTAGGGGAGTCCTTCTTTTATTTTGTTGCTCGTCCAGGGTTTTTATCCTGGAAATCTGGTCACCCCACCTATGACGCAGTTAGGCCTAACAGCTGTTATATCCACCTTGCGTCCCGCTACGCGGTGACGCAAGGTGCTCAATAAAAGCCCTGCCCCTGCACCGCAGAGGCAGTTCTGGGGCAGGCCGACTACACAATGGTGTCCGTGTGTTTTGTCCTCCAGCGCGAGCTGCGCAGCAAGGCCCACCCATGCGGGCCTGCATCACTCTAATCCCCGCCGACGCTTTGGACGAGATTAGAGACTTAACCCTGGCGACGAGGGACACGAATACGACGGCACACGTGCCGCCGCCTAAACAACTGATCAAGGCCTCGTTCATCGGCCAAATTTTTGGAAACACGGTTGGGGGGGGCACACAAACCCCCACCCACCCAAAAAAAATTGTTTTTTTCTTCCAATTGTTTTTTTCTTGAACATCATTCCTCCCACAACATCACCAGCCTGCTGACAACGCTGGACTGACCACGCCACGCAGCCGCGCGTAGGCTACAGGTAGCTGGAAGGGGAAGACACACAAAATCACGCCCAGCACGGGGAATCACGCAGAGAAGGCCGAGGACTCCCACAGGGGCACGCCAGGTCAGACAGCAACCCCCACACAGGGCCAAGTGACTCTCCAACATGGCGACAGGCACATCCACCCCCAGGCCCGGCACGCCATCCCGAATGGCTGCAAATCTGTCGATGTCCACGCCACAAACTCACCCACAAAGTGGCTCTTCAGTGTCTATCTATCCTTTTGACTCATACACCGACCCATCATCAGTTGGCCCAAGATGGCAATTGTGGCTACAAAAGTTCGAGATGGGCATGGAATGTAAAGACATTACCACCGCAAGGAAGATGAAGTTGCACACACTGCTAAATGTGGGGGATGAAGTATTACGCATCTTCAACTCGCTGACCATTTACGGAAGCCTTGATGTCTACCAGCAGACGAAGGATGCCCTAACGGCCCAATTTCTCCCCCAACTCAATCCAGAATAGGAGTCATTCATATTTTGCACAACAATCCAGTCGGCAGAGGAGACATTAGATGCCTACCACACCCGACTCCGGAAGTTGGCCATATCATGTGAATTCACAGACATTGAGAAAGAAATCCGTCGGCAACTTATAAACGGCATCCAGTCAGAAAAACTGAGAATGATGGTACTGAGCGAGAAGGACATTTCCTTGACTTGAATCCTTGAACTGGGCCGCCAGAGGGAACTGGCACACACCAGGGCAGCGCATATGGGCACGATCCTTCAGAACCTACAGCCGGCCCTCACATCGGCCACCGTGGCACAGATCACCAATCGCCAACCCACTAGGGATGAAATCGGTGGAAACTACACACCCCAGGTGGCAGCCCCGAGTATCAGGGCCCACGGAATGTGGGTGGTGTGGAGGGCCTTGCAACGGAAGACGCAACTGCCCAGCTCAGGGAACAACATGCGGTGCATGTGGCAGAAAAGACCATTATGCCAAGGTACGCAGGTCGTCAGGTGCACAACAGACATCACAAGCACCCCAGGACAGGAGTGGGGGTAAGAATAAAAAACAGGCCAACGCCAGACGGATCAAGACCACAAACTCTTCCACTGAGGAGGAAGGAGATGACGCAGCACAGCTCCAACAAGACTCAGTGAAGGAGTGCTGCCACCAATGAAAGGATGGCACAGAGCGCCAAGCAAGCAGTGAGGGCCCCCAGCTGGGTTTATAGTCTTTGCATCAAATGCCAAAGCATTGAATGCTTTACCATAGAAAAAAAGCATTAAAAAAAACATCAAATGTATTTTTTTTATTGGGGGTCCTCCCAACCCCCCTTTTTTACCTCAAAACCCATTATAATTCAAATAAACTCTTTAAGTTGAAAAAAATGCATTCAATGCTTTTTTTTCGATACATTTTTGTCTATGGTAAGGCATTCGATGCAAAGACTAGATACCCCCAGCTGCGCCCTTCTATCATGGCGCATGCCAATATTTAAATAGAATTCAATATTTCATTACAGTCTACCCTCCTATCTGGAGGAACTGAACATGTGACTCACAAGAAATAATTCAGCATCAAACGCATTCACCACCAAATGCACACATAGTGGGGAGACAAGCAGTCAACAGAAACAGGGACTTGAAAAAAAGTTAGAATTATTTGAATAGAAAGGTATTTATTGGGCGTGAAAATAAATTGGGTGTAGCGGTAGAGAGTAAAAACCAAGTCAAAAACAATAATATTGATTTATTCTTATTGAAATCACAATTCTGTAATTTCAGGTTGTACTTCCTTCTAGTACCTATTTTTTTTTATTTCACACATTTATTGAGCGAGGACCTACTTTCGAGAAGCAGCGCAGGCATATAGGTGTGTGAAACTAGTTACAGCAGGGCTGCGTTCCATACAAATAGGCAACAAGAGCAGTAATTAGGGGCCTGGTGAGGTCGGTCAGCAGCAGTGGGATCGGAGTGTCTACAGTGCATAGAGAATGTTCTCCTTGAAGAGGAAGGTCTTGAGCTCCTTTTGGAATTGCATGAAGGTGGGTGCATGTGGGTTGGAGTCCACCTTCATCGGGTACATCTTGAATCTAACGTCCTTCTTCATCAGTTGCAGTCTTGTGTCCATCCCTGTGTGGGCACTGAGTCCGCAATGATTTCGATCCTTGATGATATTGCTTTGGTTCAAGACCGCAGAGTGGTAGAAGTTTTGATTCTCCTTGACCTTTCTGCGGCTTTCGATACCATTGACCACAGGATCCTGCTACGTAGGCTGGAGAGGATTGGTATTATAAGTTGTCCATTTCTATGGTTCTCATACTTCCTGTCCGATCGATTTCAGACAGTGTCGCTTCTTCCATTTAAATACTGATGGCAATGACATGCGGTGTCCCCCAGGGCTCTGCCAAAGCCCCCCTGTTATTTCATTTGTATCTGCGCCCACAGGCCGACCTTAAGGCAGATCATATGGTGCGTTTCTACACCTACGCAGATGACGCGCAGGTCCTCTTCATCTAAAAGCCCCAGTGTCCGATCCCCCCCTAAGTTAAGGAACTTTTTGTACTCAATTGGACATTGAATGGCCTTAAATCGGCTAAAGCTAAATAGTGATAAAACTGAGGTCCTGGTGGTATGTTCTCCTACCGGCGGGGCCTCGTGGAATGCCGACTTTTGGTCTGCCTCTCTGGGGCCCTGTCCTAAATCGGTGGAAGTAGTAAAAACACTAGGGGTCAAGCTTCTTGCCTGTGTCTCCGGAGAAGCCCAAATATCTTCTGTGTGCCAGATGGGCTTTGTCAAACTGAAACTATTGAGAACAATTCTGCCATTTTCCCTTCTCAGTCTCAGGACAAGGTGGTTACCTCTAGGGGTCCGTTGACTATTTCAATGGCATTTATCTTGGGCAGTTTTGCTCCAGCGCTTGCAGATTCTAAAGGACTAGGCACCGCGTCTGGCTCTTGGAGCCCCAGGACTCTCTCATTCTTTAAATTTGCCTCGTCAGTTGCACCAACTCCCAATTGGGAGTCGGATCAAGTTTACAATACTCTGTCTAGGGCATGCGCCATCCATCATGTTGGGGCTGAATATCTATGCTCAAAGTTTACCCTTTACAAACCCACCAGAACCCTTTGGTTCTCCTTCCAAGTTCTGCTTCGAATTCCGAGTCACCGCAGGGCGCGAGCGGGGGGAAGATCCTTCTCAGTTTTGGCTCCCACTCTGGGGAAATCTCTTCCTGTGTATCTTCAAGACACTGTTGGTCACCTTCAGTTTTGGAAGAACCTGAAAGCACATCTCTTCTGAGCTTCAGGGTTCCTGACCAGTTCTCCCTCCCCCATCAATGTCTGCTAGCGCCTAGATGCCTTCAGGCCATAGTCTGCACTCTACCAGACCTCATACAATCCAATCCAATCCAATACCTCTTCATCAGGAACAGGCTCACCTGCCCTAAGCAATGTTTACAATGTGAGGAAAGCACTGAAGGGTACGAGGATGTACCGCAAACACTTATCTCCTCATGTAGGCTCTCCATGTAGGGTCAGATGCACCGAGCACACAGAAAGCAAGACTGCTACAGGCTTGAAGTGTCGACATGTTCTTAGATAGAGCGTCAAACTATTGCTAATATCCAATCAGGCTGTTTATCAGTTCTAATAGCAGCCAGTCACGTTCTCTAAAATTGTTGTGCCTTTATTTGCCTAACATGGCTGGTTTTTGACCCATTATTTCGGCAATAAGCCCCAAGACTGTGGGCCATTACCGCATAAGGAAATGCCCGAGGCCCATAGTTACAGGTCCGGGGCCTTAACGAAGGCCCCAGGGGCATTACCTTATGCAGTAATGGCCCACAGTCTCGGGGCTTACTGCAATTAGTTCCCAGGCCCCTTAGACCGGGGTACTAATAGTGTTGTTTTTTCCGGCTGTGAGATGCGTTGCGTTTTTCAGCCGGAAAAAAAAAAGTATGAACGTTTTTTAAAAAATGGACGCCACGGACAGGAAAACGTTGTCTGTTTTCTCTTTCCATGGTGGCCATAGTAAACAAAGAAAATGGCCACCATGGAAGGGGAGAAGGGTCTGCATAGTTCCTTCTCCCCTTCCATGTCGGCCTGAAGAAACACAGAAGAAAGGCGAGTACCAGCGCGAGGGATGCCGTGTGACGTGAGTGGGATTGCCAGCAGGTAAGGCTCGGAAATGGACCAATAGGGAAGTGGCTTTTTTTTCATGCTGCACCGGGTACTCATTTAAAACAAAGGCCGTCTGAATCAGTCCACCTTGTGGTTTGAAGATTATTTATTATTAATTGGGATAGCAAGAAGAGTTTTCTACAAGAGGCTCTGCACAGGGCGGCAGTCTCAATGCAGGGCGCCTTACATTCGTGCACAGCAGCAGTGGCGGGTCACTAGCGAGATATAGTAGCGAGGCAATGTGATCGCGAGAGAAGACCGCACCGTCAAGAACAGAGAACATACACAGAGCAAGATTGGAACTAAAGCTCGATGCACGATCTTTGGTCCAATGAGGACCTGGGGGATTTTGACCTCTGTCAATATTGACATCCTGAGGCTGGCGAGATTTGTGGGAGTACATGTTCTCTCCCAACGTTGTGCTAGCCACTAGACCCAACATGGCGTTAAGAAGCCTGTACTAGTCTGCTCTTGTTCTTTGTGGGCATTGAAGTCTGTGTCCAGAGAGAGCGGCAGACCCCTCCTGCTATGCATGACGCACCTTATCACTTAAAGGTGAATTAACAATGACTAAGTGCATGAGCACTACTCTCACGCCCTTTAGAATCTCACTGGGCAATAAAGGAATGAGCAATCTATTGTTTCTGCACCGCAATGGCCCGCCCTCGATTGACTTCAGTCCAGAAAAACATGTTTAAACATTTCTACTTTGGGCTCGCTGGGGAGCAGATCACACCGCTTGCCAGGCGCGGGAGCACAACGCTGATGAGGATGAACACACAATGTTTGCTCTCTACTGTAAACTATTGCTGCAGCCATGCCTGTGTAAACCATTTTGGTCAGAAGGCACCAGTGCATCTTCATACTGGTTAGAGCAGGTATTTGTGTGTTTGCCCCAAAAGAAAGCGTACAGTTTGGACACTCAGCACGTAAAACATATATTTGTTAGCAATAAAGTAAATCTTTGAGCAACAAAAAAACAATGATTAAACAGCTATGAGCAGATCTGTTATTGACTACATTAAACATATTCAAAGGTACTTATTGATCAACTCATCCATCTGCAGTCCCCAACTGGACACCTTTTCCCATGTCTGCCCAGGACCACACATGCTTCCTGTTTTTGAATTGGATGCAACTCGGATGATCTGAGCCTCAGAGCTCAATAAAATCTGGGATGCAAAACTTCATTGAACCCCTATGGGCTCACTGCGTCCACTGTGTCAATCCAGAAGGCCTCTTGTGGCACCACCACAAGGTTCAGGGGCAATGCCCTCCACAACCGGTGCCGTGTTTTGTTTTTCCATAAAATCTTTACAGACCATTGATCATGGACCTTTATTATGTATCAACGACGTATGTTAATAACACTGAATGTTACCTTGTCTTGAAGTTCGGCCAATGTATAAATTACCTGCAGGAGCACTTTATAACGTCGTGTGCGAAGCACGTTTCAAAATGCTGCGCTCTTGACAGTTTCTCAGTTATCAGATGATGGCCATCAGAGCCCTTGATGATCATGTCCTATACCGCGCAGTTAAGGGAAGCAGGTGGTCCTTTCTTCTGCTGAGCTAAGCTGTGTTGATGTAGAGTTTATGAATATTTTTCAGCCTTGGCCACAAGGACTGGAATGTCCTTTCTCTGCAGTATGCAATCATCGGGGGTTCTGTAAGCCCATATGTGGTTCCTCTTGGTGCCATGGGTAGAGGGGCTGCCAAGTTCTTGATGGCTTTCCACCAGTGGTACTGAGATGGGTAGTTAAGCGCTAGCTATGTCTCTTGTGTTTTGGTTTAGGTTCTTTGTATGGCGCTCGGGACACATATATTATACTAACCTTTAGCGATACACTAGGGCCGTTCTTGCAGTGGAAACTGGACTATGCAAGACACAATGTGTATTGAGTGGCTTTACAAACAGGACACAGAAGAGGTTTTTTGTTGTTGCTGGAAATGAGGAGCAATACCTAGGAAATTGACCGATAGTCGTCCAATGTCGAAGGATAAACTGATAACCAGGTGAAAATCCTTAACTTCTGTGTTTCTCAATTTCCAATCCACAAACCAACAATGTCATGAATATATCACCACCACGTGTGTTTTCTCACTGACAAGGACCACTCTTTGGCAAAGGTGGGCTCTCCCTGGGGGCATGAGTCTCTCTCTTTCTCTCTATGAGGCTGTGAGTGCACAATCCTATATATATATATATATAATCCTAGAAGGGAATTTGTCAATTGAGTGCCATGCGCGAGCACAGCGCCATACGGACCCACCTTCCCAACCTCTTCTAAGATGTTGGTTCAATTGGATCTTTTTGGAAACAGGAAGCTGGACGGTGATCAGAACCCAGTGGAATGAGATGGTGCAGATATTTCACCCTCACATTAAATCCTGTGACTTTCTGGAGTATATATGGTTCATGGTTACACACACATTAATCTTAGGATGAGTGCCGTGAACAATGAATTGATCAGTAATCTCAGTGTGCATCACATACTTAGTGATCCAATAATATTTGTCATATGTAAAGTTCTGCAGTCATTCCTGTGTTCCCAAAAGGTCATCTAAATTCATGCAAAGCAGCCAGGATTCCTCAGTGGTGCTTTTTGTCCCCTTCACTTTTCTCACAGCGATATTTTGAAAGAGTACAATAAGAGTGTACCAGACTGTTAATCTTGGAATGATAACCTTTTCATTCTAGGTTTGATAATGTGCTCTGCTCAGTAACACGCGTGTAACGTTCTTATCATGGTTATAATATATAGTGGAAGTGACCATTAGAAATCGAAATTGTACCATGTTAAAAAGAGGCAGTTTACACGTTTTTAACAACTTGCTTTGTTCTTTTTTATTATTAAGTTTATTGAATTTTATAGAAAACATACAAGCAACAAACCTATCAGCATTGTAATCGTAGAACTCATTGCATAGAATCCACACCCCATATCCATCCCCAACCTTCACAGAATCTAAAAAGCAAAACAGGCCAACTTATTATATCACATGTCATCCAAAATCCCACCCCACATATCATCAAACAATTTCAACTTTTTGTTCCTGCGAAGGATAACCTTCTCAATTCTGGCCACTTGCCTCAAGTCCTCCACCCATTCTGAACAGGTCGGTCTCTCATCACATTTCCATTTTCTCAAAACAATTTTTTTCGCAGAATTTGTAGCCCTAAAAAACCAGCATTTCTGTGGATAAGTGAGATCTTCCACTTTATCATCCTCACCCAAGATGATAGTGTTATAATCAAAATCCTCTTGCAGTAATAGAACCTCATTAATCTTTTCAGTGACACTCCTCCAAAATGTCCTCAGTTCATAACAGTCCCAGATCAAGTGCTCAAATGAGCCGACATCATGCTTACACCTCCAACAGGACTCTGAGTCAATCATCCCTCTCGCATAAAGTCTCTGGGGAGTCCAAAACACTCTATTAAGAATTTTGATTTGGCGGCATTGTTCTCCAAGATTAATGGATGTCAGAGTTACGTTTTTACAAAGACACCTCCACCTCTCCACAGTCATATCAGAGCCAAGGACCTCAGACCACTTAGTTAACAACCCCTCTGCTGGCGTGTACTGTTGGCTCAGATTTCTATATACTTTGGACGCCATACCACCTAATGTCTTATATTCAGGTAGCCATAACTGCCAACCACCGCCATCAACAGTTCTCTGGTTCCGCAGCAAACCTCTCAATGTTCTGTATTCACCCACTGTACAGTCTCTGAGATCTATAATTTGTGAAAGTCTTCTATAGCTGATCCATTTGCCGTCTTCCATCAGATCACTCAACCATAGTACACCACTCAGGAGCCAGTTCAACCACAATAGCGGCCTCCCATTCAGCAAAATACCTGGATTCAACCAGATAGGGATGTAATCATTATCACATACCTTGCGCTTACTTTTCTTCCATAGTTCCCTCCAACAAGTTCTCAGGAATCTTGTCGGCGGAAATGAGCGATCCACCGTGGACAGTATGGCCCTAGGCGGCAACGGAGAAGAACTACTTGATTCCGCCAGCGTCCAAACATCCTCCGAATCTTCAATAAATGGAACCAGATGCCTGGCTCCAAAGGCCAAATGATGATTCTCAAAGTCAGGAACCCCTAAACCTCCACAGTCTTGGGGCAGCTGCAATTTCCACAAGCTGAGGCGTGGCTGTTTGTTCTCCCAGAGAAAAGACTGGATTAAACTCACTTGTCCTCCAATGGCCCTTCTTCGTGTCCAGGGGAAGCACACTGA
This sequence comes from Ambystoma mexicanum, assembly GCF_040938575.1. NCBI lineage: Eukaryota > Metazoa > Chordata > Amphibia > Caudata > Ambystomatidae > Ambystoma > Ambystoma mexicanum. Next base: position 32,592,466 of record NC_090931.1, read on the forward strand.
GCACATAGTTGATTTGCGGTGTTGATGTCATTTTGATGGCATTCACTCTCCCCCAGAGACTCAATTTAAGTGCATTCCACCTCTTCAGGCCCAGCTCCAAAGATTGAATCACATGTGTAATATTGACATCCATTATTTTCGAGACATCATTCGTTGGCCAAATCCCAAGGTATCTCATCTTATTCGGACACCACTTAAAGGGAAATCCCCGCATCTTCAACACACATCGATCAACTCCATCAGCGCAGGAATGGACTCTCCACATTCTGAACCACCACCAGCATGTCATCCGCATACAAGCAAACTTTCTGGGAGGCTGCACCAAAGCGTACGCCCTCAATTCTATCCTCTTCTCTTATCCTCACAGCCAGCAATTCCATGGCGATCACAAACAGAATCGGCGACAGTGGACAGCCTTGCCTCGTCCCTCTCCCAAGTTCAAAAATGCCCGAGTCCATGCCATTAGTCCGAACACAAGCAGTCGGCCGGGAATACAGCAGTCTTATCCATCCGATCATGGTATCTCCAAAACCAAAGCCTTTCAATGTACTTAAAAGATATGTCCATTCAATACGGTCGAAAGCTTTCTCAGCATCCAAGGACAACGTCACCACATCATTATGGTGTTCTTTGCTTTCATACAGTGTCAGCAACAATCTTCTCACATTTTCTGAAACATGTCTGCCTTTTACAAATCCAGATTGGCCTACATCTATGATATCCATCAGCGCATTCTCAATCCTCAAAGCTAACGCCTTGGTGAAAATCTTGTTGTCCGTGTTCAATAAACTGATCGGCCTATAGCTGCCAGTTTTCACTGGTGATCGTCCCTCCTTCAGAAAAACGGAGATTGAAGCATGTCTTGTTGAACTTGGAAGGCACCCATTCCTCAAAGAGGCGCGCAGCATCTCTAGCATCAAAGCAAACACCTCTTCTGGGAAAATTTTGAAAAGTTCAGCTGGTAGCCCATCCGGGCCTGGACACTTCCCAGAATTCAGCGCATAAGCAGCCAACCTGAGATCCTCCACGTTCAAATCTCTTTCCATACACTCCAAGGATTCCAAACTCACTTTCTTCAGATGGCAGTCATCAATGAATTGACCAATTGTACGCTCAGATAAGTTGATCTCTGAAGAGTACAGGGTTTTATAATACGACAGAAATGCTGCATTAATCTCCACAGGATCAAAAGTCACCAACCCATCCTGTCTTTCCACTGCATTGACAGATCTGCCACTGTCCATAACCCTCAACCGATGTGCCAGAAGTCAATCACATTTTTCTCCTTTTTCATAGTAGTTGCTTTTAGTTCTAAAAAGAAACCACTCAGCCTTCGAAGAATACAAATCTTCCAATCGTCTCCTTTTCTGCTTCAATATTTTAATAGTCTCATCTGAAAAGTTTTGCATATTATTTCTCTCAAGATCCTGAATGTCCACAATAAGCTTTTTCACTTCTGCATCTCTCATTTTTTTCTTTTTGCTGGACAAACCAATCAACAATCCTCGCATATATGATTTGAAGGCTTCCCACACAAACTCCACCATGACTTCACCAGTCCAATTCACAGATATAAAGAATCTCGCTTCTTGAACAATTTTGTCCACAATTTCATCGTCGTCCAAGAGGGAGACATTCATCCGCCAGGTGTTAGACCTAGGAACCGGGAAGGTCAATCCCAAGTCTATGGAGATTGGAGCATGGTCCGAAACAAGTAGTGATCCGATGTTACCCCTTTGGAATGATTGTGTACAGAGGCCAGAGGTCATAAAGCGGTCAATTCTCGAATAAGCATTATGCCTTGCAGAGAAGAAAGTATATTGTCTCGTAGAAGGGTTTTGCAATCTCCAAACATCTGTGAGGTTCCATTCATCAATTAGTCTCTTTAATGCTGTTCTTTTCAGAGCGTTGGCATTGTCCACACCCCCCACACTTTTATCAAGTCCAGGTTCTAAAACCACATTGAAGTCCCCTCCCAAAATCACATTAATCGCATTTACATTCTGCAACATTTGCGTTAAAGCTACAAAAAAAACTACCATCACCCCCATTCGGAGCATATATATTGCAGAAACAATACTGAGCATCCTGAATATGTGCAGTGACACATACTATCCTTCCATCCCCATCCTTCACACACTTCACCCCAGTGATCTGGAGATTCTTCCTAAAAAGAATACACACACCCCTAGAACCAGTAGTGAACGATGAACCATAAACATCACCAACCCACTCCTTTTTCCACTTATCTATATCCGCATCTAACAAATGAGTCTCCTGAAGCATCGCGACATCCACCCCCATCTCCCCTAGTTTACTCAAAATCACCTTCCTCTTGACAGCACAATGTGCACCATTCACATTCCAAGATACCACTCTGAAATTCCTCTGATAAGTGTAAGACATTGCTAGATCCCGTTTCCCAATCCTTGCAATGAATTCACAAGACACAATACTACCTAAACCTATAGTCAAGTAAAGAAACAGCTTGCTTTGTTGAGAATACACAATGCAAAAGCAATCATCTTTCTCTTCTGTGAGCCCCAGGGCTATGTGGAATGTTACCTACTGGCCACTGATTGCATAATTATCCAAAAATAGAAACCAAGCCGAGTCATGGACTCTGCAGCCTAGCCCCCTGGGCTCTTACAGGGTCTACTAGATCCCCAGCACCCTCCACAGTGCCTAAGTGTGTCCCTCCCCAGCCCCCGAGCCCCGCCCCTACCAACAAGGCGCCCTCAGTGTGATGAGGAAACTCCTGCAAGATGCCTAAATACCAGGCCAGGCCCCACCTCTGGGGGTGCCTCAGTCGCTGCTGCTCTCATTCCATGTTTGAAAATACAAAAACACACACACACTCCTTCAAAAGCTGTCAACAACGGTGGGCGTGACCAGCGGTGTGCCTGGGGGGGTGGGGGGAGGGGTGATCTGGAGTGGCTATAGCCCCGGGTATTTTGGTTGTAGCCCTGGATAGAAGCTCAGGGGCTACAACCAAACGGCTAGCTAGCCCCGTGTCCCGACAGTCCCGACATTAGCGTAGCCCCGGATATTTTCCAGGCCTAGTAACACCCCAGACAGCGGGGAGACATGACAGTATGACACTCTCGCAACACCCCAGACAGCGGGGAGACATGACAGTATGGCCCTCTCGCAACACCCAGGCAGCAGGTAGACATGACAGTATGACCCTCTCGCAACACCCCAGACAGCGGGGAGACGTGACAGTATGGCCCTCTCGCAACACCCCAGACAGCGGGGAGACGTGACAGTATGGCCCTCTCGCAATACCCAGAAAGCGGGGAGACATGACAGTATGACCCTCTCGCAACACCCCAGACAGCGGGGAGACATGACAGTATGGCCCTCTCGCAACACCGAGACAGCAGGTAGACATGACAGTATGACCCTCTCGCAACACCCCAGACAGTGGGGAGACATGACAGTATGGCCCTCTCGCAACACCCCAGACAGTGGGGAGATGTGACAGTATGGCCCTCTCGCAACACCCAGACAGCGGGGAGACATGACAGTATGACCCTCTCGCAACACCCCAGACAGCGGAGAGACGTGATGGGATGGCCCTCTCACAACACCCCAGGCAGCGGGGAGACGTGACAGTATGGCCCTCTCGCAACACCCCAGACAGCGGGGAGACATGACAGTATGACACTCTCGCAACACTCCAGACAGCGGGGAGACGTGACAGTATGACCCTCTCGCAACACCCCAGACAGCGGGGAGACATGACAGTATGGCCCTCTCACAACACCCAGACAGTGGGGAGACATGACAGTATGACCCTCTCGCAACACCCCAGACAGCGGGGAGACGTGACAGTATGGCCCTCTCGCAACACCCCAGACAGCGGGGAGACATGACAGTATGGCCCTCTCGCAACACCCAGAAAGCGGGGAGACATGACAGCATGACCCTCTCGCAACACACCAGACAGCGGGGAGACGTGACAGTATGGCCCTCTCGCAACACCCCAGACAGCGGGGAGACATGACAGTATGGCCCTCTCGCAACACCCCAGACAGCGGGGAGACATGACAGTATGACACTCTCGCAACACCCCAGACAGCAGGGAGATGTGACAGTATGGCCCTCTCCTAACACCCCAGACAGCGGGGAGATGTGACAGTATGGCCCACTTGCAACACACCAGACAGCAGGGAGACATGACAGTATGACACTCTCGCAACACCCCAGACAGCGGGGAGACGTGACAGTATGGCCCTCTCGCAACACCCCAGAAAGCAGGGAGACATGACAGTATGGCCTTCTCGCAACACCCCAGACAGTGGGGAGACATGACAGTATGTCCCTCTCACAACAACCAGACAGCGGGGAGACATGACAGTATGACACTCTCGCAACACCCCAGAGAGCTAGGAGACGTGACAGTATGGCCCTCCCGCAACACCCCAGACAGCGGGGAGACATGACAGTATGGCCCTCTGACAACACCCCAGACAGTGGGGAGACATGACAGTATGGCCCTCACGCAACACCCAGACAGCGGGGAGACATGACGGTATGGCCCTCCCACAACACCCCAGACAGCGGGGAGACATGAGAGTATGGCCCTCTCGCAACACCCCATACAGCGGGGAGACATGACAGTATGGCCCTCTCGCAACTCGCAACACCCCAGACAGCGGCGAGACATGACAGTATGGCCCTCTCGCAACACCCCAGACAGCGGCGAGACATGACAGTATGGCCCTCTCGCAACACCCCAGACAGCGGGGAGACATGACAGTATGGCCCTCTCGCAACACCCCAGACAGCGGGGAGACATGACGGTATGACACTCTCGCAACACCCTAGACAGCGGGGAGACATGACAGTATGGCCCTCTTGCAACATTCCAGACAGCGGGAAGACATGACAGTATGGCCCTCTCGCAACACCCCAGACAGCGGGGAGACATGACAGTATGGCCCTCTCGCAACACCCCAGACAGCGGGAGACATGACAGTATGACACTCTCGCAACACCCTAGACAGCGGGGAGACATGACAGTATGGCCCTCTTGCAACATTCCAGACAGCGGGAAGACATGACAGTATGGCCCTCTCGCAACACCCCAGACAGCGGGGAGACATGACAGTATGGCCCTCTCGCAACACCCCAGACAGCGGGGAGACATGACAGTATGACACTCTCGCAACACCCTAGACAGCGGGGAGACATGACAGTATGGCCCTCTTGCAACATTCCAGACAGCGGGAAGACATGACAGTATGGCCCTCTCGCAACACCCCAGACAGCGGGGAGACATGACAGTATGGTTCTCTCGCAACACCGCAGACAGCGGGGAGACATGACAGAATGGCCCTCTCGCAAAACACCCAGACAGGGGGGAGACATGACAGTATGGCCCTCTCACAACACCCCTGACAGCGGGGAGACATGACAGTATGGCCCTCTCGCAACACCCCAGACAGTGGGGAGATGTGACAGTATGGCCCTCTCGCAACACCCCATACAGCGGGGAGACATGACAGTATGGCCCTCTCGCAACTCGCAACACCCCAGACAGCGGCGAGACATGACAGTATGGCCCTCTCGCAACACCCCAGACAGCGGCGAGACATGACAGTATGGCCCTCTCGCAACACCCCAGACAGCGGCGAGACATGACAGTATGGCCCTCTCGCAACACCCCAGACAGCGGGGAGACATGACAGTATGGCCCTCTCGCAACACCCCAGACAGTGGGGAGATGTGACAGTATGGCCCTCTCGCAACACCCCAGACAGCGGGGAGACATGACAGTATGGCCCTCTCGCAACACCCCAGACAGTGGGGAGACATGTCAGTATGGCCCTCACGCAACACCCAGAGAGCGGGGAGACATGACGGTATGGCCCTCTCGCAACACCCCATACAGCGGGGAGACATGACGGTATGGCCCTCTCGCAACACCCCAGACAGCGGGGAGACATGACAGTATGGCCCTCTCGCAACACCCCAGACAGTGGGGAGATGTGACAGTATGGCCCTCTCGCAACACCCCAGACAGCGGGGAGACATGACAGTATGGCCCTCTCGCAACACCCCAGACAGTGGGGAGACATGTCAGTATGGCCCTCACGCAACACCCAGAGAGCGGGGAGACATGACGGTATGGCCCTCTCGCAACACCCCATACAGCGGGGAGACATGACAGTATGGCCCTCTCGCAACACCCCAGACAGCGGGGAGACATGACGGTATGACCCTCTCGCAACACCCCAGACAGCGGGGAGACATGACAGTATGGCCCTCTCGCAACACCCCAGACAGCGGGGAGACATGACGGTATGACCCTCTCGCAACACCCCAGACAGCGGGGAGACGTGACAGTATGGCCCTCTCGCAACTCGCAACACCCCAGACAGCGGCGAGACATGACAGTATGGCCCTCTCGCAACACCCCAGACAGCGGCGAGACATGACAGTATGGCCCTCTCGCAACACCCCAGACAGCGGGGAGACATGACAGTATGGCCCTCTCGCAACACCCCAGAGAGCGGGGAGACATGACGGTATGGCCCTCTCGCAACACCCCAGACAGCGGGGAGACATGACAGTATGGCCCTCTCGCAACACCCCATACAGCGGGGAGACATGAGAGTATGGCCCTCTCGCAACACCCCATACAGCGGGGAAACATGACAGTATGACCCTCTCGCAACACCGCAGACAGCGGGGAGACATGACGGTATGACCCTCTCGCAACACCGCAGACAGCGGGGAGACATGACAGTATGGCCCTCTCGCAACACCCCAGAGAGCTAGGAGACGTGACAGTATGGCCCTCTCGCAACACCCCAGACAGCGGGGAGACATGACAGTATGACACTCTCGCAACTCGCAACACCCCAGACAGCGGGGAGACATGCCCTCTCCTTTGGGAGAGAGGGAGCGAGAGGGGCGTCTGGTGTCAGAGAAGCCGATGAAAGGCCTGGCCAGGTGTAGATTGCATTAGTAAATGTAAGGAGGCCTAAGGGCACGGGGTCGCCTGGGATGCAGTATCACGGGCTGGGGGCATTCGGAAAGGATGGCAGGTTGGCGAGGCAAGAACAGAGGGTCGGTTTATTCGGAATGGGGGCGGGCAGTGGGCGTGCACCCAACGCTATAAGGATCGTTCGACTATGCACCCCGGGCCAGCACGTGCCATGGGACCCCCGACAGCGTGGCAGAGGTTGCTGGACTCATTTGGCGCATCCCGCGGGTGCAGGGTTGTGACGCGCGTCATTGCACCCATCCCCCCTCGCCCCCCATTCTCATGAGACTCTTCTGAGGCTCTGCCCCCCAGCGCAGTCTGGCTTGCTTGACGTTGGACGGTTTCCTTAACATGCATGAATATTTTATAGGGGTGCCGCCGACAGGCCCGGAGCGGAGGTGTCGGGAACATTTGAGGGTGGGGGCAAGGGGGGTTGTTTTTGCTGAGTCTGACAGAAGTAAAGTGCAGCCGCCTGTAATTGTTCCCCGAGGCGGACAGGAAGGTCGATGGAGCTCTGCGTGGGGAGGGGGCGAGTGTTATCTTAAAATGCATAACTGACAACGCAGCAGCGCACCTGCTAGAAAGTACAATTATTGCGTTTCCGGGGTATGTCTGGCCCCTCCCCCATACAGAGGGAGGGGCAGCAGCGGGTGTTATTAGTGCATCAACTCTATGGGAGTGTACGGGGGTGTTGTAAAGAGGAGCCTGCATGTCACCCCCCCTCACCTGCTCAGGATCGCTCTTTCTAACCGTTGATACCTACCGGATTACCCTGGTAGGATAGCTCAGTGGGCAGTGCTGGAAATTAACAACATTTACTGGGGGAACTCACCTCCACCCTTCGCGCACAGGGGAGTGGGTAGTAGTTTGTGGGGGTGGGGGGATTTGTCAGTAGTGTGGGCACTGGGCGGGACTGATGGGCAGATGTTTGCCAGCGCACAGCTCTGGGCCAATTCCTCCCCTGGGTGGGTAGTGCACTTTCAGAAATCTGTGTTCAAAGTGTAACCAGTTTCCTGTGTTAGGTGTGAGATGTTCAGCTCTTGCTTGAGCGCCTTTCCGTGTAGACCCGAGGCCCAAAGCTCTTGCCACTTTGTAGCCTGGGACTTGTAGTTTTACTTTTCTCAATATATGCTCAGCTTTCCAGAGCATAGGACGCAGAGCGGCGTAAGCTAAAGATCCAGGAGTGGGTGAAGTTGCCACACTCAATTTGGGGCACCTGCGAGCTCTGGGCATCAGTGGATCAATGTCCTTGAAGCCCGCGCAGGATACGGGCGCAGTGTTGGGTGCCGCAGGTACGCTAATCGCTGGCTGACTGTCTGTCAGGCCTACACCTACGCCAACGCTGACTGACG